>NC_134404.1:10503399-10865899 GCF_038048845.1 Mixophyes fleayi | reverse complement strand
TTTTGGATTAACTCAGCTTGCAAGTACCCTTGTTCCATCCATGTCACCCATCTTACTCTACATGTCTTTGTAACTCTGCAATTTGAAATAGCGATTTCTTAGCCTTGGATCCTAGTGTTGATGCTTGGACTTTTGGTGTGCTTCTCTTTGTTGCATTCACTGGATCTGTTCCTTGGAAAAGAGCTGTGGCTGAAGATCCATATTTCCAGGAGTTCATCAACTGACAAAGTGTTGTTCAACATATTCCACCTCCAACTTCCTGGCAGAAATTCAGTAGGAAGGATCAGGATATGTTCCATGTTCTGCTCTTAAGAGATCCTACCACCAGGAAATCAGTAGGTGTTGTCCCAAATTATCTTCACATTCAATGTGGAGAAAAGGAGATTCCTAAGAAAACCAACTAAGTTGTAGTTAAAGATGATATTGAAATAAGAGAATATGAGGGCCAAATCATAATAGAGGGAAAAGATGAATTTATAATCGTAGAAAACCGCGGTGATGTGGAATGTATCATTGTAAATTATACCTCCGAATAATAAATTTGTATTTATACCACCTCAATACGAATACTTAGGATAGTCAACGCCAGTCTTAAACTGTGATCTGAAGTAGAGATTTTCTAGTCATCACTTATATTGAGATTAAATTCTAGATTGGAAAAAGACAATTTAGATGCCATTGTAAGCTATTACAAGTGTAAGTATATTTGCCTGCTCTCAACTGGAATTGTTGGTGGAAACCCTTGAACCTAAAACCCTAATCATGTCAACAAATGATTCTTGGACACCCCTTTAGGTTAGAGGAATGGCATCAATGATGAACCAGACATCAAGAGTTAGCCATTAGTGACTGTAAAGAGCCAAAAGGAGGATTGTTTTGCCAAATAGACAGTGTGGAATAGGTTGCAAAAAAAATAAAAATCATCCAACAGGGTGAGATTTTTCCACTTTATAGTTTCGGGGGGGGTTTTTTTTTTCAATAAAATGAGGCTAGGGATTTTTCATGTGTGCGATTTTTCTAAATATGAAGTAATATTCTACTGCTATTTTTGTTACTGTTATCTTTTCAGTCTTGATTTTTCTATATGTAATTTTTCTATATGCACTTATTTTTGTTTTTTTGGTTTGAATTTAGTATTATTGAAGTATAATTTGATAAGTGTGTTATAGGTGGCTGCTTCACTACATTTTTGCGCTGTTTATCACTGTATTTTGTAATTTTCTGTTCATTGTATTCAATCCATTAGAGATATTAGCTGCAATTATGTTTAAGTACGTAAATCTAAAGCAGAACAATTATTCCACTGTATTAGTCATTTGAAAGATCCACATGATTTTGAGGAAGAGCTAGATGGGATTATGTATAGATTAGAAAAGAAGATGATTAAAGAAAGTAAATTGTGGTGGGAGGTAGCCACACTAGAAAATATGTAACAGAGAATAATATTCCCAGAGGTTTAAGAATGAACAAAACACCCACTTTTCACACTGGATTCTAAAGGTTTTAAGGTTAAGTGGGATAGAATTTAGATCATTGTTCTCTTTCCGTCACGGAGCTGATTATAGAAGAAATAAAGAACACTTTATCAGTGATTAATGAGGAGATTGATATTTTAGAATCTCTTATTTCTCCATTTTCCAACTTGGAAGATTTTAATTTGTTGGAGGAGAGAATTGTGAATTAAATAAACATGAAAAATCAATCATGGAGATCAAGCAAAAAAAGTACAGAAGGGATAAAGAAGACTATGCATTAGGGAATTTACATCAAAAAGGAGAATATTTAGACGACACATTGACAACTGGGACAATACTAAAACTTTATCCAAACATGGGCCCTTGAAAAATAGAAAAAGGAGTCCAACAACAAAAAACAGCTTTTAGTTCGGTATCAAATAAATATATGGGAACACGATTTCACCAAAACACAAGAAATTTTGGGGAATATGAAAGAAAAAGGTTACGAGTTTAAACATTCTGAGTATAGTGATAACTTGAGAGAGATCTTTTTCCCCTGTTAGGAGAAAGGAATCACATTATAGTTGACAAAAAGTGAATAGAAAGAACAGACAATCTTTCAAGAAAAATAGGAAAAAGTCTAACCCGATAAGTTCTCTGACAGATCGCCTCCTATGTATAGAAAAAAAAAATATATGAAAAACCCCATTTCTACTAGAAAAAGATATGAAACTCTCAAAACAACAACATTTTTTTAGGAGAATAAAAGATTATAGATCCAATAGAAAGAGGGGTAAAATAGGGGGAGATCTGCTCAATAAAAAGAAAAGAATTAAAAAGAAACATCAGAATTTACTTACAGGGAAGCAAACCCCACAAAATAAAAAAGTATAGATTCATAATCTTAGTGAATATCAATTGTCTAAGGATGAAGGAAAGCTTCTTAACTAAGGGATTGAAATTTGCCCCCTCAAGTGTACCTAATTTTGATATATTTGTAGATCTACAAACATTAGAAAAAGAAGTCTTAAAAAATTCTTTCATAAAAAGAAAAATGTTGAGAATAAAGAAGGCGAAAAACTAATTACGTCTACATTTTTTCCAGGGCATTGTAAGGGAACTGTAGTAAATACCTTTGAATTGTTAGTGGAAGAAGAAGATCTACAAAATCTAAAATGTAGGACTAGAAAACAGTGTAATTTAACGAAGGCAGAAAAATCTGCTTTAAAATCATTGAAAACAAAAACACTGAAATTGTAACTAAGCCTGCAGATAAAAGGCGGCAGTATGGTTATTCAGGATTTGAGTATGTATACAGGAGAAATTGTTAAACAACTTGAAGACAATAGTACATATAAAAATAATAGACCCTTCAAATAGAATATCCATCTTATTAGAAAAAAATCCTAATAGATATGAACAAAATAGTTCTGTCATCTAAGGAGAAGGAATATATGATCATTCCAAACACATCCATTCCAGTATTCTCTACTCTCCAAAAAGTTCATAAATGCCTCATAAGTCATCGTCCCCCCCCTAGGTAGATTGGTTCCTGAGATCATGACCAACACAGGATGAAATGACTGATATCCAAACAACCTCACCTCTATACATGTACACACAAAAAAAAATTAGGATTACAGGTGAAGAACCTGTAGGTAAAAGTTAATTACTGAAACCACAGGATTCAAGCGCATGGTTGCATTAGACCCCACCAAAACCACTTGGGGAATTCTAAATTTTATATACTAGACCTGGCAAAATGAATTGACACCATCACTGAGATGTATGAGAACACATGCAGGTATATGGGTAAGGAGCTACAAGATTATAAGGAGGATTTAGTTCAACATAGATTGGTGTTAAACTACCTTACTGGTGGATACTGTGTAACATTAGCTACTCAATTTGGTGTTGTGTTTCCCTTACATCACTAATACAGATGACCCTAAAAAAAATGGGTACAAGAACTAATTGCTAGTATAGGAAAGCACCTTATCCTTATAGTTGGTGTCTTTATAGTAATTGGCTTATGTGTCAGATTTGTTCCTACTGTGTTGAAGTGTGGTAAACGATCAAATGAGGAAACCGCAGAAAATGACGTTTTAATGGTATAGCGAAGGACAGACATCACTGAAAGTGAATTGTACTATTATGATTCTGCAATAGAATCTAGACTGGTGTAATCATACATAAACACCTAAAGCACCACCATAAAGTAAATTCTGTTATATTTCAGATATGCAGGTAGTTTAACCTTTAAAATAATTATGGATGACATAATTACTGACTGCTGTAGTACTGTACAAGTATGTCTCATAACATTAATCTGTCTCCTTCTGCAGGTTGACATGCCAGAGGATGTGGTGAAGTGCTGTGCAGTACAGTTGTCCCAAGCTTTGGATTACATGTATGGTATTGGGTTGGTGCACATGGACTTACAGCCAGACAATGTGCTTCTCATGGACAAAGATTATTATAATATTAAAATTTGTAACTCAGAAAGCTGGCAGCATTGTGTCCAGCAGGTCACATATCCCGTATATATCCCCAGAGTTGTGTGACATGAAGCATGAGGAGTACTTCATCCTCTCTTCTAGTGTAGATACCTGGGCACGTGGCACTCACAGGATACCTTCCCTGGCTGAAAGCTGTGGAGTGGGACATGGAGTACCATGTTGATAGACAATTGAATGAGGACAACCAGTAGTCTAATCATACAGGACCAGGAGACCAACACAAGATATCAGAATGGATCCCTGCAATTCAGGCCTAGTGGACCTGGAAAGAAACACTACACAGACTCTGGGGTCTGAAGTAGACAAACGTTCTTTAAGACTTCATGATAGAACATGTGGACCAGTGATGAAGAGCATGGAGCTCAAACTTGAGTGAGTAATACAAATTTGGAGCCAATGTGAGCATTGGGTCAGACTGACTGCTTTGTAATACACTGGAAGATTATTAGAGGGACTCTCTGCAGCTGGCCATTCATCTAAGCACTTCATGAATCTTACCATCCCGGTAGATCTTGGTTACAGATTAAGATATATGTTTAGAGAATCTGCTTTCATAATAAGATGATGCCCATGTTTTTAGAGTACTGTTCATTCCATACACCAAAAACTAGTTGTGCATTTCACTATTTAATAAAAATAAACAGATGCTACTCACATGTGAGTTTTATACCAATGACTTGGGGATACAAGTGTTTGTGCAGGATAGTGTAGTGCAACAGTCCTCACACAGTTGGTTGTCAGACCATTTCTATATTGCAAATATGAACTCTATTTACACGCTTCTCACCCACTAGCATATTCTTAAATAGTTACAACAATGTAAACAGGTACAGTTCATATATACTTCTCCTGCCTCCTACTACACAGTTCTTAATGGGTACTATGTGTACAGTTACATTTAAAAAATATTTGCTATGGCACTTTCATCTCTCTCCGCAGTGTTCCCTTACCCATCATCTGCAGGGGTAATATCACTATTTACTTGGCTCTGGCACCAACTTTGGTGCACTCTCAGTCCTACTCACCCCCTTACTTGTATGATGGGAGTCTCATTCCGACACATTACAGTGTCTCTCTGATCTGGTGCTGTCTATCTTTTCAGATGTCGCACTCAGTCTTTGGCTGCTATCTCTCTCATCCATACTGAGAGAATCTGAGGTAATGTGGTATATTACACCTGACAGAGCTCCCTTCTATCATACAACCAAATTCTGAGATAATTTCTCCCTAACATCTGTCCCATGTCACTAATTCTCTTAGGTTATCATGGCCCTAATGGTATAAGGCCATGGACCTTCTCCCCAAGATTACTGTGGGGAATCTGGGACCTCCTCCCCTCGTGGAAGATTGCTTTCAAGTTTTGAAATATCTGGGCAAGGGGACTTCTAGTAAAGTTGTAATGACTCGGAGAGAAACAGGTAAGACCATAGTTAGAAATTTGTTCTAGAAAGTTCACCGATGGCACAGATAAGGTTCCCCCACAACACAGTTTTAAATTGGGTATCAATATATTTAAGAAGTGTTAGTACCTATTTTTTTTCCTGAAAAAAAAATTATAAAGCAAGTGTCACCACTAATGTTTTTTTGGATTGCATACTATTGTAAATGAGGATATTGCTGGGCAATGTCTTAAAATTATTTATGAAAAGTAATGTTTTTGGGGCGCTTCATTATAAAGTTATTGGTTAGGAACGCTGCTTATGGGAGATAAGTGTCATCTACAAAATGTTTTGTCTTTTCCCATGTAGTTATCATTACACAAAGTTTGACATTATCCTAATAAGGTAAAACTGTTGCCCTAAAACAAGTGAAGGACAGATCCACTCAGGAGGCTTTGTCTTTGGCTCTGTGTGTCCATCTACCTCTCAAGCTATGAAGGTATCTACTTCATTCCTCCTCTTCATTATGAGCCAGCAGGTGGCACCTGTTGGATCCCTCCATTCTTTCATCCAGCATGGTGTTAGTAGAACGAAAAACGAGGTCTTAATGTGAAAATTGAGTGTTCTGATACAGACATGGGCAAAAGTTGAGAATGACACAAGTATTGTCTTTCACAAAGTTTGCTGCATCAGTGTTTAGACTTTTTTGCCAGATGTTGCTATAGTACACTGAAGTTCAATTACAAGTATTTCATAGGTGTCAAAGGTTTTTATTGACAGCTACATTAACTTTATGCAAAGAGTCAATATTTGTAGTGTTGACCATTCTTTTTGAAGACCTCTGCAATTCGCCCTGGCATGCTGTCAATCATCTTCTGCCAACATACTGACTGATTGCCGCCCATTCTTACCTAGTCACTGCTTGGAGTTTGTCAGAATTTGTGGGTTTTTGTTTGTCCACCCACCTCTTGAGGATTGACTACAAGTTCTCAAAGGGATTAAGGTCTGGAAAGTTTCCTGGCCATAGACCCAAAATTTCGATGTTTTGATCCCTGAGCCACTTAGTTCTCACTTTTACCTTATGACAAGGTGCTTCTTCATGCTTGTTTGTCACCAAACTGTTCTTGGATGTTTGGGAGAAGTTGCTCTTGGAGGAAGTCATGGTACTATTCTTTATTTATGGCTGTGTTCTTAGGCAAAATTGTGAGTGAGCCCGCTCCCTTGGCTGAGAAGCAATCCCACACATGAATGGTCTTGGGATGCTTTACTGTTGGCACAGCTCACCTTTCCTTCTCCAGACAAGCATTATTCCAGATGCCCCAAACAATCTGAAAGGGAAATCAGAGAAAAAGGACTTTTCCCCAGTCTTCATCAGTCCAATCCCAGTAACTTTTGCAGAATATCAGTCTGTCCCTGATGTTTTTCCTGCAGGGAAGTGGCTTCTTTGCTGGCCTTCTTGACACCAGGCCATCCTCCAAAAGTCTTCGTCTCACTGTGCATGCAAGTGCACTCATACTTGCTTACTGCCCTTACTGAGCAAGCTTGCACCAGTGTTGCCCTGATCCCGCAGCTGAATCAACTTTAGGAGACGGTCCTGGCGCTTGCTGGACGTACTTTGGCACCATGAAACCTTCTTCACAACTATTGAACCTCTCTCCTTGAAGTTCTTGATGATCAGATAAATGGCTGATTTAGGTGCAATCTTACTACCAGCAATATCCTTGCCTGTGAAGCCCTTTATGTGCAAAGCAATGATGACTGCATTTGTTTTCTTTCAGGTAACCAATGGTTAATCTAAAAAATGGCAACCAAGTTTTAAAAACATGTGTAAACTTCTAGAAATCAATAGCAGACTTCATCCTCCTTACCGACCACAAGGCAGTGGTAAGGTGGAAAGGTTAAACGGCACCATTAAGAACAAACTGAGTAAGATAATGGCTGAAACTGGGTTGGCGTGGCCAGAAGTGTGTGAGAGATATACATTTTATGAACTTCTTGAAGTAATGCATTTTTTATAATTACTGCTGAAAGTAGGATGATCTGCAGGTCTGCAGATCATTCTCTATGACCTTTGCCTTACATTTCTTTTCTCTTCGTCAACATGTTTCTTCTCAAGAATGTGCACATCAAGCAGCTTCTGTTCCAGGAACCCACAACCCCCACTTGAGGCCTACGTGACTGAGATAAGAACATCTGCTTTTCATCATGACCACAAACTGCTGACATGTGCAAGCTGCTTTCACAAACCTTGTATTCCTTATCTCTTTTTCCTGTTTAACTATGTATAAATAAACGTACTCTGACTGAGGGCTGGTCAGAACCAGATGGAGTTTCAGCCTAATATCTGAACTTGTCTGTCTCTCTATCAATCGATACCCACAAGGTATAGCAGCCGGAGTTCAGGAGAAAGGACCCGTTTAGGTCATCTCTGACAGATTCAGTGGGGGCTTGTACGCCGGGATCTCCAATACATCAGACCTCCCGACAACGGGGTTCTCCCTTTCCAGACAGACAGACGTTAATCCAGCGCTGGTGAGTAAAAAGCTTTATTTTTGCTCTTAGAGCTGTCTCTGTGGAGAGGGAATTATCCCAGCTCGAGGGTACTGCAGTCTGATTGACGGAGATCCCTGAACTCTGGCAACAGATACTATTAAGAGTATCAAGGAACTTGTGTGTAATCTGTCTTGTATTGTTACATGTATTGATATATTGTCTTCTCTATGCCATACACCTGATACATCTATACACATGAATAACACCACAGAACTCAGTCAGATCACACAGTTGACCCTGCAAATAATATTGATTGTATACGTGATTGTGTTTTTTTGTTGGATTTTAGTGAAAGTAGTCAGGAACATTCAGAAAGGCAGACCCGCTGCAAACTTGTTGTAAGGCAAGACAGGAACAAATAAACGTTTTCTCATTTAAAATATATTGGCCCATAAGGTAATCCAATCATGGGAAACAAAGGGTCCAAGACAGGACAGAAATCCGAAAAGTACGGGGATCTAGACCCCATAGAATATATGCGAAAGCATAAAGGCAAGAATTTCACAAAAGGAATGAGAAAACTGTTCAAAGCTGCAGGGGTGTCTGAAACCGGTACATTAAAGGTTCCATTTTGGAAAAAACTAATTAAAGACAATGAGAAAGCACTGAAAGAAAAGGGTTATTTTGACAGATGTGTTGCATGGTGTAAAATGTCAGAAGAATTAGAGAATGACAATGATTGCTGTGATATGTTACAGTTAACAAATTTAAGTGACATTGATGATAGAGCCTTTAGCGCCACCAGTCAATAATGTCCAAGACAACATTGCCTGGCCACCCCCACTTCCACCCTGTCCTAAGATATATCCAGATTTGGGCTCCGTTCACGTCAATCAGCCAGGTCCCAGTTTAAGACAAAGACCCACACGCTAGCCTGAACGATATGGGGAATGGACGTTTCCCGTCCATGTGGGCCCCCCGCCTTATAACCCAGATAAAAATCTCCCCAAAGAACAAAAACAAGTCGGCCTCCCTTATGGGACCGTTTGCAAAAAGTGTTATCGATGTGTCCCAGCATACTCTGAGGCATGTCCATTTTGTGGTCGGCTGCAAGAAGCTACAGACCAGCGGTGTGACTCACCGCAACCCAGTCCAGGCATGTTCCCATTAACCACCTCCACAACAACGGGTCCAGGGCCAGGTGAGGGTGCCGCAGACATCAGGATACGTACCACTACTCAACATAGACCTTGGACCCCCAGTGATATAAGGGATATTTGTGATAAGTATCCTGACCCCAGGAAATATCCCATACAGTGCCTCGCCTATTTTAGGAGAATGACCAGAATATATAACTGTACCTGGTCAGATTTGGAGGAATTGGCTAATATAATAATCGGTCCAAGTGGAACTGCAGTTTTAAGAGGCTCAGATGAGGTTAACTGCCCAGAAGGAGAGAACGCTTTAACGGTGGACTCTTCAAATATATTCCTGACCAAAATGAATGTGTGGGCAGCTGCAGAACAGCGTAAGGTCCCAGTAGGCACCCCCCTTAAACAGGAAAACAATGAAGAATGCCGTAAATGGTATGACCGCTGTTTGACCAATCACACAGATGGGGGCTTTGGCATTGCCGAGCCCCGAAAAATACAACTACTCAAAACCACCTTTCTGATGGGTCTCAAACAAGAAATGAGGGAGTCCCTGTTTAAAACCAGACCTGAGGCAGGAAGTTTGGAAATAGAGGTGTTGCTAGATATACTAAGAGCCATGGAAGACAGGGAGGAATTAAAAAAGAAAAAGAAAAAAGACCCCCATTTACATTGTGCAAGCTACAAACAAAAAAAAGGGGTTTAATGCACGGGCAGCTCCAGGAGCATGCTTCTTTTGCAAATGAAGAGGGCACTTGAAAAGGGATTGTTTAAAATACAAAGCATGGTTGAAGAAAAAGGAGCAGAAATCAGAATAGGGAGTTGGCATTCTAGTGTCCACAGGGGTTGTAAAAGAGACGGGTCCTCAAAGTTTTGTTGACATGTTACTTGATGGAAAAATTGAAACCCGTTGTCTGCTTGACACTGGAGCAAGCCGCTCATGTATAATGCACACCCCTGACATTGAACCCTATCTCACTGACAATACCATAACCACCACAGGACTCACTGGTACTGCCGTGAGATTGCAAGAGATAATCCCTATCCCCGGCCAACCAGAGACCATAGACGTACAGTTTCTGGTCTCAACTGACTGCCCTGTCAATTTGCTGGGAGCAGACATACTTTCCAAAATACAGGCATCAATAAAATATAAAGATGGAAAGGTTTATTTACAAAACTCAGACCCCTTACTAAAGGGACTCAAAGGTCCTAGCCGCGCTCACTATGATACATCAAGTGGGTGACCCCGAACACGCAAAACATTCCCCAACACTCCCAGAAGGGTTTGAATCTTTGCCCGATACCCTCTGGTCAAAAGGAAAAACTGACGTCGGGCTACTTTCAGTACCACCCGTCCACATTAAACTAAAAGACGGTACAGTTCCCATTTCAAACAAACAGTACTCCCTTAAAGGAGAACAGAAGGGGGCCATCAATGAACAGGTTGTAGAATATGTGGAGGCAGGGGTATTGAGAAAATGCCGGTCCCCCTGGAACTCCCCACTCTTTCCTGTTCGAAAAAGATTGGCCGATGGATCGGTCCGATATAGACTTGTACACGATCTAAGAGAGGTTAATAAACGAATGGTAATAGATGTTCCCATTGTCCCAAACCCTCACGTGTTACTTAACGACATCCCAGCCTCGTCCACCAGGTTTTCAGTAATTGATTTGGCAAACGCATTTTTTTCTGTACCACTACATATTGATAGCCAGAAATGTACTGCCTTTACTGTAGATGATGCTCAGTATTTTTGGACTAGGTTACCGCAGGGAGCGGCGATTTCACCGTCCGCCTTTTCTGAAGCACTACACACTGTTTTGTCTGCATGGACACCTGCTCACGAGACTACATGCCTAATCCAGTATGTGGATGATTTGTTACTCTGCGCTGACACAGAAACCATATGCACACAAGAAACAAAAAGCCTATTACAGTTTCTAGCACAAGCACGCTGCAAAGTGTCAAAAGAAAAATTACAAATTGCCTTGCCCCGAGTTCAATTCTTGGGACATTGTATTTCAGCAGGTGCTAAACACTTGCTAGACAGTAGGAAGGAAGCCATACAAAACTTCCCTCTCCCCACCACAGTAAGACAGTTACGTGCTTTTCTAGGACTCGCTGGCTACTGCCGCGAATGGTTGGTAAATGCCTCAGAACTCTTTGATCCCCTGTATGCAGGCACAAAGAGTAATGCCACTGGCACAATTACATTGTCAGCAGAACAAAAAAGCAGCTTTTGAGCTGATCAAAGATTTAATTACAAGCGCCCCAGCCCTTGGGCTCCCTAACTATGAACTCCCGTTTAACCTGTTCTGCCATGAACAAGAAGGGCACGCTCATGGCGTACTAACACAAGAGCATGGGAGCAGACAAAGACCATTGGGGTACTACTCACAAAAATTAGACCCCGTCATAGTGGGAGCCCCAACATGTATAAAAGCAGTAGCAGTGGCTGCTTTATTGCTACAAAAAGTTGCAGACATAGTGCTGGATCACCCTCTCACCATTCAGGTACCACACTCAGTAATGGAAATATTAAATCAAGCCAGAACAAAACACATCTCAGCAGCAAGACTAACCAAGTATGATGTAGCGTTATTAACACCCTCACACGTCACACTAAAGAGATGCACAGTTTTAAATCCAGCAACATTGTTCCCAAGTTGCATGGATATAAAAGAGGGGAGTGACAGTATAGATGCTGCAGACACAGACAGTACAGAAAGTGTTGAGGCTGTGACAAAGCAGGAAACACAACACAATTTTTTTTTCTGTGATCATGACTGTCTAGCCTTAATGGACCTGGAAACTAAACCTCCCGGGGATGTTAAAGAGACACCTCTTAGCAACCCTGATCTACTCCTGTTTGTAGATGGGTCCAGGTACTATGAGGAGGGCTCTCACAAAACAGGTTATGCAGTTACAACAGAAACAGACATTGTACTCCAGCAACCCCTCCCACCAAGTCAATCAGCACAGCAAGCTGAATTAGAAGATCTTATAAGTGCATGTCAGTATGCAGAAGGGAGAACAGCTAACATTTACACTGACTCCAGATAGGCCTTTGGGGTTGCACATGACTACCAAAGTATTTGGAAGAACAGAACACTTTATGGCCTCTAACGGTAAACCCATTAAAAATGCAGAAATCATTTTGAGGTTGTTTGCTGCATTAGAGCTGCCCAAGGAAGTGGCAGTCATAAAGGTAAAAGCACACACCAGAGAGCAGACTATGGAAGTAAGAGGGAACAGACTAGCAGACCAGGCTGCAAGAGCTGCAGCAGACTTACCGCTAGTAAAACACTATTTAGTGTCCACCACACCCCCCACCCTCCCTATAGATCTGGAAATGCTAAAAATCCTCCAAAAGCAAGCAACAAAATCTGAAAGAGAGGAGTGGCAAAAGAGGAAGGCGGAACACAGAGGGCATATGGGCCACAACAGACAGACACTGTCTCCCTAGAGTCCTTTTTCCTACACTGGCTGCTCTAGTGCATGGGCCTTCCCATGTCTCAAAAGACGCAATGATTAACACTGTATTCAGACACTGGATCGCGCCAGACTTCAGCACAGCTGCCAGTAATCTGGTAAAGGCCTGCGCCATCTGTAACACCCACAACCCTGGTCACACAGTAACAGTACCACCCAGGGTGACACCTAAACCCCTCTACCCCTTTCAGCGCATACAGATAGATTACATTCAGCTACCCAAATGTGGGATATATGAATATGTCCTAATAGCTACTGATCTATTCTCTAATTGGCCGGAAGCGTGGGCGGTATCCAAAGCCACAGCGAAAAATACAGCCAAGAAGCTGCTATCTGAGGTAGTATGTAGATACGGATTTCCAGAGGTGATTGAATCAGACAGAGGTACTACTTTTACAGGAGAGGTGATGACATCTATCATGTCAGACTTGGGGATTGCTCAAGCATTCCATACCACCTACCACCCGCAGAGTAGTGGCAAGGTAGAAAGGCTAAATGGCACTCAAGCTCAAAATACAGAAAGCCATGAAAAGCACAGGGATGCCCTGGCTGCAATGCCTTCCTCTTGCCCTATACTCAGTCAGGACAACACCTAATAAGAAACACAGGCTGAGCCCCTATGAAATACTGTTTGGAGGGCCGCCAAAGACAGGGTGTTATTTTCCACAATCTCTAGTGAAACACCAAGATGAACTGACTAGTTATGTGAAAGAACTACAGAAGTCCCTCACTAACATACATTCGAGTTCTCTCTTCAATCCCAGATCCAGAGGATTGCACTGGAACACATGCCCTGGTGCCAGGAGATTACGTCTTCGTAAAAAGACACGTGAGGAGGTCTCTGGAACCATGGTTTGAGGGGCCATATCAAGTTCTGTTGACTACACCCACTTCTGTGAAACTTGAAGGGAAGGATCCTTGGATCCACGCCAGCCACTGCAAAAAGGCTACGGTGACCCAGGAAAAACCATGAAGGGGCGTAAGGTCCTTTAAAAAATTGTTCTATGTTTTCCTATAACCTTTTCTAACTTGGAAGAGCCAGAGAATGCTATAGCACACTTGCACAAAGCCATTAGTCAAATAACCAATACCAGCAACTGCTGGGTATGTTCTCGTACTCCTCCCATCAGTAAAAATATAGCCCTGGTTCCCATACCTTTGAGTAGTGAAGAGCTGACTAAAATGGGAGAGGGAAACTTCTCATGCGGACGCATGGTCAGCCACAAGTACAAAACCACCAGATAGCCAGTAGTAAAACTAGGCACGAATGGAGTCAGACCAAAATACTGTTTCAATAAGGGAATAGAATCCAATAGGGCTATAAATGAGTCAATATGGACCCCATATGGCCAAACACGCATTAGTTACCACAATAAGAGTTTCCTTTTAGGGTCCATCCCTAAGTCACGCTGTCAAGTTATAGTAAATTTCACCCAACCTTATTTATCACACTGTAATTCCAAATGCAACCAAACAGAGAAGAAGAAAACCGAAAAAGGTACTATTTTTCAAAGAGCCAGGAGTGTATAAAATGTCAATATGACAGATATAATCTCACCTGGAACGGCACACTGCCTGCCTTTGACAATGACAGAGCAGAAAATGACACTTCATGTCACTTAGGACTACAGGTATCTACATATTGCCTGTTTTATGATATCCCCTACCTTTTACCAGATGATGTTTATTATGTGTGTGGACGCAATGTCTACAGGTGGCTCCCCCCAAATTCAATAGGGGTATGCTACTTGGTCAGATTGGTTCCTGAATTCTATGTCATGACCCACGGTGACCTCAGAGAAGTACTCAGGAATAAAAAGGACCATAGGCTTGAAAAAAGGGAAATTAAGACAATAGATACTGAACATATCCCTCTCATAGCAAAGTCCAAAGGGCACAATGTGGGCATTGGATTTGGCAACATTATCTCAATAGGGACATGGGGGTACATGGCAAACTACAATATGATAAAGGTTGCAGGACTTTTAGATAACATAACAGAAATTTATGACAAATCCTTCAGATATGTTGGGAAAGAACTACAGGCAATGAAAACCCAGTTAATACAACATCAACTTGTATTAGACTACATCACTGCTCAGTCAGGAGGGTACTGTTTGACCCTAGAAACGGAATACATTGTTGTAACTTTGTAACAAATGACACTGATAACCCAGAAGAAGTAATAGACAGGTACATGACAGAAGCCAAAGAAATGAAGGAGAATTTCAGGAAAGAAAATTTTGACCCCGATACGGTAAAGGATGGCTGGTGGACATCAGCCTTCTCATGGTTAAATCCTAGCAATTGGGGCACAGGTATTTTCACAAGGATTTCAGGCATTTTAATATGGATAGCTAAGATATTCGCTTTATTGTTGTTGCTATATGTCATTTTTAAACTAAGCTTATGTTTTTTCCAATGCTGTTTGAAAAAGTGCAAAAATGATCTCACGCTGAATAAAAAGTCTCTTAAGACATGTGAAGCCCAAACCGGGATCAGAGGTTTACCTCGTCCTCTCTAAGCTTTAAGGCCCTTTTGTACTCTCCCCTCCCCCAACCTAAATACGCGGCACAAGGACAACCCCCTTGTGAAATAAGTGGTCAACACTTGCCGAGCGCACCGCATATTTACCCCTCCTCAGTCTTTCCCATTTTCTTTTTTTTTACTTTTAAGAATTAGGTGTACATGAACCATAGACCTGATTGAATGTACCTTTACCATCCTCTAAGGGCCTATTAGAGGTTCCATTGAATTGAATGAAGTAGGTCGGGTGCAGGAGTGCTTCATGCACACCAAAAGGATAGGCAGGGCAATTATAAAAATGATAAAAAGAGGGGTTTATGTGAGAGATATACTTGAAGTAATGCATTTTGTATAATTACTGCTGAAAGAAAAATGATCTGCAGGCTTGTAGATCATTCTCTATGACCTTTGCCTTACATTTCTTTTCTCTTCGTCAACATGTTTTCGTGAGGATGTGCACATCTTGCACCTTCTGATAACACACCCGGAAACCACTGAAGGCCCCTCAGGGGGGAGTGTGACTGGAAACAAGAACTTCGAGGACATCTGCTTTTTGGACTGACCACAAACTGCTGACATGTGCAAGCTGCTTTCACAAACCTTGTATTCCTTATCTCCTTTTCCTGTTTTACTATGTATGAATAAACTTACTCTGACTAAGGGCTGGTCAGAACCAGATGGAGTTTCAGCCTGATATCTGAACTTGTCTGTCTCTCTATCGATCGATACCCACAAGGTATAGCAGCGGGAGTTCAGGAGAAAGGACCTGTTTAGGTCCTCTCGGACACACTGGAAGATTATTAGAGGGACTCTTTGCAGCTGGCCATTCATCTAAGCATGTCATGAATCTTACCATCCCGGTAGATCTTGGTTACAGATTAAGATATGTTTAGAGAAATTGCTTTCATAATAAGATGATGCCCATGTTTTTAGTTTATGGTTCATTCCTTACACCAAAAACTAGTTGTGCATTTCACTATTTAATAAAAACATATGCTACTCACATGTGAGTTTTATACCAATGACTTGGGGATACAAGTGTTAGTGCAGGATAGTGTTAGTGCAACAATCCACACACAGTTGGTTGTCAGACCATTTCTAAATTGCAAATATGAACTTTATTTACACGCTTCTCACCCACTAGCATATTCTTAAATGGATACAACAAAGTAAACAGGTACAGTTCATATATACTTCTCCTGCCTCCTACTACACAGTTCTTAATGGGTACTATGTGTACAGTTACATTTAAAATTTTGCTATGGCACTTTCATCTCTCTCTCTCCACAGTGTTCCCGCACCCATCATCTGCAGGGATAATATCACTATTTACTTGGTTCTGGCACCAACTTTGGTGCACTCAGTCCTGCTCACTCACTTACTTGTATGATGGGAGTCTCATTCCGACACATTACACTGTCTCTCTAATCTGGTGCTGTCTATCTTTTCAGATGTCACACTCAGTCTTTGGCTGCTATCTCTCTCATCCATACTGATAGAATCTGAGGTAATGTGAAACAGAGCTCCCTTCTATCATACAACCAAATTCTGAGATAATTTCTCCCTAACATCTGTCCCATGTCACTAATTCTCTTAGGTTATCATGGCCCTAATGGTAGCAGGCCATGGACCTTCTCCCCAAGATTACTGTGGGGAATCTGGGACCTCCTCCCCTCATGGAAGATTGCTTTCAAGTTTTGAAATATCTGGGCAAGGGGAATTCTAGTAAAGTTGTAATGACTCGGAGAGAAACAGGTAAGACCATAGTTAGAAATTTGTTCTAGAAAGTTCACCGATGGCACAGATAAGGTTTGCCCCACAACACAGTTTTAAATTGGGTATCAATATATTTTAATGTTAGTACCTATTTTTTTTCCTGAAAAAAATTATAAAGCAAGTGTCACCACTAATGTGTCCTTTTTGGATTGCATACTATGGCAAATGAGGAAATTGCTGGGAAAGGTCTTAAAATTATTTATGAAAAGTAATGTTTTGGGGGCACGGCATTATATAGTTATTGGTTAGGAACGCTGGTTACGGGAGAAAAGTGCCATCTACAAAATGTTTTGTCTTTTCCCATGTAGTTATCATTGCACAAAGTTTGACATTATCCTAAGGTAAAACTGTTGCCCTAAAACAAGTGAAGGACAGATCCACTAAGGAGGCTTTGTCTTTGGCTCTGTGTGTCCATCTACCTCTCAAGCTTTGAAGGTATCTACCTCATTCCTCCTCTTCATTATGAGCCAGCAGGTGGCACCTGCTGGATCCCTTCATTCTTTCATCCAGCATGGTGTTAGTAGAATGAAAAACGAGGTCTTAATGTGAAAATTGAGTGTTCTGATACAGACATGGGCAAAAGTTGAAAATGACACAAGTATTGTCTTTCACAAAGTTTGCTGCATCAGTGTTTAGACTTTTGCCAGATGTTGCTATAGTATACTGAAGTTCAATTACAAGTATTTCATAGGTGTCAAAAGTTTTAATTGACAGCTACATTAACTTTATGCAAAGAGTCAATATTTGCAGTGTTGACCATTCTTTTTGAAGACCTCTGCAATTCGCCCTTGCATGCTGTCAATCATCTTCTGCCAACATACTGACTGATTGCCGCCCATTCTTACCTAGTCACTGCTTGGAGTTTGTCAGAATTTGTGGGTTTTTGTTTGTCCACCCACCTCTTGAGGATTGACTACAAGTTCTCAATGGGAATAAAGTCTAGGGAGTTTCCTAGCCATGGACCCAAAATTTTGATGTTTTGATCCCTGCACCACTTAGTTATCACTTTTACCTTATGATAAGGTGCTTCATCATGCTTGAATGTCACCAAACTGTTCTTGGATGTTTGGGAGAAGTTGCTCTTGGAGGATGTCATGGTACTATTCTTTATTTATGGCTGTGTTCTTAGGCAAAATTGTGAGTGAGCCCGCTCCCTTGGCTGAGAAGCAACACCACACATGAATGGTCTCAGGATGCTTTACTGATAGCATGGCACAGGACTGATGGTAGAGCTCACCTTTCCTTCTCCAGACAAGCATTATTCCAGATGCCCTAAACAATCTGAAAGGGAAATCAGAGAAAAAGGACTTTTCCCCAGTCTTCATCAGTCCAATCCCAGTAACTTTTGCAGAATATCAGTCTGTCCCTGATGTTTTACCTGCAGGGAAGTGGCTTCTTTGCTGGCCTTCTTGACACCAGGCCATCCTCCAAAAGTCTTCGTCTCACTGTGCATGCAAGTGCACTCATACTTGCTTACTGCCATTACTGATCAAGCTTGCACCAGTGGTGCCCTGATCCCGCAGCGGAATCAACTTTAGGAGACGGTCCTGGAGCTTGCTGGACGTGCTTGGGCACCATGAAGCCTTCTTCACAACTATTGAACCTCTCTCCTTGAAGTTCTTGATGATCAGATATATGGCTGATTTAGGTGCAATCTTACCAGCAGCAATATCCTTGCTTGTGAAGCCTTTTATGTGCAAAGCAATGTTGACTGCATTTGTTTTCTTGCAGGTAACCATGAACAAAATTAGTTGAAATTCATCTGACTATTCTTATTGACATTCTAGAGTATATGCAAATTACAATCATAAAAACCGAGGCAGCAGACTTTGTTAAAAATATTTGTGTCATTCTCAACAAACTTTTGGCCATGACTGTACATTCATCCATTGTGTTTAATATTCTGTCCTATAAAACTTCCACTGAGAAAACTTATCTGTGTTAAAATATATACTAAGGAATTTTAAATGAGTAAAATTACAGAATTATCAAAAGATTGACCCAATATGATTGTAGATAGATATAAATTGGTTTATTTTTAGTATGATGCTTAAAGACCAAGTTCAAATTCATTAACTTCATGTAGTGTTTCATTTGAAGGCAACATTTTTTTCCCAATAACCAATGCGGCTTTAACTTTGGCTGTCACTGATTAGTAGAGATGAGCGGGCTCGGATATCTGAAATCCGAGCCCACCCGAACGTTGCCGATCCGAGCCGGATCCGAGACAAATCCGGGTATTCCCGCCAATTGCAAAACTGAATCCGAGGCTCCAAGTCATAATCCCGCTATCGGATCTCGCGATACTCGTATTCTATAAATTCCCCGCTAGCCGCCGCCATCTTCACTCGGGCATTGATCAGGGTAGAGGGAGGTTGTGTTAGGTGGTCCTCTGTCCTGCTATATCTCATGCTGTGCTGTGTTCTGCTCAGTCCAGTGGTGCTGTGTCCTGTGCTATGTCCTTCTAAGGGCATTGTTATTTCCCCATTATTCCCAAGTGATAAAAAAATTTAAAAAAAAAAAAAGTTATAAAAAAAAATAAATTAAAAAAAAATATCCAAAAACAATCCTGCAGTATAAGTCCATTGGTACTGTAATATTATAAAGTTCACTGATTCTGCAGTATAATTCCAGTGGTACTGCTATATTACAAAGTTCACTGATTCAGCAGTATAAGTCCAGTGGTACTGCAATATTACAAAGTTCACTGATTCAGCAGTATAAGTCCAGTGGTACTCTCCTGTGCCGCATATAATTTTTAAAGGCTTTGCCAATTGTGTGTGGCTTAGGGGTATGCTCTCTTGTGCTACATATAATGAAAAACAAAAATTTGGAGGATAAAGTAGGGAAAGATCAAGACCCACTTCCTCCTAATGCTGAAGCTGCTGCCACTAGTCATGACATCGACGATGAAATGCCATCAACGTCGTCTGGCAAGCCCGATGCCCAATCTCCTAGTACAGGGTATGTAAAATCCAAAAAGCCCAAGTTCTCAAAAAGTAGCAAAAAGAGAAACTTAAAATCATCTGGAGGAGAAACGTAAAGTTGGCAATATGCCATTTGCAACACGTAGTGGCAAGGAACGGCTTAGGCCCTGGCCCGTGTTCATGACTAGTGGTCCAGCTTCACCCAAGGATCTAAGCCCTCCTCCTCCCCCACTACAAAAAAAATTGAGAGTTATGCTGTCAGCAACAACAACAAAACAGCAAAGAACTTTGCCTTCTAAACAGATGGCATCACAAATCCCCAAAGCGAGTCCAAGGGTGTTGGTGGTTGTGAAGCCTGACCTTCCCATCACTGTACGGGAAGAGGTGACTCCATCAAGCATTTGCAGCACTCCCTCTGCATATGTTGGAAGGATCACTCACAGTGTAGATCCAGATTTGGATAATCAAGGTGTCAATGTTGTACACCGGGAGGAGGCTATTGATGTAGCTGGTGCTGAGGAGGAACTTGATGATGAGGATGGTGATGTAGTTATTGTAAATGAGGCACCAGGGGGGGAAACAGCTGATGTCCATGGGATGAAAAAGCCCATCGTCATGCCTGGTCAGAAGACCAAAAAATGCACCTCTTCGGTCTGGAGTTATTTTTATCCAAATCCGGACAACCAATGTATGGCCGTATGTAGCTTATGTAAAGCTCAAATAAGCAGGGGTAAGGATCTTGCCCACCTAGGGACATCCTCCCTTATACGTCACCTGAATAACCTTCATAGTTCAGTGGTTAGTTCAGGAACTGGGCCTAGGACCGTCATCAGTACAGGGCCACCTAAATCCCTTGGTCCTGTTGTATACACACCAGCAACACCCTCCTCGTCAACTTCCTCCACAATCTCCATCAGATTTAGTACTGCAGGCCATGTCACCAGCCAGACTGAGTCCTCTTCTATACGGGATTCATCCGAGGAATCCTGCAGCGGTACGCCTACTACTGCCACTGCTGCTGTTAGTCGGTCATCTTCCCAGAGGGGAAGTCGTAAGACGGCTACGTCTTTAAAAAAAACAATTGACCGTCCAACAGTCGTTTGCCATGACCACAAAATACGATAGTAGTCACCCTATTGCAAAGCGTATAACTGCGGCTGTAACTGCTATGTTGGTGTTAGACGTGCGCCCGGTGTCCGCCATCAGTGGAGTGGGATTTAGAGGGTTGATGGAGGTATTGTGTCCCTGGTACCAAATCCCGTCGAGATTCCACTTCACTAGGCAGGCGATACCAAAGATGTACAGAGAAGTACGAGCAAGTGTCCTCAGTGCTCTTAAAAATGCGGTTGTACCCACTGTCCACTTAACCATGGACATGTGGACAAGTGGTTCTGGGCAAACGAAGGACTATATGACTGTGACAGCCCACTGGGTAGATGCATCCCCTTCCGCAGCAACAGCAGCAGCTGCATCAGTAGCAGCATCTACACAACGTCTGCTCGTGGCAAGGCAGGCAACATTGTGTATTACAGGCTTTAATAAAATGGAACAACGCTGACAACCTATTAGAGAAAATGAGGGAAATTATTTCGCAGTGGCTTACCCCACTTAGACTGTCCTGGAGATTTGTGGTGTCAGACAACGCCACTAACATTGTGCGGGCATTGCATATGGGCAATTTCCAGCACGTCCCATGTTTTGCCCACACCATTAATTTGGTGGTGCAGCATTACCTCAAGAGTGACAGGGGTGTGCTTTCGGCATTCTGCCAGTGCCTACCGCAGACTCGAGGCACATCAAAAAAGCCTGAACCTGCCCTGCCATCACCTCAAACAAGAGGTTGTGACGCGCTGAAACTCCACCGTCTATATGCTGCAGAGGATGGAGGAGCAGCAAAAGGCCATTCAAGCCTACACCGCCACCTACGACATAGGCAAAGGAGTGGGGATGCGCCTGAGTCAAGCGCACTGGAGACGGATTTCCATGTTGTGCAAGGTTCTCCAGCCATTTGAACTTGCCACACGAGAAGTCAGTTCCAACACTGCCAGCTTGAGTCAGGTGAATCCCCTGATCAGGCTGTTGCAGAATCAGCTGGAGAAAGTGAGGGAGGAGCTGGTAAACCATTGCGATTCCACCAAGCATGTAGCTCTTGTGGATGAAGCCCTTCGTACGCTTTGCCAGGATCCGAGGGTGGTCACTATTTTTAAGTCAGAGGAATACATTTTGGCCACCGTTCTCGATAATCGGTTTAAAGCGTATGTTTTGTCTCTGTTTTCGGCGGACACAAGTCTGCAGTGGTGCAAAGACCTGCTGGTCAGGAGATTGTCCTCTGAAGAGGACCGTGACATGCCAACTGCTCCACCCTCATTTTCTTCCACATCTGTGGCTGCGAGGAAAAAGCTCAGTTTTCCTAAAAGAGCCGCTGGCGGGGATGCTGATAACATCTGGTCCGGACTGAAGGACCTGCCAACCATTGCAGACATGTCTACTGTTGCTGCATTGGATGCTGTCACAATAGAAAAAATGGTGGAGGATTATTTTGCCGACACCATCCAAATAGACATGTCAGACAGTCCATATTGTTACTGGCAGGAAAAAAAAAAAAGGCAGTTTGGAAGCCCCTGTACAAACTAGCTCTATTTTACCTGAGTTGTCCCCCCTCCAGTGTGTACTCAGAAAGAGTTTTTAGTGCAGCGGGGAACCTGGTCAGTGAGCGGCGAAGGAGGTTGCTTACTCAGAACGTTGAAAAAATGATGTTCATAAAAATGAATTATCAATTCCTCAATCAAGTACAGCACTGCCCTCCAGATAGTACAGAGGGACCTGTGGTTGTGGAGTCTAGCGGGGACGAATTGATAATGTGTGAGGAGGAGGAAGTACACACTGTAGGGGGAGAGGAATCAGAGGTTGAGGATGAGGACGACATCTTGCCTCAGTAGAGCCTGTTTATTTTGTACAGGGAGAGATGAATAGCTTTTTTTGTGTGGGGGCCCAAACAAACCAATCATTTCAGCCACAATTGATTGGTAGGCCCTTTCGCTGAAATGATTGGTTTGTTAAAGTGTGCATGTCCTATTTCAACAACATAAGGGTGTGTGGGAGGGCCCAAGGACAATTCCATCTTGCAACTCTTTTTTTGCCATTATGTGACCATTCAACAGTCGTTTGCCATGAGCACAAAGCAAAACAAAAGTAAAACATATTCAACAAATTAAACCAAAAGTAAAATGCACTGTCAATCAAAAACAAGAGGTATTGACGTGCTAGAACTACTGTAGTGTTTATAAGTTATAAACACTACACTTGAAAGTTGGAGGAGGTATTGTGGCCCCAGTAGCAAATTGGGTACCGGGGCCACTCCACTATGCAGTCCAGATAGAGGCGTATCAGATATTAAACACGTTGACTGTTGCTGCCAAATCATAAATTAATGAAAATGACCTGTCATCGTCAAAAACAAGGAGGTATTGACACGCTCGAACTACACCCTGTATATGCTGCAGAGGATGTAGGAGCAGGCAGCTGTGCAGTGGAATTCAGACCATTTGAAGGCGGAGGTATTATGGCCCCGGTACCAAATTGTGTACCGGGACCACTGCACTATGCAGTCCAGAAAGCTACCTCAGTGAAATGTTTTGGACTAAAAACAATATTGTGAGGTGTTCAGAATAGACTGGGAATTAGTGGAAATGATTGTTATTGAGGTTTATAGCGTAGGAGTGAAAATAAACCAAAAAAACGTTTTTTAACACTTATGTTTTTTTCAAAATAAATCTGAAACCAAAACCTTTCGTCAGGTGTTTTGCGAAACAAATCCGAACCTAAAACCTCAAGCAAATCCGAATCCAAAACACGAGACACCAAAAGTGGCCGGTGCACATCCCTACTGATTAGTGACGTGTATCAGAGCAATATGTAAATCCACATCCATAAAACAGTAAAGGGCTATATCAGACTATAAAAACAATGTATGATATTTGCCATCTAAAGTTTCATAAAGTCATCAATACATGTCTTTCCCTACCAGATACAATTCTAAAATGATGTATACTAATTTTTAAGGTTGGAATTCCAGAAGAGATGAAATGCTGTGTAATACAGATGAGCAGAGCTCTAGAATACATGCACAGTAAATCACTGGTGGAGAGGGACCTGAAGTCACATAATGTACTACTAATGGACAAAGAATGCCACCATATCAAACCGAGTGATTTTGGATTAACTCAGCTTGCAGGTACCCTTGTTCCATCCAGGTCACCCATCATACTCTACATGTCCCCAGAACTCTTGAAATATGGGGATTTCTTCGTTTTGGATTTGAGTGTTGATGTTTGGGCTTTTGGTGTGCTTCTCTTTGTTGCATTCACTGGATCTTTTCCTTGGAAAAGAGCGGTGGATGAAGATCCATATTTCCAGAAGTTCATAAACTGGCACAATGTTGTACAACATATTCCACCTCCAACATCCTGGCAGAAATTCAGTACGAAGGATTAGGATATGTTCCATGTTCTGCTCTCCAAAGATCCTACTACCAGGAATCCAGTAGGTGTTATCCTGAATTCGGTTGTGGTTAAAGAAGAAGATACTGAAGTTAGATACTATGAGGGCCAAGTCAACATAATAGATGGAAAATATTAAATTTATTATTGTAGAAATCTGCAGTGATGTGTAATGTATCATTGTATATTATACCTCCGAAGAATCATTTTCTATTTATACCACCTCAACGCTAATTTTGAGGAGAGAAAACACCAGTCTTAACCTGGGATTTTCTAGGCATCACTTATATTAAGATATTAAATTCTAGATTGGAAAAAGACGATTTAGATGCCAATGCAAGCTATTACTAAAGTTTATTGCCTGCTCTCAACTGGAATTGTTTATGGGAACCCTCAAACCCAAAACCCTAATGTCAACAAATGTTTCTTCTTAGACACCAACTCATGCTAGAGAAACTGCATCAATGATGAACCAAACATCAAGAGTTAGCCATTAGTGAATGTAAAGAGCTAAAAGATTGATTGTTCTGCCAAATACAGTATGTAATAGATTTTTTCTGGTTTTTTTTTTGGTTTTTTTTAACAACAACCATCACCAACCACCTGATTTGCAATATTATATATTGTTATAACACATTTGAGGAATTGCTGGTACAATACTGTGAAAAGGCTAGGAACTATATCTTGTGCAAACATCTCTTCTAAGAGAGTAGATCCGTGAAGTTAATGCCGATTCATTGTAAGCCATCCATGTGACCTCTGACGACATCATTTTGTAAACGCACTCATTGTAAAAGTTTTTAAATTGACCTGCAGCCAACTGAGCAGACCTGGAGTGCATAGGTGGGCAATGTACTGCTGCATTTGCACTTTCCACTGCCCTGGCTAGCTCTTGGGAGTTTGCATAAATGAGCAGAGGGTCCCTGCACATGCAGGTTTTACACCAATGGCTGTAAAGTGAAGACACAAGCAGGAGTAATACCTCCATTTACCTTGCTATGGCACTAATAAAACAGTTGGGTCACATTCTGCTGGACAATGCACTTTGGACATGCTGAGTCATAGCAAACAGTAATTCCAGCAATTAATCCTCAATGTAGCGATTTGGTAGGTTTGCATCCTATTAGCACAATAGCAGTTCCCAATGGGAAAGTGTACAAAGATGGTGTAGCTCCTATAAAACATGTAGCAATGCATTGTCCATGGACTAGATCTGAGCTACATTCATTTATGTCGGATTTCCCAGATATTAGAATAGAGTTCGGCAGATGTCAGAAATTTGTTAAAGATTTAGGTAATGCGCATGAGCCAACTAAAATAGCGTGTGGTGTTGAGTGTGGTGGTCGAGTACTGATGGGATTTCCTTCCCTTACCTTGTCCTCCAGACACGAGTCAGGTTCTTTTTTGGTCGGATATCCGGTGGTCAGGAGAGAAATACTTCAATGGAAGGGACAAGGATTGGTCAAATAACTTGGGTTTATTAAGAATGCGGTAAGGATAATTTTGGTAAGCCACCGCGCCACTGACCCCTTCAACTCAATGGTAATGACAAAATATTAATTTTATCAACATAGAGCACAATAGCATTTAACATATAATATACAACGAGTATAAGGCACAATAGCGATAACATCTTCAATAACAATAAATCATTTTTTAGGTAAATCACTGAACATTAATATTCAACTAAAACATTTGGTGCACCATTATCATCCCTGGTAACGTTACCATATTTTACACTCAGTCCTGGGCTGACCTGTGCACAGGAATTTTGTAGTACATTAAATCTGTCAGCATGGAGGAAAGCAAGTGGAGGAATCTGTGACAAAGGTGATTTGCAGACCTACTGTACTTTCAACTAGAGTTCCTTCATATGATGGACTTCCAGCAGTAATACCTCTTATCTCTCTCAGCCTGTTCCTGAGGTAGTGAGCAGCTACATGGAAAGATTCAACTCAAATTTCTTATCTCTCAGCCTGTCTTTTTGTCACTCATAAACCTCATCTCTCTCCCTCAGAAGTCTAGAACTTTTCTCTCCCCACTGCCTTCTGGGAGTTCAGTTATTACAAAAGTTAGTGGACTTGTTGCTATGACACACACTCCTCCATCCTGTACATCCTCCTGGGTACGTCTTTAGTTCAACTGTCATTCCCACTGTGTGTCTCAGCCTCTATTAACCCCTTGTAGCCCTGCATTTCAAAAGCGTTTATGTACTTCCTCTGTCCTGTCCAATAGGGCTTTGGGACATCACATTGAGGACCTATCTTCCTCCCAATATTGGTATGCAAAAGTTTATTATGGATTGTATATTGGAGGACGATTGATCCTTAACAGATGATAACCAAGAAATTATTAAACAAATAATCTCACAGCTGGCCTTATACTTTCCAGTGGTAAGGAACTGGAGCAAAATTTTCACGAACATAAAGATAGTGAGACTGCAGCAGATTTTTTTTGACAGAGCTCTGTCAGCAATGACCCAGTACACAGGGATATCAGACGAAGGATGATGTGCATCACAGGGAAGTCGCTGTTACGGTACTAATGCATGGACTCAAGGAAAATCTGAAAGCCAGGGTACAAACCTCTTTACCTAATGGGAGAGGAATCACTGTAGATGCACTTAGAGAGTATGCCATGGAGCATGATAAAAATATATGTAAGAAAGAGGTGCAAAGTGATAGGCTAATGATGGTAAGTATCCAGGCTAATGATGGTAAGTATCCAGGCTTTATAAGGACTACGCACACAACCACAAACTTACAACACATACAGAAAATGATATACGACAGTGAGGTGTTATAATTGTCATAAAGAGGGACACATAAGGAATTACTGTAGAAAGGGAAGTTATGGGCCACTAAGAGGGAATCACATAGAAACCCTCAGAAAACATGCGCAAGTTTCAGAAAATTGCCAACAGTTACCCACACACATCATAGCAGCCAATTCTTTGCGGGAGAGTGATAGCCAGCGCTAAAGGTCAGGTCATACCTGTATTCTATGGCCAGTTCGGATAACTGAGAATCATAGGGAAGAACCTACAATGACAGTTGATATATCTGGTACAAAAATAAACCTTTCTTCTTGTAGATACAGGGGCGGCCAGGTCAGTGATAACTTCTCCTTTAAATCTACAGGTCACTAACAAATCTGTTCCAGCTATGGGAGTAATGGGGAGAGTGCTACATTACACTTTGATTAAACCCGCAGAGGTTACTTTTGGGCCTCTGCACACCAAGCATTCATTTCTCTTGGCTGCAGCGGCTCCTACTAACTTACTGGGCAGGGTTTTGTTGTGCAAAATGGGATGTGTCATTTACTGTACCCTTGATGGTGCATTCCTAGTCACACCCGGGAAGGTTGCAGCACATTAGGTACAGGACATATTAAGGAGCCCACAGAGTTTAATGCTACACTCTGCCGTTCTAGAACAAAGTCCATCTCAGGTAAAGGAAATGTTATTGCAAATACCAGGTTCCTTTTGAACCAAAGATGAACAGGACAATGGATTGATGATGATCATAGTTCCTGTAATGGTTAATCTGAAAAATGACAGCCAAGTTTTAAAAACATGTGTAAACTTATAGAAATCAATAGCAGACTTCATCCTCCATACCGACCACAAGCCAGTGGTAAGGTGGAAAGGTTAAACGGCACCATTAAGAACAAACTGAGTAAGATAATGGCTGAAACTGGGTTGGAGTGGCCAGAAGTGCAATAATGAAGTGACTGTGCAATATCTCATAAAAATGAGCAAACAGCTAAAACAACAGCAACAGAAACTGAAAATGCTGTCCCCTGGTATGCCAGAAACAAGCTGTCATGATGTTGAATCTGGGGAATATGTTATGATAGTTATAGTAATCTGGATTTGGCCGGGCATCCTCTAGAAGATTACCCACTAGGGAGTGGTAAAGTCTTAAAATTGAGTAGTGGGTGTGCTCCCATGTGCCTCAGGGACAGCATAATATAGAACTAGTACCATTCCCATTAAACATCTGAGGTCCTCTAATTACAGGGAGGGAGGTCCATAGACGGGAGGTATAATATCACTAGGTCCTCCAGTCTAAATCTTCGCCAATACTCCTTAGATCGGTCTTTGTTGTGTTTGAATCTCTCACATATAAAAAAGACTGGAGAATTAGGAAGCTGACCTACCTGTTCAGACAATGGCTCGCCACATCAATATTGATGGGAGACACGCAAGATCACCAATAACCAGTAATAGTGATTCGGAGTTACCTTTTGACTGAACTTTTGATTTTAGAATTTACTCAGCAGCAAAGCTCACTGACTTTCTCCACCAATATCGCTGAGTCTTTTTATCAGTAGGCAGATGACACAGACTATTCCTAAAGGATTTATGTTTTTAGGATCCTCCAATACATTTATCTCATTGCTTATGATTATGGGGCAGCATGGTTTCACCATAATATACTGATGATCCATCTGTCTTTTTACATGTTTTTACCAGTTGTATTTATTTGCTTCGTTATGTCCTATGTGACACTTATTGTCATTAAATGTAGACATATTTTACTTGAACATCACATTGTGATCATATTGTTCCATCCTACTCTAGCCTTATAACACCATCCATACAATTATATACCACCCAGACTCTTGCGCTGTTCTTACTTACTCAATAGGCAAGGGTAGGTTTGTCAAAACTTTGTAATATTATCAATGATCGTATTGTACCCTATGTCCTCTCAAATAATGTGTGTTATGTTTGTGGAAGGAAGGCTTACTCCTGGTTAACTACAAGTTCCAAGGGTTTCTTTACTAGGTAAATTGGTTCCCGAAGTGATGACCATTATGCATGATGAAAAGATTGCTATCCATAGAACTACATCGCCTCCATACATACACACACAGAATGAACATCGTGGCAAAAGAAATATGATCCCTGGTGAAGAATGTGTAGCTACCAAATTGATTAGTGAAACTACTGGTTTCCAAGTTATGTTTGCATTAGATCCCACCAGGATCGCTCAGGGAAGTTTAAATTTTAGGTATATTCAAGGCTAAATTGATAGACAATATCAAATCAATGTATGATGACACTTTCAGGTACATGGGTAAGGAGCTACAGGCTTATAAAAAAAGGAGTTAGTGCAACATAGACTGGTTTTAAATCATCTCACATCTATTACTGGTGGATATTGTGTGACTTTAGCCACCCAGTTTGGTGTGAAATGTTGCATATATTACCAATAATATTGACGACCCCAACGAAGTTATTGACTTGAAAATGGACGAAATTTTACACATTAAACTAGGAATTTCTGAAGAACTAAAACTCTTCACTGTACGAGATAGGAGAAAATGTAGCAGGATGGTTCTTGTGGTTAAATCCTGCAAAACAGTTCTCAGGTTTAGGGGAGTGGGTGTAGGAAATGGTTGCTAGTATAGGTAAGCTCCTTAGTATTATATTTGGTGTCATCTTAATTGTCTTATGTGACAGATGTGTTCCTACTGTGTTGAAGTGTGGAAAACGTTCTACTGAGGTAAACACTGAAAATGATACTGTAATGGTGATGAGCAGAACAGGTGTTATGGTTAACGAAGAACTGCACCATAATCCTGAAATAGAAAGCATAATTCAGTGATATTTTTGTGCATTATCAAAGGATGGAGCTGACAAAGTCAAATAATAGGATATAGTCGTTTCAAATCAATATCCATCAATCTGATTGTCTTTGCATGAAAATATGCGAATAGCATGCCACGGTGTGGAAGGGCGTATTTAACCACAACATGTACGAACACATTTCCACTTACACATTCACTTGTAAATATTTCACCTTAAAATAGTGCCAACAGTCGTTTATAACCAAATTTAATAGAGTTTATACTTAAATATAATAATGTTAAAAGCACTTTATTGTGTTTTAAGGTACAGGATACAGGAAACATATTTCGTACCATTCTAATCCCCTATTTATCCTCAGAGATCTGTTACTATCGGCTAAGAGATCGCACCTTACGTATGCAAGTTATGGATTATAGGGAATTAATGATCAGAATGGTATTGTGTGTGTAATGCAAATAGACCAGTTTGAACAAGCTTTTGGCAGAAAGGTTAGTATGCAGCTCTTGGAGAGCTGACCCCCACCCTTGGAGGGCATCGTTTGAACTGATCTATGGACTGCATTATACTGGACTGTCCTGAAGACTGAACCAATGGAAACATGCCAAATCTCTATTGTTATCAATGCAACACAAACTGTATATACACACTGAACTCCGAGACCATTAGACAGTCAACTTGACCATAAACGTCCGGATTGAATGACTGTATGCTGGATCCAGAGCGCCTGCGTATGTAATCGGCTGTAGTTTTTTAATTAAAAAATTGTTATTCTGTTACTTTGCTATTAAATCGCATTGAGCCAAGAGGCGAAAGGTGAATTTATAATTGTAGAAAACCGCAGTGATGTGGAATGTATCATTGTAAATTATACCTTTGAATAATCAATTTGTATTTATACCACCTCAATACTAATGCTTAGGGTAGTCAATGTCTTAAACTGTGATCTGAAGTAGAGATTTTCTAGGCATCATTTATATTGAGATTAAATTCTAGATTGGAAAAAGACAATTTAGATGCCAGTGTAAGCTTTTACAAGTGTAAGTATATTGACTGCTCTCAACTGGAATTGTTGATGGAAACCCTTGAACCTAAAACACAAATGATGTCAAGAAATGTTCCTTGGACACCAACTCAGGTTAGAGGAATGGCATAAGGGTTGAACCAGACATCAAGCTATTAGACTGTAGAGTGTCAAAAGAAGGCTTGTTTTGCCAAATGGACAGTGTGGAATAGGTTGCAAAAAAAAAAAAAAAAAAAAAAAAAGCATCCAACAGGGTGAGATTTTTCCACTTTATAGTTTTGGGGTTTTTTTTTCCAATAAAATGAGGCTAGGGATTTGTCATGTGTGCGGTTTTTCTAAATATGAAATCAAGTTCTATTGCTATTATTTGTTACGGTTATCTTTTCATTCTTTCTATATGCACTTATTTTTGTTTTTTGGTTTGAATGTACAGTATTATTTGAAGTATAATTTGATAAGTGTGTTATAGGTGGCTGCTTCACTATATTTTGTATTTTTCTGTCCATTGTATTCAATCCATTACAGATATTAGCTGAAATTATGTTTACATATGTGAATCTAAAGCGGAACAATTATTCCACTGCATTAGTGCTTTGATAGATCCACATGATTTTGAGGAAGATCTAGATGGGATTATGAATAGATTAAAAAATAAGATGATTAAAGAAAGTAGATTGTGGTGGGAGGTAGCCACACTAGAAAATATGTAACAGAAAAAAATTATTCCCAGAGGTTTAAGAATGAACAAAACACCCACTTTTCACACTGGATTCTAAAGGTTTTAAGGTTAAGTGGGATAGAATTTTAGATCATTGTTCTCTTTCCGCTGATTATAGAAGAAAGAAAGAACACCATCAGTGATTAAGCAGGAGATTGATTTTTTTATAATCTCTTATTTCTCCATTTTCCAATTTGGAAGATTTTAATTTGTTGGAGGAGAGAATTGTGATTTAAATAAACATGAAAAAACAATCATGGAGATCAAGCAAAAAAAGTACAGGAGGGATAAAGAAGACTATGCATTAGGGAATTTACATCAAAAAGGAGAATATTTAGAAGACACATTGACAACTGGGACAATACTAAAACTTTATCCAAACATGGGCCATTAAAAAAAAAGAAAAGGAGGAGAACAAAAAACAGCTTGTAGTTCGGTATCAAATATATGGGAACACGATCTCCCCGAAACAGAAGAAATTGTGGGAAATATGAAAGAAAAAGGATATGAATTTAAACATTATTATGGTGATACATTAAGATATATCTTTTTCCTGTTAAGAGAAAGGAATCAGATTATAGTTGGCAAAAAGTGAATAGAAAGAACAGACAATCTTTCAAGAGAAATAGGAAAGTCTATCCCGATAATTTCTCTGACAGATCACCTCCTATGTATAGGAAAATAAAATTATAAAACAAACCCCATTTCTACTAGAAATGGTTATGAAACTCTCAAACATCTTTTTTTTTTTTAGGAGAAGAGATTAATTATAGATCCAATAGAAAGAGGGTTAAAAGAGGGGGGGGGGGTCTGCTCAATAAGAAATAAAAGTAAACATCAGAATTTACTTACAGGGAAAGAAACCCCACAAAATAAAAAAGTTGTAAAGATTTATAATTTTAGTAAATAGCAATTGTCTAAGGATGAAAAAAGCCTCTTCACTAAGGGATTGAAATTTGCCCCCTCATGTGTACCTAATAATTTGATATATTTGTAGATTTACAAAAACTAGAAAAAAAAAAGTCTTAAATTATTTTTCATAAAAAGAAAAAAGAGAAATTAAGAAAAGTGAACTATTTAAGTCTACATTTTTCCCAGGGCATTGTAAGGGAACTGTAATAGATACCTATGAATTGTTAGTGAAGGAAGAAGATCTACAAAATCTAAAATGTAAGACTAGAAAACAGTGTAATTTAACGAAGGCAGAAAAATCTGCTTTAAAATCATTGAAAACAAACACTGAAATTGTAACTAAGCCTGCAGATAAAGGCGGCAGTATTGTTATTCTGGATTTGAGTATATATAAAGGAGAAATTGTTAAACAACTTGAAGATAATAGTACATATAAAAAGTTGAGGGTACCCTTTAAATAGAATATACATCTTATTAGAGAAATTTCTTAAATTGATATGAACAAAATAGTACTCTCTCATCTAAGGAGAATATATGATCACTCCAAATCCATCCATTTCAGTATTCTATACTCTCCCAAAAGGTTCATAAAAGCCTCATAAGTCTCCCCCCCAGGAGACCTATAGTAGCTGGATTAATAGCATTACTTCTAATTTATCTTTATCAAGATTTACAGCCTTTTAGAAGTCAAATTAGATCACATCTCAAGGACACCATGAAGGTGTTGAATAAGTTTAAGGAAATGCAATGGCAAGATTTTTCCATGATAACTGCAGATTTAAGCTCTCTATACACGATCATTAATCACGATAAAGGTGTAGAAGCCGTAAAGTATTTTTTAGATCAAGGAAATATGGATTACAATTTAAAGAACTTCATTTTAGAGAGTGTTGAATTTATACTTAAACATAATTTCTTCTGGTTTGAGTTTTTTCCTGCAAGTTCGCGGCACGGCCATGGGAACCAAATTCGCCCCCAGCTACGGCAACATGTTTATGGGTTGGTGGAAGGACACCCATGTTTGGAATTTGGAGGTGGGGGTGAGTCTGGTCTCATGGCTCGGATAAATAGACGATATTATATTTATTTGGAAAGGGGAGGGTGCCTCTAGATAATTTTTCTAATCAACTTAAATTCTAATTCTTTAAACATTAAACTCATCTTTGAATGGAATCAAAAGGAAGTCCACTTTTTGGACTTAAAGATATATATCGAAAATATGAGAATACTTACCAGCACTTTTAATAAACCTACAGATTTCAATTTGTTGATTGCAATGGATAGTAACCATTATTATAAATGGTTGGAGATTCTAAACAGTCAATTTCAGTGCATCAGATTTTATTGTAAAGATCTGAGGATGTTTCAGACTTTACAGTCATTACAATTGAAAGAACAGTTCATTCAAAAAGGTTATAAAAGGAGGAAGACTATCAAAAAGATTAAATATATATAGTGTTTAGATAGCGATTCCTTCCTTGTTCCCAAAAATAGACAAGTGGATAATAACTCTAGAAAACAAGACGTAATACCATTTATTACACAATATATTTCATGCTATAGAGGTGGAGAAAATTAGCAAACATTGGTACATCCTGGAAAAAAAAAAAAAGATCCTTAATTGCCTGAGTTTATTACAGAACCCAAATTTATATACAGAAGTGTATCTACCTTTAAAAACAGCTAGTTAAAAGTCATCTTAGGAATCCACTATGGGATAACAACACAAAAGGATTTCTTTAGATGTGGTTTTGGTATAGTTTGTAAAAATACTCCAAAAGGAAGTTGCTAAAAGATTGGAAGTAAGGGAAAATTAAGGGAAAGGTGCAGCAAACATATCCACAACATAAAAAAGGGTTATGAATTACACGCTTTATCTGCTCATTTCAAGAAAGTACATAATAACGATGTAAAAATTACATTTTTTTCTGGTTTACAAAAAAAAAAAAAAAATCAGGGGCGATTGGAAGAAAAACGCTAATATTGAATTAGCCCAAGCGGAAATGAAACATTCTCTATGGACACCTTATTTCTTAAGGGTCATAGTGATTTTGAAACCAAATAGTTTTTAATGCAACATCATACTCTTTTATATAGACCCTTATTACGTACAGTATAAGTTTACATCATTCCGTTTTGTATGGGAGTAGGTAGAATTTTCTCAATTCACATTTCACTGAAACAGTGGTTTTTTAGTTGTTATTTATGTCATATTTCAGATTTGAACTGTCTGTATTTGGTACAGTACTTCTGATTATCTGATGTGATATATTTATGATCTACTCATGTTTAGATGGAGTAAGGTTTTGTAAAACTTTATTTTTAAAGGGTACATATATTATATGTTCATTCTCATCCAACTTCGTGGTTCGGCTTTGCTAACGACTTACAGCCTGCCAATGGTGCTTCTCATGGACAAAGAATATTATAATATTAAACTTTGTAACTCAGAAAGCTGGCAGCATTGTTTCCAACAGGTCAAATATCATCCCGTATATCTCCCCAGAGTTGTGTGACATGAAGCATGATGAGTACTTGATCCTCTCCCCTAGTGTAGACACCTGGGCACTTGGCGTTGTCCTGAACTTTGCACTCACAGGATACCTTCCCAGGATGAAAGCTGTGGAGTGGGACATGGAGTACCATGTTGATAGATAACAAGTGAACGAGGACAACCAGTAGTCTAATCATACAGGACCAGGAGACCAACACAAGATATCATAGAATGGATCCCTGCAAATCAGCCCTAATGGATTTAGAAAGAAACACTACATAGACTGGGGTCTGAAATAGACAGACATTTTTTAAGACCTCATAATAGAACCTGTGGACCAGTGATGAAGAGCATGAAGGCCAAACCTTAGTAAGCGATACAATTTGAAGCCACTGAGCATTGGGTCAGACTGACTGGTTTTCTAATACACTGGATTATTATTAGAGAGGCACTCTACTCTTTGCAGCTGACCAGTCATCTAAACATGTCATGAATCTTACCATCCGGGTAGACCATGGTTACAGATTAAGATTGGTTGCATTCACAGGCATCATCTTATTATGTTTTTAGTTTATGGTTCATTCCTTACACCAAAAACTAGTTGTGCATTTCACTATTTAATAAAATGAAACAGATGCTACTCACATGTGAGTTTTACACCAATGACTTGGGGATACAAGTATTTGTGCAGGATAGTGTAGTGTAACAGTCCTCACACAGTTGGTTGTCAGACCATTTCTATATTGCAAATATGAACTCTATTTACACGCTTCTCACCCACTAGCATATTCTTAAATGGTTACAACAATGTAAACAGGTACAGTTCATGAATACTTCTCCTGCCTCCTACTACACAGTTCTTAATGGGTACTATGTGTACAGTTACATTTAAAATTTTTGCTATGGCACTTTCATCTCTCTCCGCAGTGTTCCCTCACCCATCATCTGCGGGGGTAATACTGCTATTTACTTGGCTCTGGCACCAACTTTGGTGCACTCAGTCCTGCTCACCCCCTTACTTGTATGATGGGAGTCTCATTCCGACACATTACAGTGTCTCTCTAATCTGGTGCTGTCTATCTTTTCAGATGTCACACTCTGTCTTTGGCTGCTATCTCTCTCATCCATACTGAGATAATCTGAGGTATTGTGGTATATTACACCTAACAGAGCTCCCTTCTATCATACAACCAAATTCTGAGATAATTTCTCCCTAACATCTGTCCCATGCCACTAATTCTCCTAGCTATCATGGCTCTAATGGCAGCAGGCTATGGACCTTCTCCCCAAGATTACTGTGGGGATGCTGGGACTTCTTCCCCTCGTGGCAGTTTGCTTTCAAGTTTTGAAATATCTGGGCAAGGGGACTTATAGTAAAGTTGTAATGACTCAGAGGAACAGGTAAGACCATAGTTAGAAATGTGTTCTAGAAAAGTTCACCGATGGCACAGCAAAGATTATAGTCATCCTATGGCAAAGCGGATAACTGCGGCCTTAACAGCTATATTGGTGTTAGACGTGCATCCGGTGTCCGCCATCTGTGCAGTGGAATTTAGACAGTTGGAGGTATTGTGGTCCCGGTACCAAATTGGGTACCGGGGCCACTCCACTACGCAGTCCAGAAATCTTAGTATCAGATATTAAACTACGTTCACTGTTCCTGCTACATCAAAAAAGCATGAACATGCCCTGCCATCAACAAAAACAAGAGGTAGTGACGCGCTTGAACTCCACCCTCTATTTGCTGCAGAGGATAGAGGAGCAGAAAAAGGCCATTCAAGCCTACACAGCCACCTACGATGGGCCACGTGTTTGTGCCGCCGACTTGTGTCGCTCTGCTTAGACATCCAGCTACCTCGCTGCAACCTTTTGGACTAAAAAACAATATTGTGAGGTGTTCACAATAGACTGGAAATTAGTGGAAATTAATGTTATTGAGGTTAATAGTGTAGGAGTGAAAAAAAACCCCGAAATATGGATTTTAGCACTTTTTTTTTTAAAACATAATCAGAACCCAAAACAAGAACTAAAACCTTTCGTGGGGTGTTTTGGCAAAACAAATCAGAACCCTAAACCTCAAGCTAATCAGAACCCAAAACCCAAAAACACCAAAAGTGCCCGGTGCACACCCTTAATGCTAAAATGACACTTCTACGTCCAGAACTGGTGACTTATGAGAATCTGATTCCAGGGAAATCCCGGACTGTCAAAGAAATTGCAAGTGTCAGCCCTGCTGTTCCCACAGCACGAGTGTACTAGAATTGGGGAGCGTGGAGGGGGATGAAGGAGGTGGGAGTGTATGATGATATCCCACAAATGTTTTATTGGGCACTGATTTGGGGCGCTTGATTTCGCAGTATGTTCCTGTTAATGCTAACCCGGAGAACTCTGCGGAAATATGTTACTTATCCAAGGTAGTATGTAACAATGTTGAATCCAGAGATATGTTAGAATTGTGCGATAATGCTGCAGCAGTCAGTAATAAGTTTGAACCTCAAAATGCTAGAGAAGTGTGTAATAATGTTAGTGCCAGAACTGTTACTGTATTAGAATCTAACCCTGTTTCTCCACCCACATCATGTCCTGAGGTAGGGACAGGGGACAGTGTTTCTAGCAATTTGATGCTTGACACTATTGCAGATAGAAATCGGGCAGCAGGGGAGACACAAACATATGATCAACAGGAGGAACTGGGTGGGAGTGATCCTTATATTGCCACTGTAACCAGTGCCGGTGCTAGGGTCCACGGCGCCCTAGGCATTTTTAAAAAAGCGGCGCCCCCCCCCCCCCCCCCGCAAACATCGCCTCCCTCCTCTCCTTACCTTGTCTCACCACCGCCGCCTCTCTGCTCCGTCTCCTCCCCTCACTGACACTAGTAAGGAGACGGAGCAGAGAGGCGGCGTTGGTGACAAAATAGCCTCTTCCCCCCCCCCTCCCCCTCCCCGTGCATCTGAATGCTGTGCGGCGGCCGTGACAGGTATGGTCAGCGGTTGCTGCACAGTTTTAAAGTCTTTTATAATTCTGTGGCGCCCTCCAGAGCCCGGCGCCCTAGGCAAGTGCCTAACCTTGCCAAATGGGAGCGCCGGGCCTGACTGTAACCTGTAGTTAGAATGTTCAGCACCCAGACCTCATTTAGAGTTCTGAACATTCACCTGAGTGGTCTGTAGAGGGAGGGGGTCATCTACTATCCCACACTCTCTTGAACCACTGCAAGGGGAATGCAAATGGGGTAGTTTTAGTAGCATCAGTTTAAACAGCTGGTTAGTGCAAGCACTATTTAACAGGTGGTGGTAAGTGATTTCATTGAGCTTGTGATTTCCACTGCTGTTTGTTTAAAGTGTGGAGTTAGATCCTCTAAGGAGTTGAATCCAGGAAAGGGTTTAATCTGGAAAGTGGCTAGCAATGGTTAGTACTCTCGAGTTTACTGTAGGCTATAAGAAGTTAGGTTAGCCAAAATAAGTGGACTGGTAGCAGGCTTGATGATCTCACTCAATTCATATCTTCTCATATTTATGCATATTGGAGCAATTGTTCCAAGGTTTATACCTTTGTGAGAAAAGTGTGCAATTGGTCTCTTTGGAAGCCCAGGTAACTGATCTAAAGCAGACCATTGCAACATTAAGAGATTGCAAACCTGGAGCAGAGTTTACAGCTCATCTTTAATGCGTTAGCTGAGCAGGGTGAAGCAAAGACAGAAGAGGGTGCACAGGTCGGCAGCTGGGTAACAGTTACTAGGGGTAGCAGAGGGAGGAAGAGGCAGGCCAGTTCTGAGCAAAGCAATCCCAGCCCAGATTTGCCAGATTGGATGAAGATTGATATATGATAAGAGGTGCAAAGAGATAGGCTAATGATACTAGTGTATACTTTCCAGTGGTAAGGAACTGGAGCAAAATTTTCACTATCAAACAAAAAGATAGTGAGACTGCAGCAGGTTTTTTTTTGCCAGAGCTCTGTCAACAATGACCCAGTACACAGGGATATCAGACAAACGATGATGTTCATCACAGTGAAGTCGCTGTTACGGTACTAATGGATGGGCTCAAGGAAAATCTGAAAACCAGGGTACAAACCTCTTTACCTAATGGAAGAGATATCACTGTAGATGCACAGAGAGTCTGCCGTGGAGCATGATAAAAATATATGTAATAAAAGAGGTGCAAAGTGATAGGCTAATGATGGTAAGTATCCAGGCTTTATAAGGACTACGCACACAACCACAAACTTACAACACATACAGAAAGTGATAGAGAGTGAGGTGTTCTAATTGCCATAAAGAGGGACACTGTAGAGAGGGAAGTTATGGGCCATCTAAGAGGGAATCACATAGAAACCCACAGAGAAGACATGCGCAAGTTTCAGAAAATTGCAAACAGTTACCCACACACATCATAGCAGCCAATTCTTTGCAGGAGAGTGATATCCAGTGCTAGAGGTCAGGTTATACCTGTATTCTACAGTCAGTTAGGTTAACGGAGAATCATAGGGAAGAACTTACAATGACAGTTGCTATATCTGGTACAAAACAAACATTTCTTGTTAATACAGGGGCGGTCAAGTCAGTGATAACTTCTCCTTTAAATCTACAGGTCACTAACAAATCTGTTCCAGGTATGGGAGTATTGGGGAGAGTGCTACATTACCCTTTGACTAAACCCGCAGAGGTTACTATTGGGCCTCTGCCCACCAAGCATTCATTAATCTTGGCTGCAGCGGCTCATACTAACTTACTGGGCAGGGATTTGTTGTGCAAAATGGGATGTGTCATTTTCTGTACCCCTGATGGTGTATTGCTAGACATACCAAGAAAGGCAGCACATGAGGTACAGGACATATTGAAAACCCCACAAGGTTAAAGGCTACACTCTTACGTTCTAGAACAAAGTCCATCTCCGGTAAAGGAAATGTTATTGCAAATACCAGGTTCCCTCTGAACCAAAGATGAACAGGACACTGGTATGATGATGGTCGTAGCTCCTGTAATGGTTAATCTGAAAAATGACAGCCAAGTTTTAAAAACATGTGTAAACTTATAGAAATCAATAGCAGACTTCATCCTCCTTACCGACCACAAGCCAGTGGTAAGGTGGACAGGTGAAACTGCACCATTAAGAACAAACTGAGTAAGATAATGGCTGAAACTGGGTTGGCGTGGCCAGAAGTGCAATAATGAAGTGACTGTGCAATATCTCATAAAAATGAGCAAACAGCTAAAACAGCAACAGAAACTGAAAATGCTGTCACATGGTATGCTAGAAACAAGCTGTCATGATGTTGAATCTGGGGAATATGTTATGATAGTTATAGTAATCTGAATTTGGGCGGGCATCCTCTAGAAGATTACCACTCCCTAGTGGGTAAAGTCTTAAAATGGTGTAGTGGGTGTGCTCCCATGTGCCTCAGGGACAGCATAATATAGAACTAGTACCATTCCCATTAAACATCTCTGAGGTCCTCTAATTACAGGGAGGGAGGTCCATAGACGAGAGGTATAATATCACTAGGTCCTCTAGTCTAAAGCATCGCCAATACTCCTTAGATCGGTGTTTGTTGTGTTTGAATATCTCACATATAAAAAGACTGGAGAATTAGGAAGCTGACTTACCTGATCAGACAATAGCTCGCCACACCAGTATTGATGGGAGACACGCAAGATCACCAATAACCAGTACTAGTGATGGACATCATAGACTATGACGTATTAACAGACATAGAAGAGTATTCATTGGAAGAGTTCCTTTTGGTTAGTGTCAAAATGTTATCCATGCTGACACTCGTCTTGAATAGATGGAGGCAATAGGCAAGGGTATAACAAGGAGAGGTGGGTGCGCACAGCATAATTGAGTTGTAGAGGTTTGATATGTGCTTATGTGTCCAGCTAACCAGACTAAGCTGCTAGAACACATCTAGCCTTTAAGAAGTCACGTGATCGTGATGAAAGGCGTCGGCTAGACACGCCCACTTCCGGAAATCATGACGTGAGCTCCACGCTGGAACGCACGCCACCAACAGGAACAGTCCATACTCAATCAGCCGGGTCACAGAGAGCTCTCCCATCACAGCATACAACTTGAACGGACACTTAATAGCAAGTATTGGGAGTTACCTTTTGACTGAACTTTTGATTTTAGAATTTCCTCAGCAGCAAAGCTCACTGACTTTCTCCACCAATATCGCTGAGTCTTTTTATCAGTAGGCAGAGGACAGACTATTCCTAAGGATTTTTGTTTTTAGGATCCTCCAATACATTTATCTCATTGCTTATGATTATTATGCAGCATGGTTTCACCATAAGATACTGATGATCCATCTGTCTTTTTACATGTTTTTGAATTTACCAATTGTATTTATTTGCTTAGTTATGTCCTATGTGACACTTATTGTCATTAAATGTAGACATATTTTACTTGAACATCACATTGTGATCATATTGTTCCATCCTACTCTAGCCTTATAACACCATCCACACAATTATATACCACCCAGACTCTAGCGCTGTTCTTACTTACTCAATAGGCAAGGGTAGGTTCGTCAAAACTTTGTAATATTATCAATGATCATACTGAACCCTATGTCCTCCCAACTAATGTGTGTTATGTTTGTGGAAGGAAGGCTTACTCCTGGTTAACTACAAGTTCCAAGGGTTTCTTTTCTAGGTAAATTGGTTCCCGAAGTGATGACCATTATGCATGATGATATGATTGATATCCATAGAACTACATCACCTCCATACATACACACACACAGAATGAACATCGTGGCAAAAGAAATATGATCCCTGGTGAAGAACATGTAGCTACCAAATTGATTAGTGAAACTACTGGTTTCCAAGTTGTTTGCATTAGATCCCACCAGGATCGCTTGGGAAAGTTTAAATTTTAGGTATATTCAAGACCTGGCTAAATTGATAGACAATATCAAAGAAATGTATGATGACACTTTCAGGTATATGGGTAAGGAGCTACAGGCTTATAAAAAAGGAGTTAGTGCAACATAGACTGGTTTTAAATCATCTCACATCTATTACTGGTGCATATTGTGTGACTTTGGCCACCCAATTTGGTGTCAAATGTTGCATATATTACCAATAATATTGACGACCCCAACGAAGTTATTGACTGGAAAATGGACGAAATTTTACAATTAAAATAGGAATTTCTGAAGAACTAAAACTCTTCACTGTACGAGATAGGAGAAAATGTAGCAGGATGGTTCTTGTGGTTAAATCCTGCAAAACAGTTCTCAGGTTTAGGGGAATGGGTGTAGGAAATGGTTGCTAGTATAGGTAAGCTCCTTAGTATTATATTTGGTGTCATCTTAATTGTCTTATGTGACAGATGTGTTCCTACTGTGTTGAAGTGTGGAAAACGTTCTACTGAGGTAAACACTGAAAATGATACTGTAATGGTGATGAGCAGAACAGGTGACATGGTTAACGAAGAACTGCACCATAATCCTGAAATAGAAAGCATAATTCAGTGATATTTTTGTGCATTATCAAAGGATGGAGCAGACAAAGTCATATAGGATATAATCGTTTCAAATCAATATCCATCAATCTGATTGTCTTTGTATGAAAATATGCGAGTAGCATGCCACGGCGTGAAAGGGCGTATTTAACCACAACATGTACGAACACATTTCCACTTACACATTCACTTGTAAATATTTCACCTTAAAATAGTGCCAACAGTCGTTTATAACCAAATTTAATAGAGTTTATACTTAAATATAATAATGTTAAATGCACTTTATTGTGTTTTAAGGTACAGGATACAGGAAACATATTTCGTACCATTCTAATCCCCTATTTATCCTCAGAGATCTGTTACTATCGGCTAAGAGATCGCACCTTACGTATGCAAGTTATGGATTATAGGGAATTAATGATCAGAATGGTATTGTGTGTGTAATGCAAATAGACCAGTTTGAACAAGCTTTTGGCAGAAAGGTTAGTATGCAGCTCTTGGAGAGCTGACCCCCACCCTTGGAGGGCATCGTTTGAACTGATCTATGGACTGCATTATACTGGACTGTCCTGAAGACTGAACCAATGGAAACATGCCAAATCTCTATTGTTATCAATGCAACACAAACTGTATATATACACACTGAACTCCGAGACCATCAGACAGTCAACTTGACCATAAACGTCCGGATTGAATGACTGTATGCTGGATCCAGAGCGCCTGCGTATGTAATCGGCTGTAGTTATTTAATTAAAAAAATTGTTATTCTGTTACTTTGCTATTAAATCGCATTGAGCCAAGAGGCAAAAGGTGAATTTATAATTGTAGAAAACCGCAGTGATGTGGAATGTATCATTGTAAATTATACCTTTGAATAATCAATTTGTATTTATACCACCTCAATACTAATGCTTAGGGTAGTCAACGTCTTAAACTGTGATCTGAAGTAGAGATTTTCTAGGCATCACTTATATTGAGATTAAATTCTAGATTGGAAAAAGACAATTTAGATGCCAGTGTAAGCTTTTACAAGTGTAAGTATATTGCCTGCTCTCAACTGGAATTGTTGATGGAAACCCTTGAACCTAAAACCCAAATGATGTCAACAAATGTTTCTTGGACACCAACTTAGGTTAGAGGAATGGCATGAAGGATCAACCAGACATCAAGCTATTAGACTGTAGAGTGTCAAAAGAAGGCTTGTTTTGCCAAATACAGTGTGGAATAGGTTGCAAAAAATAAAAAAGCATCCAACAGGGTGAGATTTTTCCACTTTATAGTTTTGGGGGTTATTTTTTCAATAAAATGAGGCTAGGGATTTGTCATGTGTGCAGTTTTTCTGAATATGAAGTCAAATTCTATTGCTTTTATTTGTTACTGTTATCTTTTCATTCTTTCTATATGCACTTATTTTTGTTTTTTGGTTTGAATGTACAGTATTATTTGAAGTATAATTTGATAAGTGTGTTATAGGTGGCTGCTTCACTATATTTTGTATTTTTCTGTCCATTGTATTCAATCCATTACAGATATTAGCTGAAATTATGTTTGCGTATGTGAATCCAAAGCGGAACAATTATTCCACTGCATTAGTGCTTTGATAGATCCACATGATTTTGAGGAAGATCTAGATGGGATTATGTATAGATTAGAAAATAAGATGATTAAAGAAAAAGTAGATTGTGGTGGGAGGCAGCCACACTAGAAAATATGTAACAGAAAATAATATTCCCAGAGGTTTAAGAATGAACAACACCCACTTTTCACACTGGATTCTGAAGGTTTTAAGGTTAAGTGGGATAGAATTTTAGATCATTGTTCCCTTTCCGCTGATTATAGAAGAAAGAACACTATCAGTGATTAAGCAGGAGATTGATATTTTATAATCTCTTATTTCTCCATTTTCCAATTTGGAAGATTTTAATTTGTTGGAGGAGAGAAATGTGAATTAAATCAACTCAATCATGGAGATCAAGCAAAAAAAGTACAGGAGGGATAAAGAAGACTATGCATTAGGGAATGTACATCAAAAAGGAGAATATTTAGAAGACACATTGACAACTGGGACAATACTAAAACTTTATCCAAACATGGGCCCTTAAAAAAATAGAAAAAGGAGGAGAACAAAAAACAGCTTGTAGTTCGGTATCAAATATATGGGAACACGATCTCCCCGAAACAAAAGAAATTTTGGGAAATATGAAAGTAAAAGGATATGAATTTAAACATTATGGTGATAAAGATATATCTTTTTCCTGTTAAGAGAAAGGAATCAGATAATAGTTTGCAAAAAGTGAATAGAAAGAACAGACAATCTTTCAAGAGAAATAGGAAAGTCTATCCCGATAATTTCTGTGACAGATCACCTCCTATGTATAGGGAAATAAAATTATGAAACAAACCCCATTTCTACTAGAAATGGTTATGAAACTCTCAAACATCTTTTTTTTTTTTAGGAGAAGAGATTAATTATAGATCCAATAGAAAGAGGGTTAAAAGAGGGGGGGGGTCTGCTCAATAAGAAATAAAAGTAAACATCAGAATTTACTTACAGGGAAAGAAACCCCACAAAATAAGTTGTAAAGATTTATAATCTTAGTAAATAGCAATTGTCTAAGGATGAAAAAAGCCTCTTCACTAAGGGATTGAAATTTGCCCCCTCATGTGTACCTAATAATTTGATATATTTGTAGATTTACAAAAACTAGAAAAAAAAAAGTCTTAAATTATTTTTCATAAAATGAAAAGAGAAATTAAGAGAGTGAACTATTTAAGTCTACATTTTCCAGGGCATTGTAAGGGAACTGTAATAGATACCTTTGAATTGTTAGTGAAAGAGGAAGATCTACAAAATCTAAACTGTAAGACAAGAAAACAGTAATTTAATGAAGGCAGAAAAATCTGCTTTAAAATCATTGAAAACAAACACTGAAATTGTAACTAAACCTGCAGATAAAGGCGGCACTATTGCTCTTCTGGATTTGAGTATGTATAAAGGAGAAATTGTTAAACAACTTGAAGATAATAGTACATATAAAAAGTTGAGGGTACCCTTTAAATAGAATATACATCTTATTAGAGAAATTTCTTAAATTGATATGAACAAAATAGTACTCTCTCATCTAAGGAGAATATATGATCACTCCAAATCCATCCATTTCAGTATTCTATACTCTCCCAAAAGGTTCATAAAAGCCTCATAAGTCTCCCCCCCAGGAGACCTATAGTAGCTGGATTAATAGCATTACTTCTAATTTATCTTTTTCAAGATTTACAGCCTTTTAGAAGTCAAATTAGATCACATCTCAAGGACACCATGAAGGTGTTGAATAAGTTTAAGGAAATGCAATGGCAAGATATTTCCATGATAACTGCAGATTTAAGCTCTCTATACACGATCATTAATCACGATAAAGGTGTAGAAGCCGTAAAGTATTTTTTAGATCAAGGAAATATGGATTACAATTTAAAGAACTTCATTTTAGAGAGTGTTGAATTTATACTTAAACATAATTTCTTCTGGTTTGAGTTTTTTTCCTGCAAGTTCGCGGCACGGCCATGGGAACCAAATTCGCCCCCAGCTACGGCAACATGTTTATGGGTTGGTGGAAGGACACCCATGTTTGGAATTTGGAGGTGGGGGTGAGTCTGGTCTCATGGCTCGGATAAATAGACGATATTATATTTATTTGGAAAGGGGAGGGTGCCTCTAGATAATTTTTCTAATCAACTTAAATTCTAATTCTTTAAACATTAAACTCATTTTTGAATGGAATCAAAAGGAAGTCCACTTTTTGGACTTAAAGATATATATCGAAAATATGAGAATACTTACCAGCACTTTTAATAAACCTACAGATTTCAATTTGTTGATTGCAATGGATAGTAACCATTATTATAAATGGTTGGAGATTCTAAACAGTCAATTTCAGTGCATCAGATTTTATTGTAAAGATCTGAGGATGTTTCAGACTTTACAGTCATTACAATTGAAACAGTTCATTCAAAGGTTATAAAAGGAGGAAGACTATCAAAAAGATTAAATATATATAGTGTTTAGATAGCGATTCCTTCCTTGTTCCCAAAAATAGACAAGTGGATAATAACTCTAGAAAACAAGACGTAATACCATTTATTACACAATATATTTCATGCTATAGAGGTGGAGAAAATTAGCAAACATTGGTACATCCTGGAAAAAAAAAAAAGATCCTTAATTGCCTGAGTTTATTACAGAACAACCCAAATTTATATACAGAAGTGTATCTACCTTAAAAAAACAGCTAGTTAAAAGTCATCTTAGGAATCCACTATGGGATAACAAGACAAAAGGATTTCTTTAGATGTGGTTTTGGTATAGTTTGTAAAAATACTCCAAAAGGAAGTTGCTAAAAGATTGGAAGTAAGGGAAAATTAAGGGAAAGGTGCAGCAAACATATCCACAACATAAAAAAGGGTTATGAATTACACGCTTTATCTGCTCATTTCAAGAAAGTACATAATAACGATGTAAAAATTACATCGTTTTATGGTTTACAAAAAAAAAAAAAAAAATCAGGGGCGATTGGAAGAAAAACGCTAATATTGAATTAGCCCAAGCGGAAATGAAACATTCTCTATGGACACCCTATTTCTTAAGGGTCATAGTGATTTTGAAACCAAATAGTTTTTAATGCAACATCATACTCTTTTATATAGACCCTTATTACGTACAGTATAAGTTTACATCATTCCGTTTTGTATGGGAGTAGGTAGAATTTTCTCAATTCACATTCACTGAAACAGTGGTTTATCAGTTATTTATGTCATATTTCAGATTTGAACTGTCTGTATTTGGTACAGTACTTCTGATTATCTGATGTATGATATATTTATGATCTACTCATGTTTAGATGGAGTAAGGTTTTGTAAAACTTTATTTTTAAAGGGTACATATATTATATGTTCATTCTAATCCAACTTCGTGGTTCGGCTTTGCTAACGACTTACAGCGTGCCAATGGTGCTTCTCATGGACAAAGAATATTATAATATTAAACTTTGTAACTCAGAAAGCTGGCAGCATTGTTTCCAACAGGTCAAATATCATCCCGTATATCTCCCCAGAGTTGTGTGACATGAAGCATGATGAGTACTTGATCCTCTCCCCTAGTGTAGACACCTGGGCACTTGGCGTTGTCCTGAACTTTGCACTCACAGGATACCTTCCCTGGATGAAAGCTGTGGAGTGGGACATGGAGTACCATGTTGATAGATAACAAGTGAACGAGGACAACCAGTAGTCTAATCATACAGTACCAGGTGACCAACACAAGATATCATAGAATGGATCCCTGCAAATCAGCCCTAATGGATTTGGAAAGAAACACTACATAGACTGGGGTCTGAAATAGAGACATTTTTTAAGACCTCATAATAGAACCTGTGGACCAGTGATGAAGAGCATGGAGGCCAAACCTTAGTAAGCGATACAATTTGAAGCCACTGAGCATTGGGTCAGACTGACTGTTTTTTTAATACACTGGATTATTAGAGGCACTCTACTCTTTGCAGCTGGCCAGTCATCTAAACATGTCATGAATCTTAGCATCCGGGTAGACCTTGGTTACAGATTAAGATTGGTTTAGAGAAATTGCATTCATAATAAGATGATGCCTGTGTTTTTAGTTTATGGTTCATTCCTTACACCAAAAACTAGTTGTGCATTTCACTATTTAATTTAATAAAATTATACAGATGACTTGGGGATACAAGTGTTTCTGCAGGATAGTGTAGTGCAACAGTCCTCACACAGTTGGTTGTCAGACCATTTCTATATTGAAAATATGAACTCTATTTACACGCTTCTCACCCACTAGCATATTCTTAAATGGATACAACAATGTAAACAGGTACAGTTCATATATACTTCTCCTGCCTCCTACTACACAGTTCTTAATGGGTACTATGTGTACAGTTACATTTAAAAAATATTTGCTATGGCACTTTCATCTCTCTCTCTCCGCAGTGTTCCCTCACCCATCATCTGCAGGGGTAATACTGCTATTTACTTGGCTCTGGCACCAACTTTGGTGCACTCAGTCCTGCTCACCCACTTACTTGTATGATGGGAGTCTCATTCCGACACATTACACCGTCTCTCTAATCTGGTGCTGTCTATCTTTTCAGATGTCACACTCAGTCTTTGGCTGCTATCTCTCTCATCCATACTGAGATAATCTGAGGTAATGTGGTATATTACACCTAACAGAGCTCCCTTCTATCATACAACCAAATTCTGAGATAATTTCTCCCTAACATCTGTCCCATGCCACTAATTCTCCTAGTTATCATGGCTCTAATGGCAGCAGGCTATGGACCATCTCCCCAAGATTACTGTGGGGATGCTGGGACTTCTTCCCCTCGTGGCAGTTTGCTTTCAAGTTTTGAAATATCTGGGCAAGGGGACTTATAGTAAAGTTGTAATGACTCAGAGGAACAGGTAAGACCATAGTTTGAAATGTGTTCTAGAAAGTTCACCGATGGCACAGCAAAGATTATAGTCATCCTATGGCAAAGCAGATAACTGCGGCCTTAACAGCTATATTGGTGTTAGACGTGCATCCGGTGTCCGCCATCTGTGCAGTGGAATTTAGACAGTTGGAGGTATTGTGGTCCCGGTACCAAATTGGGTACCGGGGCCACTCCACTACGCAGTCCAGAAATCTTAGTATCAGATATTAAAACTACGTTCACTGTTCCTGCTACATCAAAAAAAGCATGAACATGCCCTGCCATCAACAAAAACAAGAGGTAGTGACGCGCTTGAACTCCACCCTCTATATGCTGCAGAGGATAGAGGAGCAGAAAAAGGCCATTCAAGCCTACACAGCCACCTACGATGGGCCACGTGTTTGTGCCGCCGACTTGTGTCGCTCTGCTTAGACATCCAGCTACCTCGTTGCAACCTTTTGGACTAAAAACAATATTGTGAGGTGTTCATAATAGACTGGAAATTAGTGGAAATGAATGTTATTGAGGTTAATAATAGTGTAGGAGTGAAAAAAAAAACGCGAAATATGGATTTTAGCACTTTTTTTTTTTTTTTTTTTAAAACATAATCAGAACCCAAAACAAGAACTAAAACCTTTCGTGGGGTGTTTTGGCAAAACAAATCAGAACCCTAAACCTCAAGCTAATCAGAACCCAAAACACCAAAAGTGCCCGGTGCACACCCTTAGTGCTAAAATGATACTTCTACGTCCAGAACTGGTGACTTATGAGAATCTGATTCCAGGGAAATACCGGACTGTCAAAGAAATTGCAAGTGTCAGCCCTGCTGTTCCCACGAAACGAGTGTACTAGAATTGGGGAGTGTGGAGGGGGGTGAAGGAGGTGGGAGTGTATGATGATATCCCACAAATGTTTTATTGGGCACTGATTTGGGGCGCTTGATTTCGCAGTATGTTCCTGTTAATGCTAACCCGGATAACTCTGCGGAAATATGTTACTTATCCAAGGTAGTATGTAACAATGTTGAATTCAGAGATGTTAGAATTGTGCGATAATGCTGCAGCAGTCAGTAATAAGTTTGAACCTCAAAGTGCTAGAGAAGTGTGTAATAAAGTTAGTGCCAGAACTGTTACTGTATTAGAATCTAACCCTGTTTCTCCACCCACATCATGTCCTGAGGTAGGGACAGGGGACAGTGTTTCTAGCAATTTGATGCTTGACACTATTGCAGATAGAAATCGGGCAGCAGGGGAGACACATACATATGATCAACAGGAGGAACTGGGTGGGAGTGATCCTTATATTGCCACTGTAACCAGTGCCGGTGCTAGGATCCACGGCGCCCTAGGCATTTTTAAAAAATCACCTCCCTCCTCTCCTTACCTTGTCTCACCACCGCCGCCTCTCTGCTCCGTCTCCTCCCCTCACTGACACTAGTAAGGAGACGGAGCAGAGAGGCGGCGTTGGTGACAAAATAGCCTCTCCCCCCCCCCCCCTCCCCGTGCATCTGAATGCTGTGTGGCGGCCATGACAGGTATGGTCAGCGGTTGCTGCACAGTTTTAAAGTCTTTTATAATTCTGTGGCGCCCTCCAGAGCCCGGCGCCCTAGGCAAGTGCCTAACCTTGCCAAATGGGAGCGCCGGGCCTGACTAACCTGTAGTCAGAATGTTCAGCACCCAGACCTCATTTAGAGTTCTGAACATTCACCTGAGTGGTCTGTAGAGGGAGGGGGGTCATATACTATCCCACACTCTCTTAAACCACTGTCAGGGGAATGCAAATGGGGTAGTTTTAGTAGCATCAGTTTAAACAGCTGGTTAGTGCAAGCACTATTTAACAGGTGGTGGTAAGTGATTTCATTGAGCTTGTGATTTCCACTGCTGTTTGTTTAAAGTGTGGAGTTAGATCCACTAAGGAGTTGAATCCAGGAAAGGGTTTAATCTGGAAAGTGGCTAGCAATGGTTAGTACTCTCGAGTTTACTGTAGGCTATAAGAAGTTAGGTTAGCCAAAATAAGTGGACTGGTAGCAGGCTTGATGATCTCACTCAATTCATATCTTCTCATATTTATGCATATTGGAGCAATTGTTCCAAGGTTTATACCTTTGCGAGAAAAGTGTGCAATTGGTCTCTTTGGAAGCCCAGGTAACTGATCTAAAGCAGACCATTGCAACATTAAGAGATTGCAAACCTGGAGCAGAGTTTACAGCTCATCTTTAATGCGTTAGCTGAGCAGGGTGAAGCAAAGACAGAAGAGGGTGCACAGGTCGGCAGCTGGGTAACAGTTACTAGGGGTAGCAGAGGGAGGAAGAGGCAGGCCAGTTCTGAGCAAAGCAATCCCAGCCCAGATTTGCCAGATTGGATGAAGATTGATATATGATAAGAGGTGCAAAGAGATAGGCTAATGATACTAGTGTATACTTTCCAGTGGTAAGGAACTGGAGCAAAATTTTCACTATCAAACAAAAAGATAGTGAGACTGCAGCAGGTTTTTTTTTTGCCAGAGCTCTGTCAACAATGACACAGTACACAGGGATATCAGGCAAACGATGATGTTCATCACAGTGAAGTCGCTGTTACGGTACTAATGGATGGGCTCAAGGAAAATCTGAAAACCAGGGTACAAACCTCTTTACCTAATGGAAGAGATATCACTGTAGATGCACAGAGAGTCTGCCGTGGAGCATGATAAAAATATATGTAATAAAAGAGGTGCAAAGTGATAGGCTAATGATGGTAAGTATCCAGGCTTTATAAGGACTACGCACACAACCACAAACTTACAACACATACAGAAAATGATAAATGAGTGAGGTGTTCTAATTGCCATAAAGAGGGACACTGTAGAGAGGGAAGTTATGGGCCATCTAAGAGGGAATCACATAGAAACCCACAGAGAAGACATGCGCAAGTTTCAGAAAATTGCAAACAGTTACCCACACACATCATAGCAGCCAATTCTTTGCAGGAGAGTGATATCCAGCGCTAGAGGTTAGGTTATACCTGTATTCTACAGTCAGTTAGGTTAACGGAGAATCATAGGGAAGAACTTACAATGACAGTTGCTATATCTGGTACAAAACAAACATTTCTTGTTAATACAGGGGCGGCCTTGTCAGTGATAACTTCTCCTTTAAATCTACAGGTCACTAACAAATCTGTTCCAGCTATGGGAGTAATGGGGAGAGTGCTACATTACCCTTTGACTAAACCCGCAGAGGTTACTATTGGGCCTCTGCCCACCAAGCATTCATTAATCTTGGCTGCAGCGGCTCATACTAACTTACTGGGCAGGGATTTGTTGTGCAAAATGGGATGTGTCATTTTCTGTACCCCTGATGGTGTATTGCTAGACATACCAAGAAAGGCAGCACATGAGGTACAGGACATATTGAAAACCCCACAAGGTTAAAGGCTACACTCTTACGTTCTAGAACAAAGTCCATCTCAGGTAAAGGAAATGTTATTGCAAATACCAGGTTCCCTCTGAACCAAAGATGAACAGGACACTGGATTGATGACAATTGTAGCTCCTGTAATGGTTAATCTGAAAAAGGACAGCCAAGTTTTAACATGTGTAAACTTATAGAAATCAATAGCAGACTTCATCCTCCTTACCGACCACAAGCCAGTGGTAAGGTGGAAAGGTTAAACGGCACCATTAAGAACAAACGGAGTAAGATAATGGCTGAAACTGGGTTGGCGTGGCCAGAAGTGCAATAATGAAGTGACTGTGCAATATCTCATAAAAATGAGCAAACAGCTAAAACAACAGCAACAGAAACTGAAAATGCTGTCACATGGTATGCTAGAAACAAGCTGTCATGATGTTGAATCTGGGGAATAGGTTATGATAGTTATAGTAATCTGGATTTGGGCGGGCATCCTCTAGAAGATTACCACTCTCTAGTGGGTAAAGTCTTAAAATGGAGTACCGGGTGTGCTTCCATGTGCCTCAGGGACAACATAATATAGAACTAGTACCATTTCTATTAAACATCTGAGGTCCTCTAATTACAGGGAGGGAGGTCCATAGACGAGAGGTATAATATCACTAGGTCCTCTAGTCTAAAGCTTCGCCAATACTCCTTAGATCGGTGTTTGTTGTGTTTGAATATCTCACATATAAAAAGACTGGAGAATTAGGAAGCTGACTTACCTGATCAGACAATAGCTCGCCACACCAGTATTGATGGGAGACTCAAGATCACCAATAACCAGTACTAGTGATGGACATCATAGACTATGACGTATTAACAGACATAGAAGAGTATTCATTGGAAAAGTTCCTTTTGGTTAGTGTCAAAATGTTATCCATGCTGACACTCGTCTTGAATAGATGGAGGCAATAGGCAAGGGTATAACAAGGAGAGGTGGGTGCGCACAGCATAATTGAGTTGTAGAGGTTTGATATGTGCTTATGTGTCCAGCTAACCAGACTAAGCTGCTAGAACACATCTAGCCTTTAAGAAGTCACGTGATCGTTATGAAAGGCGTCGGCTAGACACGCCCACTTCCGGAAATCATGACGTGAGCTCCACGCTGGAACGCACGCCACCAACAGGAACAGTCCAAACTCAAGCAGCCGGGTCACAGAGAGCTCTCCCATCACAGCATACACCCTGAACGGACACTTAATAGCAAGTATTCGGCGTTACCTTTTGACTGAACTTTTGATTTTAGAATTTACTCAGCAGCAAAGCTCAATGAATTTCTCCACCAATATCGCTGAGTCTTTTTATCAGTAGGCAGAGGACACAGACTATTCCTAAGGATTTTTGTTTTTGGGATCCTCCAATACATTTATCTTATTGCTTATGATTATTATGCAGCATGGTTTCACCATAAGATACTGATGATCCATCTGTCTTTTTACATGTTTTTGAATTTACCAATTGTATTTATTTGCTTAGTTATGTCCTATGTGACACTTATGGTCATTAAATGTAGACATATTTTACTTGAACATCACATTGTGATCATATTGTTCCATCCTACTCTAGCCTTATAACACCATCCACACAATTATATACCACCCAGACTCTTGCGCTGTTCTTACTTACTCAATAGGCAAGGGAAGGTTCGTCAAAACTTTGTAATATTATCAATGATCATACTGAACCCTATATCCTCCCAACTAATGTGTGTTATGTTTGTGGAATGAAGGCTTACTCCTGGTTAACTACAAGTTCCAAGGGTTTCTTTTCTAGGTAAATTGGTTCCCGAAGTGATGACCATTATGCATGATGATATGATTGATATCCATAGAACTACATCACCTCCATACATACACACACACAGAATGAACATCGTGGCAAAAGAAATATGATCCCTGGTGAAGAACATGTAGCTACCAAATTGATTAGTGAAACTACTGGTTTCCAAGTTATGTTTGCATTAGATCCCACCAGGATCGCTTTGGAAAGTTTAAATTTTAGGTATATTCAAGACCTGGCTAAATTGATAGACAATATCAAAGAAATGTATGATGACACTTTCAGGTATATGGGTAAGGAGCTACAGGCTTATAAAAAAGGAGTTAGTGCAACATAGACTGGTTTTAAATCATCTCACATCTATTACTGGTAGATATTGTGTGACTTTAGCCACCCAATTTGGTGTCAAATGTTGCATATATTACCAATAATATTGACGACCCCAACGAAGTTATTGACTGGAAAATGGACGAAATTTTACAATTAAAATAGGAATTTCTGAAGAACTAAAACTCTTCACTGCACAAGATAGGAGAAAATGTAGCAGGATGGTTCTTGTGGTTAAATCCTGCAAAACAGTTCTCAGGTCTAGGGGAGTGGGTGTAGGAAATGGGTACTAGTATAGGTAAGCTCCTTAGTATTATATTTGGTGTCATCTTAATTGTCTTATGTGACAGATGTGTTCCTACTGTGTTGAAGTGTGGAAAACGTTCTACTGAGGTAAACACTGAAAATGATACTGTAATGGTGATGAGAAGAACAGGTGTCATGGTTAACGAAGAACTGCACCATAATCCTGAAATAGAAAGCATAATTCAGTGATATTTTTGTGCATTATCAAAGGATGGAGCAGACAAAGTCATATAGGATATAATCGTTTCAAATCAATATCCATCAATCTGATTGTCTTTGTATGAAAATATGCGAGTAGCATGCCACGGCGTGAAAGGGCGTATTTAACCACAACATGTACGAACACATTTCCACTTACACATTCACTTGTAAATAGTTCACCTTAAAATAGTGCCAACAGTCGTTTATAACCAAATTTAATAGAGTTTATACTTAATTATAATAATGTTAAAAGCACTTTATTGTGTTTTAAAGGTACAGGATACAGGAAACATATTTCGTACCATTCTAATCCCCTATTTATCCTCAGAGATCTGTTACTATCGGCTAAGAGATCGCACCTTACGTATGCAAGTTATGGATTATAGGGAATTAATGATCAGAATGGTATTGTGTGTGTAATGCAAATAGACCAGTTTGAACAAGCTTTTGGCAGGATGGTTAGTATGCAGCTCTTGGAGAGCTGACCCCCACCCTTGGAGGGCATCGTTTGAACTGATCTATGGACTGCATTATACTGGACTGTCCTGAAGACTGAACCAATGGAAACATGCCAAATCTCTATTGTTATCAATGCAACACAAACTGTATATATAGAAACTGAACTCCGAGACCATTAGACAGTCAACTTGACCATAAACGTCCGGATTGAATGACTGTATGCTGGATCCAGAGCGCCTGCGTATGTAAATCGGCTGTAGTTATTTAATTAAAAAAATTGTTATTCTGTTACTTTGCTATTAAATCGCATTGAGCCAAGAGGCAAAAGGTGAATTTATAATTGTAGAAAACCGCAGTGATGTGGAATGTATCATTGTAAATTATACCTTTGAATAATCAATTTGTATTTATACCACCTCAATACTAATGCTTAGGGTAGTCAACGTCTTAAACTGATCTGAAGTAGAGATTTTCTAGGCATCACTTATATTGAGATTAAATTCTAGATTGGAAAAAGACAATTTAGATGCCAGTGTAAGCTTTTACAAGTGTAAGTATATTGCCTGCTCTCAACTGGAATTGTTGATGGAAACCCTTGAACCTAAAACCCAAATGATGTCAACAAATGTTTCTTGGACACCAACTTAGGTTTGAGGAATGGCATGAAGGATGAACCAGACATCAAGCTATTAGACTGTAGAGTGTCAAAAGAAGGCTTGTTTTGCCAAATACAGTGTGGAATAGGTTGCAAAAAATAAAAAAGCATCCAACAGGGTGAGATTTTTCCACTTTATAGTTTTGGGGGTTATTTTTCCAATAAAATGAGGCTAGGGATTTGTAATGTGTGCAGTTTTTCTAAATATGAAGTCAAATTCTATTGCTATTATTTGTTACTGTTATCTTTTCATTCTTTCTATATGCACTTATTTTTTTTGTTTTTTGGTTTGAATGTACAGTATTATTTGAAGTATAATTTGATAAGTGTTATAGGTGGCTGCTTCACTATATTTTGTATTTTTCTGTCCATTGTATTCAATCCATTACAGATATTAGCTGAAATTATGTTTGCGTATGTGAATCTAAAGCGGAACAATTATTCCACTGCATTAGTGCTTTGATAGATCCACATGATTTTGAGGAAGATCTAGATGGGATTATGAATAGATTAGAAAATAAGATGATTAAAGAAAAGTAGATTGTGGTGGGGGGTAGCCACACTAGAAAATATGTAACAGAAAATAATATTCCCAGAGGTTTAAGAATGAACAAAAACACCCACTTTTCACACTGGATTCTTAAGGTTTTAAGGTTAAGTGGGATAGAATTTTAGATCATTGTTCTCTTTCCGCTGATTATAGAAGAAAGAACACTATCAGTGATTAAGCAGGAGATTGATATTTTATAATCTCTTATTTCTCCATTTTCCAATTTGGAAGATTTTAATTTGTTGGAGGAGAGAAATGTGAATTAAATCAACTCAATCATGGAGATCAAGCAAAAAAAGTACAGGAGGGATAAAGAAGACTATGCATTAGGGAATGTACATCAAAAAGGAGAATATTTAGAAGACACATTGACAAATGGGACAATACTAAAACTTTATCTATACATGGGCCCTTAAAAAATAGAAAAAGGAGGAGAACAAAAAACAGCTTGTAGTTCGGTATCAAATATATGGGAACACGATCTCCCCGAAACAAAAGAAATTTTGGGAAATATGAAAGTAAAAGGATATTAATTTAAACATTATGGTGATAAAGATATATCTTTTTCCTGTTAAGAGAAAGGAATCAGATAATAGTTTGCAAAAAGTGAATACAAAGAACAGACAATTTTTCAAGAGAAATAGGAAAGTCTATCCCGATAATTTCTCTGACAGATCACCTCCTATGTATAGGGAAATAAAATTATAAAACAAACCCCATTTCTACTAGAAATGGTTATGAAACTCTCAAACATCTTTTTTTTTTTTTTTAGGAGAAGAGATTAATTATAGATCCAATAGAAAGAGGGTTAAAAGAGGGGGGGGGGATCTGCTCAATAAGAAATAAAAGTAAACATCAGAATTTACTTACAGGGAAAGAAACCCCACAAAATAGAAAAGTTGTAAAGATTTATAATCTTAGTAAATAGCAATTGTCTAAGGATGAAAAAAGCCTCTTCACTAAGGGATTGAAATTTGCCCCCTCATGTGTACCTAATAATTTGATATATTTGTAGATTTACAAAAATAAAAAAAAATAAAAAAAAAGTCTTAAATTATTTTTCATAAAATGAAAAGAGAAATTAAGAAAGTGAACTATTTAAGTCTACATTTTCCAGGGCATTGTAAGGGAACTGTAATAGATACCTTTGAATTGTTAGTGAAAGAGGAAGATCTACAAAATCTAAACTGTAAGACAAGAAAACAGTAATTTAACGAAGGCAGAAAAATCTGCTTTAAAATCATTGAAAACAAACACTGAAATTGTAACTAAGCCTGCAGATAAAGGCGGCAGTATTGTTATTCTGGATTTGAGTATATATAAAGGAGAAATTGTTAAACAACTTGAAGATAATAGTACATATAAAAAGTTGAGGGTACCCTTTAAATAGAATATACATCTTATTAGAGAAATTTCTTAAATTGATATGAACAAAATAGTACTCTCTCATCTAAGGAGAATATATGATCACTCCAAATCCATCCATTTCAGTATTCTATACTCTCCCAAAAGGTTCATAAAAGCCTCATAAGTCCCCCCCCCCCAGGAGACCTATAGTAGCTGGATTAATAGCATTACTTCTAATTTATCTTTTTCAAGATTTACAGCCTTTTAGGAGTCAAATTAGATCACATCTCAAGGACACCATGAAGGTGTTGAATAAGTTTAAGGAAATGCAATGGCAAGATATTTCCATGATAACTGCAGATTTAAGCTCTCTATACACGATCATTAATCACGATAAAGGTGTAGAAGCCGTAAAGTATTTTTTAGCTCAAGGAAATATGGATTACAATTTAAAGAACTTCATTTTAGAGAGTGTTGAATTTATACTTAAACATAATTTCTTCTGGTATGAGTTTTTTCCTGCAAGTTCGCGGCACGGCCATGGGAACCAAATTCGCCCCCAGCTACGGCAACATGTTTATGGGTTGGTGGAAGGACACCCATGTTTGGAATTTGGAGGTGGGGGTGAGTCTGGTCTCATGGCTCGGATATATAGACGATATTATATTTATTTGGAAAGGGGAGGGTGCCTCTAGATAATTTTTCTAATCAACTTAAATTCTAATTCTTTAAACATTAAACTCATCTTTGAATGGAATCAAAAGGAAGTCCACTTTTTGGACTTAAAGATATATATCGAAAATATGAAAATACTTACCAGCACTTTTAATAAACCTACAGATTTCAATTTTTTTAATTTCAATGGATCGTAACCATTATTATAAATGGTTGGAGATTCTAAACAGTCAATTTCAGTGCATCAGATTTTATTGCAAAGATCTGAGGATGTTTCAGACTTTACAGTCATTACAATTGAAACAGTTCATTCAAAGGTTATAAAAGGAGGAAGATTGTCAAAAAGATTAAATATATATAGTGTTTAGATAGCGATTCCTTCCTTGTTCCCAAAAATAGACAAGTGGATAATAACTCTAGAAAACAAGACGTAATACCATTTATTACACAATATATTTCATGCTATAGAGGTGGAGAAAATTAGCAAACATTGGTACATCCTGAAAAAAAAAAAGATCCTTTATTGCCTGAGTTTATTAAAGAACAACCCAAATTTATATACAGAAGGGTATCTACCTTAAAAAACAGCTAGCTAAAAGTCATCTTAGGAATCCACTATGGGATAACAAGACAAAAGGATTTCTTTAGATGGTGGTTTTGGTATAGTTTGTAAAAATACTCCAAAAGGAAGTTACTAAAAGATTGCAAGTAAAATCCACACCTAATAATGAAATCTGGAAGATAAATGATTTTGAGACATGCCATTCCACCAATTGTATATATTTAGTTTAATGTTCATGCAATTATCAATATATAGGAAGAACATCTAGAAAATTAAGGGAAAGATGCAGCAAACATATCCACAACATAAAAAAGGGTTATGAATTACATGCTTTATCTGCTCATTTCAAGAAAGTACATAACGATATAAAAATTACTTTTTTTATGGTTTACAAAAAAAATAAATCAGGGGCGATTGGAAGAAAAACGCTGATATTGAATTAGCCCAAGCGGAAATGAAACATTCTCTATGGACACCTTATTTCTTAAGGGCCATAGTGATTTTGAAACCAAATGGTTTTTAATGAAACATCATCCACTTTTATATAGACCCTTATTACGTACAGTATAAGTTTACATCATTCCGTTTTGTATGGGAGTAGGTAGAATTTTCTCAATTCACATTCACTGAAACAGTGGTTTATCAGTTATTTATGTCATATTTCAGATTTGAACTGTCTGTATTTGGTACAGTACTTCTGATTATCTGATGTGATATATTTATGATCTACTCATGTTTAGATGGAGCAAGGTTTTGTAAAACTATTTTTAAAGGGTACATATATTATATGTTCATTCTAATCCAACTTCGTGGTTCGGCTTTGCTAACGACTTACAGCCTGCCAATGCTGCTTCTCATGGACAAAGAATATTATAATAAACTTTGTAACTCAGAAAGCTGGCAGTATTGTGTCCAGCAGGTCAAATATCATCCCGTATATCTCCAGAGTTGTGACATGAAGCATGATGAATACACGATCCTCTTTTCTAGTGTAGACACCTGGGCACTTGGCATTCTCCTGAACTTTGCACTCACAGAATATCTTCACTGGATAGAAGCTGTGCAGTGGGACATGGAGTACCATGTTGATAGATAACAAGTGGATGAGGACAACCAGTAGTCTAATCATACAGGACCAGGAGACAGACACAAGATATCATAGAATGGATCACTGCAAATCAGCCCTAATGGATTTGGAAAAAAAAAAAACACTACATAGACTGGGGTCTGAAATAGACAGACAGTTTTTAAGACCTCATAATAGAACATGTGGACCAGTGATGAAGAGCATGGAGGCCAAGTCTGAGTGAGCAATACAATTTGGAGCCACTGTGAGCATTGGGTCAGACTGACTGCTTTCTAATACACTGGAAGATTATTAGAGGGACTCTTTGCAGCTGGCCATTCATCTAAGCACTTCATGAATCATACCATCCCGGTAGACCTTTGTTACAGATTAAGATATGTTTAGAGAAATTGCATTCATAATAAGATGATGCCCATGTTTTTAGTTTATGGTTCATTCCTTACACCAAAAACTAGTTGTGCATTTCACTATTTAATAAAAATAAACAGATGCTACTCACATGTGAGTTTTACACCAATGACTTGGGGATACAAGTATTTGTGCAGGATAGTGTAGTGTAACAGTCCTCACACAGTTGGTTGTCAGACCATTTCTATATTGCAAATATGAACTCTATTTACACGCTTCTCACCCACTAGCATATTCTTAAATGGTTACAACAATGTAAACAGGCCCAGTTCATATATACTTCTCCTGCCTCCTACTACACAGTTCTTAATGGGTACTATGTGTACAGTTACATTTAAAATTTTTGCTATGGCACTTTCATCTCTCTCCGCAGTGTTCCCTCACCCATCATCTGCGGGGGTAATACTGCTATTTACTTGGCTCTGGCACCAACTTTGGTGCACTCAGTCCTGCTCACCCACTTACTTGTATGATGGGAGTCTCATTCCGACACATTACACCGTCTCTCTAATCTGTTGCTGTCTATCTTTTCAGATGTCGCACTCAGTCTTTGGCTGCTATCTCTCTCATCCATACTGAGATAATCTGAGGTAATGTGGTATATTACACCTAACAGAGCTCCCTTCTATCATACAACCAAATTCTGAGATAATTTCTCCCTAACATCTGTCCCATGTCACTAATTCTCTTAGTTATCATGGCTCTAATGGCAGCAGGCTATGGACCTTCTCCCCAAGATTACTGTGGGGATGCTGGGACCTCCTTCCCCTGTGGAAGATTGCTTTCAAGTTTTGAAATATCTGGGCAAGGGGACTTCTAGTAAAGTTGTAATGACTCAGAGGAACAGGCAAGACCATAGTTAGAAATGTGTTCTAGAAAATTCACCGATGGCACAGAAAAGATTTGCCCCACAATACACTGCAGAGAAGTGACTTCTCTGCTGGCCTTCTTGACACCAGGCCATCCTCCAAAAGTCTTTGTCTCCCTGTGCGAGCAAGTGCACTCACACCTGACTGCTGCCATTCCTGAGCAAACTTGCACCGATGGTGCCTTGAACCCGCAGCTGAATCAACTTTAGGAGACGATCCTGGCGCTTGCTGGACGTACTTGGGCACCGTGAAGCCTTCTTCACAATTATTGAACCTCTCTCCTTGAAGTTCTTGATGATCAAATAAATGGTTGATTTAGGTGCAATCTTACTAGCAGCTCCTTTATGTGCAAAGCAATGCTAACTGCACGTTGTTTTCTTGCAGGTAACCATGGATAACAAAATGAATTGCAATTCATCTGATCATTCTTCATGACATTCTAGAGTATATGCAAATTGCAATCATAAAAACCGAGGCAGCAGACTTTGTGAAAAATAATATTTGTGTCATTCTCAACTTTTGGCCATGACTGTACATTCATCCATTGTGTTTAATATTCTGTCCTATAAAACTTCCATTGAGAAAACTCATCTGTGTTAAAATATTATACAAAGGAATTTTAAATGAGTAAAAATTGCTGAATCATCAAAAGTTTGACCCAATATGATAATAGATGGATATAAATTGGTTTATTTTTAATATAATGATTAAAGATTAACTTCATGTAGTGTTCATTTTAAGCCACCTTTTCTTTTTCCAGCAACCAATGTGGCTTTAACTTTGGCAGTCACCGATTAGTGACATGTGTATCAGAGCAATATCTAAATCCACATCCATAAAAAACAGTAAAGGGCTATATCAGACTATAAAAACAATGTAGGATATTTGTCATCTAAAGTTTCATAAAGTTGCCAATACATGTCTTTCCCTAACAGATACAATTCTAAAATGATGTATACTGATATTTAAGGTTGGAATTCCAGAAGATGAAATGCTGTGCGATACAGCTGAGCAGAGCTCTAGAATACATGCACAGTAAATCACTGGTGCAGAGGAACCAGAAGCCACATAATGTACTAATAATGGACAAAGAATGCCACCATATCAAGCCGAGTGATTTTGGATTAACTCAGCTTGCAGGTACCCTTGTTCCATCCATGTCGCCCATCATACCCTACATGTCTCCTGAACTCTGAGACTTAAAATATGACTATTTCTAAGTTTTGGATTCGAACGTTGATGTTTGGGCTTTTGGTGTGTTTCTCTGTTGTATTCACTGGATCTTTTCCTTGGAAAAGAGCTGTGGATGAAGATCCATATTTCCAGGAGTTCATCAACTGGCAAAAAGTGTTGTACAACATATTCCACCTCCAACATCCTGGCAGAAATTCACTAGGAAGGCTCAGGATATATATGTTCCATGTTCTGCTCTCCAAAGATCCTACTACCACGAATCCAGTAGCTGTCCTGAATTATCTTGATTTTCAATGGGGAGAAAAGATTCCCGAGAAAACCACTGAGATTGTGGATACTAAAGTTAGAGACTATGAGGGTCAAGTCATCATAATACATGGAAAAGATTAATTTCTTATTGTAGAAATCCACAGTGATGTGGAAGGTATTGTAAATTATACCTCCGAAGAATCATTTTCTATTTATACCACCTCAACGCTAATGCTGGAGGACAGACATCAGCCTTAACCTGGAAGTTAAAGTAAAGATTTTCTAGGCATCATTTATATTGAGATTAAATTCTAGATTGGAAAAAGACAATTTAGATGCCAATGCAAGCTATTACTAAAGTACATTGCCTGCTCTCAACTGGAATTGTTGATGGGAACCCTTGAACCTAAAACCCTAATGATGTCGACAAAGGTTTCTTCTTAGACACCAACTCATGCTAGAGAAACGACATCAATGATAAACCAGACATCAACAGTTAGCCATTAGTGACTGTAAAGAGCTAAAAGATTGATTGTTCAGCCAAATACACAGAGTTTGGAATAGGTTTTGTTTTTTTACAAGAACATGTGGCTGGGGGATTGTCATGTATGGGATTTTTCTGAATATAAAGTAACATTTTACTACTATTTTATGGTACTGCTATCTTTTTGTTCTCAATTTCATTTTTCTACGTGTAATTTTTCTATATGCACTTATTTTTGTTTTGTTTGAATGTATAGTAATATTTGAAGTATCATTTGTCAAGTATGTTAAATGTAATTCTATAGTTATTGGACTGTGGGAGATGATTACAAAATTGTGGCTAAAGGAGTACCGATTATTAGAGATGTGCGCTGACCCTTGCTGTTTGGTTTCAAAACCGGTGTCTGTTCTAACCCAACTTCGTGGTTCGACTTTGCTACCAGTTTTGTCTAAGTTGCTCAAAAAGTTTTGGATCTGTATTTAATTTAAAATTGTGAAAAATGGTCTATTTTCTAATGATTCCTTCACAACATTCCCAATTTTCACCAATGTTCGCAAAAGTCAGCAGTGAGCTGTCTTAATAAAGGATTTTGAATCTTTGCCATCATTGCGTTTGCCTTCTCCAAATTTTAAAAAAAAACTGAATAATGTTTATATCTTCCTTTCATTCAACCCAAACATGCTTTGCAATTTCAGACTTATTACGGTACTTGAGTAAATAACCACAAGGACAGCGGTGTAAATTTGGCAAAAGGCCATAGTTTTGTATTTAAACAAAAATGGTGGCGTAGAGATCAATGCAAATCAGCTAACAACTAATAGCAAAAACAAACAGTGGGAGGTCAGATTACACTTCTGGTCCCAGGGTATAACCTTATACAATGTTGTGGCTTCCTAGTAACTGTAGCTTTTAGAACTAGCAGGAAAGGTCTTCACTTATAGCAGCCGCCTTTCCCGTAGAGCTGGTCGCACTCACAGGTACTTAGATGGCCCCAGGACTTCACTCAGTGTAGTAAAAGCTTATGAGCAGGCATCTGTAGCATGGAGATAGGAGAAATGGGGCCAAGAGCACAACCTCCACTCCAACTCAAAAGGCAGTAATAATTAAATGACAGCCGCGCACCACGGCTGACTGTCCCTAGCTGGGACTCAGCGCCAGTATGACGTTTCAAGGTTGCCCTGGCGTCAGTGAGTACACCTCCTCCTGGGGACTGCCTCTGCTGCAAGTCTTGGGCAGTCCCCTTTACCCTGGGGTTGGACGAAGCTTGCCCCCAGGGGAATGATTTTTCCTCCCTCCTTCCCCATAAATATATATAAGAGTCCCCTGGTTTGATTCAGAAGAGCAGCATTATGGCACAGAGCATGTAAGTAAAACAAGGTAATGAAAGCCCTGCTCTTGGCAACTGATGAATACTCTGGCAATGTATTGTGCGCCTAATTTTTGTAGTATAGGTGCAGTCCACCTTCATCTATCAGCATTCTTTGTTTATATAGAGACAGCAAATTAGATTGAAAAACAAAAATTAGAATATTTAACTTTTCATGGGGGGGGGGGGGGGTCTAGCTCCATGCTGACCCAGAACAAACAGCCTTCTTTAAATACAGATTTCACTGAATGACCCTTCTAAAATATAAAATGTATCGTAAGATTATAATTTATAGCCTTTTTTGGGGTGTGCAAATGCTGCTGAATCACACACACACACACATTTTTCTTAAAATAATTTCACTCGTCACTGCCCCACAGGATTACTTTCACTATACAAACTCGCTTTTCAAAGAAAGAAATCTGTTTTTTGGATTCTGCTGCTACTGACAGCAAAAGCGCACTGTTCTTCTCAAAGAATATACTACTTAGATCAGAATGATGTCCAACTCAGTCTGTATATACTGAGTATTACTATTCGATATATTCAATAACCAGTAGCCACTAGTCTGTGTAAAGTGTATTAAGATTGAAATTAAAAACAATTGATCAGCAAATTAGAAAGATACTACCTGAGAGGTACTCCAACAGCTCTTCGCTAATACTATCATAATTAGATGCACTAAATAAGTCTCAATTCTTTATGGGTGAAATAAGATTGTGCAGCTGGTTTGCCCCAAATAGTGAGTCCCAAAAAATAAATAAAAATTACTAACACTTATCATAAATAACTTAGATATAATTAAAAGAAATTGACTAAAAGCGAATTATCGAAAATAAAATATGTGAGTACTATGGGCAGCTGGGTTCACTTTATAAGTCTCATATTATCCTATAAGACCTCAATCTCTTGTACATCCCATGACCAACATCAGGTATTTAGGAGAATGTAAGTTATCAAAAGTAAAATATATGTCCGTGCTGGTTCCAGACTGAGTGAGTGCTATTTGTTACTATAAATTACATTAGTTGCTCTATATAGAGATAATGAAGTATTTTTCTATAACAATGTTTCTATGATCTTTTGTTTGGTATTGGATGAAACAAATAAAAAAAAATAAAAAAAAATTAGGCTATCAAATTTGTTCAAAGAAATTCTTAGTATCCCCGATAGTTACGCTGCAAAAAGAGAATCCATATATACATAATTAGGTGAAATAGCCTGTGTATGTAATTAGCATAGTTCTGAGTTCATTTGGGCTATTTTTGCAGAGTAAATATTGCTCACAAATTTGGGAGACCTATCAGCAATGCTGTGAGATGGTAACAGCAGACATTAAAGTCATATCCCTTACTAAATGGTATATTGTGCACTGTTCAGGTATGATCTGTTCTCACATTTCTCTGGTCATTGTTGAGATTTATAATGAATCCCCATGGAGATATAACTGTCAGATTTAGTGCTATAAAGATAGAGACACTTGTCTTACATCCAATACCTAAACATGTTGGGCAGTAACTTTACACCTGGGCAAAATCGTGTTGCAATGGGAGGAGGGGGGGCAACATTTAAAATGTGTTGGCAGATTTAAAGTTGTGGTTTGGCATGTTCTGGATCCACTTTATATTTCAGTGTTAAAATGCCCTCGTGTATTTGTGCGATACATGAAAAACAGCCAGTATAGATCTTACGTGCACAATAAGCTAAACTAATCTGCACCCCTTGATTTGTAACATGGTTTTGTCTAGGACATAAAGCAAAAAAAAATTACTTTCCTTAATGAATCAGTCCCATTATGTATATTGCTTATTTATGCAGCCAATTTGTTCAGCATTTTTTAATCGTTAATTTAAAAAAAAAAAAAAAAAGTTTTAAACCTTTGAAGCAGGTTAAAAAAAAAAAAAAAAAAAAAGTTGTGTTTATGCATCACTGTTTATTCTAGAGGCTCCCTCTATAATCAGTAATATACATTCTTTGTCTCTGTAAGCTGTCAGTATATGCCTGCTAATATCTGGTTAATAGACGTGGTGTAACAAATGTATTGCTGTAAATCCAGACACTATTTAAATAATTTCCCATATACCACCGACAGGCTAAACTGCAGGACAAAGGTCTCTGCACTTCTTACATAGCCGAACTGTTATATGTCACGTCTGTGTATAAGCGTTTCTGGCTAAGCTCCAAGTGTAGATTAGATGATAAATTACAGGTTATAGTGATTTTGTTCTAAAAGTTACTGATAAATCCAAGTGCATCCAAGTAGTGATTGCATTGTCAGTTACTCAGTGAATTACCACTGTGTGGGCTGTGCTGCTACAAAGAGTCAGAGCACAGTTAGATATTAACTTCTGCAGACACTGTCAGTTCACTGAACGGTAGTTTACACCATGAGATATTAGATACGTTGTAACAAATGTATCACTGTAGAACCAAACACCGTTTGCATTAATTCCCATTTATCATTAACAAGCTGAACTGCGATGTGTCTGCACTTTCTAATTAGTCAATCTGTTGTGTCTGATAATTAGCATTGCTGACTGTGCCCCAAGTGTGGTTTAGTTTATAAGTTGCAGCTATCGTGACTTTATTCTAAGATACATTAATTCACCAAGATCCATCTAAGCAGTGATTGCTTATAGAGTTTCACACAGAGAATTACCAGTGTGTGAGATCCTACTGCCTACACAGTGTCAGAGCACAGAGACCTCCGGCAGATACTGACATTACTGTCAGTTTACCGGAACAGCAGCTTCCTGAGATCCCTCTATGCAGGATCAGACATGTTAGGATATTTACAGAGCGCAAAAAGCAAACTTCACCAGACATTAACTCCTAATATTAATGATAATGTTCTCTCTAATACTGATTGAAGGTCAAACTACCTAATTGCTTCTACACTATCTCTAAAACGCACGTGTGGCCGCACTCACTGCCTGACTCCTAACTTATGTTTCCCCCCAAAGCTTTCCCCTAGAGACAACCCGTTCCTGTCCTGGATAAACTATTTAAATGCTCCTTATCCAATGGGTGCTCTAATAGATTGATTGACAGCTGAAAAAACCAATCTCTATTTTATCAACCTAAAATCTTTACTTATTTCTTGCTGAAGAATGCGATCATTGGAATATAGTTTAAAAAAATATGTTTTAAATGATGAACATTATTAGTTTTAAATAATGTTATAAATTAAAACATTGTAACCTTTATTTTATATTGTATTCCTCCTTTCTTATAGGTAGCCTGTATTCTTCATCCAGGAGATTCCTATCTGGTAAATCTGAAAACATTTTTTATTTTACTGTGACATTATTAAATTATAACTTCCAAATGAATAGGTAGCATTAAATAATAGCCATATAACTTAATAGTGTGAGTAATGATTCTATATCTTCTAATATACTAAAAACATAAATAAAAATAAGGAAAATTGATTAATTTATAGTGAATTATATTTCATGTCAGTGGTATATAAGTTAATGCTGAAAAAAATGTACTTGTATGTGACAACATGTGATATTAAATATAATTGTTTGTGCTAAGGAAAACATACATAAATATTAATTTGTATGTTCCATATTTCTGAATATTAATTCATGCATGTGAAGTACCTAGAAACCGTGTTCAGCTTATTAAATACTAATACCATACTATTGTTTTATACTAAATTATTATTAACTCGTTAAATTAATAAGTGCTCCAAAATTAATTTTCAGTGGATATTTAGTGATAAACTAAATTGTGAATCTACTACTGTGAAAAAGGCAATTAGTGAAAGTGACTAATAAACTAAGTGAAAGTTAAAATCTGATGTGCTTCGTTTTAGTGCCAGCAAAGAATATTAACCGTGACAATCTGTTTACAAAATTAAATAGATTTTTTTTCCATTTAAAACAAATAATTATAAAGAGGATAATCTTATTTGTATCCAATATTTTGCTACTTATTGCTATCTCTATAATGTCAAAAATGAAGTTTATAGATGTGAAGAGAAATGTATATTTTCATTTAAACCATAGAAAGATATTGTTAAGGTGGTTGGCATACTTTTGTGGGGTCATCTTGGACGTCTGCGCTTGTGATTTGTTGGTATGCTGGTGTGGGTGCTGTGGGTTCTTTCTTTGTAGGTGCTGTATGGGTAAGCAGCAAAGAGAGAGACTAGAGGGCGGTAAAACACACTTGCCTTAAATTTTGTGGGTCCAATGATTCCTTTCCGGTTCGTTTGTGGTGGGGCTCCTTGGTTGTATCTGTTGTAAACTGTATTGAAGAGAGGTGAGGGGGGAAATGGGGAGGGAGAGGTATGTAAATAGGCAGTATACTTTACTTGGTTGTTGTTGATCCCTCACTTATATTTGAAATTGATCCAGAGTTAGCAACCGCCAATCTGTTCCAATTGTGAAAATCCCCCCAGACTCAATATTGCAGTCCTATTTTTACCCTATATCCACTACTAGCCTTCATTTTAATTAATGGTTGTATCCCTGGATACACTTTTCCGCTAAATATTGTCTAACCCTTTCTTAAACATATCTATTGAATCTGCCATCACAACCTTCCCTGGCAATGAATTCAATATCTTGACTGCTCTTACTGTAAAGAACCCTTTCCTTTGCTGGTTGTGAAATTTCCTCTTCTCTAACCTTACGGGGTGACTGTGTGTCCTGTTTATAGTCCTTGGGGTAAAAGGTTCCCATGAAAATTCTCTGTATTGACCCTTCATGTATTTGTACTTGGTAATCATATCTCCTCTTTTCTAAAGTAAACATGCCTAAACTGGCTAACTTTTCCTCATAACTTAATGACTCCATACCCTTTATCAATTTTTGTCGCTCTTCTCTGAACCCTTTCTAGTTCCAAATTAGAACTGTACTGCATATTCAAGATGAGATCTTACCAACGATTTATACAGTGACAAAATTACACTGTCTTCCCTTGCATCTATGCCCCTTTTATGCATGCCAATACTTTATTTGCCCTTGCAGCTGCTGCTTGACATTGAGCACTATTTACTAAGTCTTATCACAAGCGACTTTCTGAACTTAAACGCTGACCACCAGATTTTACTACTGCTTATGACAACAGGTACCGAGATCCATGACCCCTTATGCCTGTATGAATGCCCCCACTTTATTGTGTCTTAATGAGTCCTAACTCAAGCAACAAGAAATTGACTTGAAAATTTTAGCTGGGATAAAAATAAGATTGAACAAGTAAAATCACATGATATTTTAGCTCAAAACCTTGTTTTGCACCAGGTAATCATATGTACACGGTATATTCTCCTGCTCTGTGAACACTGGTAGGAGAAAGCCGCATTGCTATCAGTAAATACTGTGATCAACTGACAGCTATGACATGTACTTTAGTTGCACTCTCAACATATGGATAGAGGTAGACAAGGGCAGACAAGGAGGGGGGGTTGGACTACTTCTCTCCCCACAGTGCACATTCACAGTTCTACCAGGTATCCCTTCACTCACATTCACATCTTTTGAAGTACATGCTGTTAGGATTTTTAACCCATTCTCTATGCGTGTTGCTGTCATCTATCGCCCCCCTGGTCCACACCAACAATTTCTTGAACACTTCTCTGCATGGCTCCCTCACTTCTTATCTACTGATATCCCCACCATTATCATGGGTGATTTCAACATCCCTATTTCTAATCCACGTTCCAATGCTGCTTCCAAACTACTCTCTCTAACCTCCTCACTTGACCTCTCCCAGTGGATTGAATCCGCTACTCATGAGGATGGTCACTGTCTTGATCTTGTTTTCTCTAGACTATGCTCAGTTTCTAATTTCCTTAACACTCCTTTCCCCCTCTCGGATCATCACCTTATTAGCTACGCGCTCACCCTCAGTTCTTTACCCTCCCTAGTGTCAAACTCTTACAAGCCTCCTCGTACCCGCAGGAATATCAACGCTATTGATTTTCAACAGTTTTACACCTCTCTCCAACACCTTCTCTCCCCAATTTCTACATTCTCCTCCCCTGATCGGGCAGTACCCCATTTTCATCAAACCCTAGCAACTGCCCTGGATCAAGTGGCTCCAGCGACACTACATACTTTGCGTAGAATTCGTTGCCAACCGTGGCACACTACAGTAACACGAACTCTACAAAAACTTTCTCGTAAAGCAGAACGTCACTGGCGTAAATCTTGTGCCTCTAATGATTTCATCACATATGCTGATATCTACCACTCCTACAGAAATGCTCTGGACACTGCTAAACAAACATACTACCAATCTGTCATCTATGCTCAGGCTTCTAACCCCAAACACCTCTTTAACACATTTAACTCTCTTCTGAATCCTCCTGCCCCAAATCCTCCAACTAACATCAGTGCACAGGATCTTGCTTCCTATTTCAAGGACAAATTGATAAGATCAGGCTTAAAATGGTATCTCCCTTGACAAGCAATCTGCTCAATTCCTTTGTAGCACCCTCTGATCCCACAAATGAAGAAGAAGTTTCTACTCTCTCCTCATCTTCCTACTCTACCTCCTGTCCTCTTGATCTCATTCCCTCACAAATGGGTATGTCCCTTTCTCCTGTGCTCATTCACCCTCTAACTAAAATCTGTAATCTATCTCTTTCTACTGGTATTTTTCCATCTATATTCAAGCATGCAGTGATTACTCCCATTTTAAAAAAACAGAATTCTGACCCTAACACTCTCATAAATTACCGCCCCATCTCCCAGCTCCCATGCCCCTCCAAGCTTCTCGAGAGAATTTCCAACACACGCCTCACACACTTTCTTACAGCAAACAACCTATTGGATCCTCTTCAGTCAGGCTTTCGCTCTCAACACTCCACAGAGACTGCGCTGACCAAAGTTGTCAATGATTTTATCACAGCAAAAAATAATAACCAATACTCTCTTCTAATTCTCCTGGATCTCTCTGCTGCATTTGACACTGTTGACCACTTTCTCCTCATACAAACGCTGCAATCCCTAGGTCTTGAAGGCACTGTCCTATCCTGGTTCTCATCCTACCTATCTAATCGCTCTTTCAGTGTTAATTTCTCTGGATCCACCTCTGCTCCGCTTCCTTTATCAGTTGGAGTTCCACAAGGCTCAGTCCTAGGTCCTCTGCTATTCTCTATCTACACCACTTCTCTTGGAAAACTAATAAGCTCCTTTGGATTTCAGTATCATCTCTATGCGGATGATACTCAAATTTATCTATCCTCTCCTGATCTTTCACCATCTGTGTTGTCTCGCGTTACTGACTGTCTTTCTGCCATTTCATCTTGGATGTCTTCTCGCCAACTCAAACTCAATCTTTCAAAAACTGAATTAGTAATATTCCCACCCAAGAACAGAAGCTTACTGCCTGACATTTCAATTTCTGTTGATAACATGACCATAAATCCCACCACGCAAGCTCGTTGCCTAGGTGTAATCCTTGATTCACAACTGTCATTTATTCCCCACATCAACTCTATATCTAAATCATGTTACATACACCTAAAGAACATTTCCAGAATACGCACATATCTGACACAAGACATCGCAAAATCATTAATTCATGCACTCATCATCTCCCGCATCGACTATTGCAATTCCCTCCTTACTGGTCTTCCTAAAGTCAGACTTGAACCCCTACAATCTATTTTGCATGCAGCGGCTAGACTGATTTTCCTTACAAACCGTTATTCCTCTGCTGAGCCACTCTGTCAGTCTCTACATTGACTGCCTGTATTTCAACGAATCCAATATAAAATTATTCTACTAACATATAAGGCCATCAACAAAATTGCACTGACATACATTTCCTCACTTGTTTCGAAATATCTCCCTACTCGACACCTCCGTTCTGCACAAGATCTACGTCTCTCCTCCACTCTCATCACATCCTCCCATTCTCGGTTACAGGATTTTTTCCGGGCTGCACCTACTTTGTGGAATTCCGTCCCTCACACAGTAAGACTTTCCTCTTCAAACCTTCAAGCGTTCACTGAAAACCCACCTCTTCAGACAAGGTTATGATATTCCTCAACCATCATCTTTATTTCCCTAGATTACCCTATTGCCATCCTCTACACTGCTAACGCAAGACAACAACCTTCTGACCAACATTGCAACACACATCGTACACTCAGTATTTTTACCTTTGCAGTCTGGCTGGTTCATTGTGCAATATGATGTAGCACATGCCCTTGTGTTTCTAACTCCCATTGTCCTGTAGATTGTAAGCTTTCGAGCAGGGTTCTCTTACCTCTCTGTCTGTATGTATTACCCAGTATTGTATTATTAATGTTTGTTCCCAATTGTAAAGCACTACGGAATTTGCTGGCACTATATAAATAAATGTTGATGATGATGATGATGATGAGGTTACTGCTGGACTCATGAGCACAGCGTAAAGTAACCACAGCCCATGAGATTGCATGATCTACAATAGTAGGGGGACTCAATTTTTTTAAAACAGCCAACAGAAGTTACCTACCTGACATTTATATTTCTGTTCACAATATGACAATAAGTCCTACCCCTCAAGCTCGCTGCCTAGGTGTGGTCCTTGATTCAGAACTATCCTTTGTTCCCCAAATCCATTCTATATCTAAATCCTGTTATATATATCTAAAAAACATTTCCAGAATACCCACATATGCCACACAAGACACTGCAAAAGCTAGGAGTCACTATCATTAAATGATAATAGTGACTCTTAGATCCCTTTCCTCCTCAGCAGTTTCCATTAGAATGCCGTTAATACTATATTTAGCCTTTATAGTAACGGCCCTATAATAGAAATACTGAGGATGAAAGGGATCTAGGAGTCATTATTTCGGGTGATTTAAAGCCTGGTAAGAAACTTAGCAAAGTAATGAGAAAGGCAAGTCAGATGTCTAGTTGTAGAGGAATCAGAAGCAGAAAGAAAGAAGTAATAATACCACTGTATACGGCCTCATCTAGAATATTGTGTTCAGTTCTGGAGGCCATATCTCCTGAAGGATATAAATACATTAGAGACTGTACAAAGAAAAGTAACTAAATTGGTGGATGGCCTACAGCACAATGCGTACTCGGAAAGATCTTAATATGTATAGTTTGGAGCAGAGAAGGGAACGGGGTGACGTGATAGAAACTTTCAGATACATCAAGGGTTATAACAAGGTGCAGGAGGGAAACATTCTTCAAATGAAGAGAAATATTAGAACACGAGGACATGTACTGACTGACTCTGGACGGAAGTAGGTTCAGAGGAAATATGAGGAAAAATTAGAAAGGGTAGTGGGTAAGTGGAATTTCATCTTATCAGAGGTGGTAGAGGCTAATACAGTAGAGCAATATAAACATGCTTGGGATAGACATAAAGAACTAAGAATCCAATAGGGCTTGAGGTTACCATAGGTTAATAAATGGGCAGACTAGGTGGGCCAAGTAGTTCTTATTTGCTGTCAAAGTCTTTGTTTTTATGTTTCTACTGTTAATATTAATATAATATTTGATATATATTTTATTCATCCCTATAGAAAAATATAACTCTCTTAACAAAAGTAAAATTTTCCCTTTTAAAGTTAAAGTCCATTGCTCCCTTCTAATTCTCCTGGATCTTTCTGCTGCATTTGACACTGTTGACCACTCTCTTCTCATACAAACGCCACTATCCCTGGGTCTTCCAGACACTGTCCTATCCTGGTACTTATCCTACCTTTCTAATCGATCTTTCAGTAATAATTTCTCTGAATCCACCTCTGCTCCACTTCCTTTATCAGGTGGAGTACCACAAGGCTTGGTATTAGTTGCTCTGATGTTTACCACTACTCTAGGAAAACTAATAAGCTCTTTTGAATTTTAGTATCATCTCTAAGCGGATGATACTAAAATTTATCTCTCGTCATCAGTGTTGTCCCACATCACTGACTGTCTTTCTGCCATTGTATCTTGGATGTCAAACTCAAACTCAATCTTTCAAAAAACAGAGCTAATAATTTTCGCACCAACACAAGTTACCTACCTAACATTTCAAATTCTGTTGACAACATGACCATAAATCCCACCCCGCAAGCTCGCTGCCTAGGTGTGATCCTTGACTCACAGCTATCCTTTGTTCCCCACATCGACTTTATATTTAAATCATGTTGCATGCAATTAAAAAAACAGAATATGCACATATCTTACACAAGACATTGCAAAAACTGTAATTCATGCACTCGTCATCTTCTGTATTGACTATTGCAATTCCCTTCTTACTGGTCTTCCCTGAAACATACTTACCACTACAATCTATTTTGCATGCTGCTTCTTGATTGGTTTCCCTTGCAAATTGTTCTTCCTCTGCTGAACCACTCTGTTAGTCTCCGTATTGGTTGTCTGTTTTTTACTGAATCGAATATAAAATACTTCTACTAACCTACAAGGCCATCACCAAAACTGCACCGACATACGTCTCCTTACTTGTCTCAAAATATCTCCCAACTCGACAACGCCGTTCTGCACAAGATCTACATCTCTCTTCTACTCTATTTACATGCTCCGATTCGTGTTTACAAGACTTTATTCGGGCTGCACCCACCTATGGAATTCCCTCCACTGCACAATGAGACTATCCTCTAGTCTACAAACCTTCAAGCGTTCTTTAAAATCCCACCTCTTCCAGCAAGCTTATAATATTCCTCAACCACCCTCTTAACCTATTGCCACCCGTTACACAATTCAGCCAAGAAAATAACCCTCTGATCCCTGACCACTGTGTGACTGGATCATATAGTTTACAAATCACTATTTACATTCTGATTGGACCAAAATGCAATTTGTAGTCTTAAATTTATGTATCTAACTCTCATTGTCCCTTAAATTGTAAGCTTGCGAGCAGGGCCCTCTTACCTCTTTGTATGTATTACCCAGTTTGATAGAAGATAGAACAAGAGAATTAATTATAAGTCCCCTAAAAGTAAGAATTATAGTACTCCATTATTTGAGAGAAAAAGAATGGAAAGGAATTACAAAGTCAATAGAGATGCAGTGGATATATATGGAGAAAATCATTGGAAAAGAATTACTAGAAAAAATTACAGAACTAAGGATATAAGAAATAAATCAATAAATGAGGAACCATTATGCAAAATCGTTTTCACCTATTGGCACATTCCTCTCCTTATAAACCTTTTTTGTCTCGGGATCGCCATTTCAGAAAGAGAAGATAGTCAATTTAATGGAAATTAATAAAAGAAAAAATAAAAGAGGAAAGAGAATGGGGATCAGATAAAAAAAAGTGGAAAAAAACAAAAAAATAAAAAAGTTAAAAAAAAAAAGAGGAATAGAAATATTTCCAAATATAAGGAAGATACCATAAATATTAAAGGCAATGGAAGATCTGACAAAAAAAAGATGAAGATAAAGAAAAAAATTATAATTTAAGTTCAAGGATATTAACAAAGGAAGAAACTTCACTCTTAGAAAGAGGGCTTACTTTTGCCCCCACTAAGGTTATTAATCATTTTGATTTATATGTAGATGTAAATAAATTTGCTAGAAAGTTGACCCTAAAAAAAAAATTTCTTGTAAAAGAAAAAGAAAACAATTTGGAGGATAGAATAGGTGAACAAATTATGGAAACCCATTTAGAATCCAACACAACTTTTAAGAAAAAGTCAACTTTCTATCCCACTCACATCAAGGGAAATGTCTTAGAGAATTTTACGATACTGGTACAAGATGATTTGGAAAAAATTAATAATAAACCTAAGAAAAACTACTTGAACTATAGTGAAAGGAAATCTCTGAAAGATTTACAGCAGGATCCTAATATAGTGATAAAATCAGCAGATAAGGGAGAAGGTATAGTCATCATGAATCGTCATAAATATGAAGCTTAAATATATCGCCAATTAAAAGAGGGTAATACATATAAATCTATTAAAAAGGACCCTATATATGGAATTAAAAGAAAGATAGAAAGGTTGGTAGGTAAATAGCTTATAATACCATTTCTACACAAACAGCTGAATATTTTAAAATTGAAAATCCGACCACTTCATCCATTTATATCCTTCCAAAGATTCATAAGAATCCAGATAACCCTCCAGGAAGGCCCATTATAGTGGGCATTGGTTCTATAACTGTAAATATTTCAGAATTTGTGATCATCACCTTCAACCTATTGTCATAAAAACTAGGTCTTATCTGAAAGACATAGATAACATTCAGGAGAAATTATCCAAAATAAAATGGAATGGAGACTATATATTAATAACAGCTGATGTCAGCTCTCTCTACACAATAATCAATCATGAACAGGGTATGAGACCCACTATGGATGCACTAGTTTCAAGTGAATATAGTTAAAATATAAAAACTTTTATTATTGAATGTATTGAACTAATTTTGAAAAGCAATTATTTTTGTTTTGATGGACATTTTTACTTACAGGATGTAGGCACAGCCATGGGCACTATGTTCGCCCCTAGTTATGCAAATTTATTTATGGCCTTCTGGGAAATCAATTTGTATGGAATGGCCATGAATATGGAGTGAACCTAGTGCCCTGGTATAGCTATATAGCCAATATTTTGTTTATATGGAAGTGAACTAGAGAGTCCTTGGAAGTGTTTTATAGACATTTAAATCAAAATCCCTATAATATCATTCTTACCTTCGATGTCAGTGAAATTTAAGTTATTTTTTTGGATTTAACTATCTACTGTATATTGATAAGGGCTCTTTATGTACGTGAACCTACGAGAATGAGAACCTACTGTAAACTAACTGATTTAAATTCATATATTTAGGCAAATAGCGAGCACCATGTGAACTGGCTTAGAGGTTTTCCCTATGGCTAGTTCAGAAGATTATAATGGAATTGTTATGGTCACAATATATATATGAGATCCAAGTGGAAGAAATGAAGGATCATTTTTTACAGAAAAGGTATAAAAAAAAGAATTAGAAGAGGCTGAAAAAAAAATCACCAACTTAGATAGAAATAGTATCCTACACAATAAACATCAGAAGAAAATGAAGATTGCAAACAATGATAAGAGAAATAAATGGGCATTTTTTCACATTACAATTCTAATCACAAGAAAGTTGAGACCATTTTCAGTAAATATTGGTATATTCTTTTAAAAGATCATGTTCTTAAGAAAGTACTTCCTTCAAAACCTTCCTTCGTTTAATCAAAAAGCACCGTCCTTAAAACAGAAATTAGTTTGAAGTATTCATCCTTCATCTAATAATGAAGGCCATATTAAAACTAAAGGATTTTTTTTAGATGTGGAAATAGTCAAACCAGTTAAGGAAATGTTTACAAAGTCATAAAATAAAATATCCCTGGGCCTAGTAATTGCTATTACCAATCAATATATAAGGATAAATAATAAACGATAGTTATCACCTCTCCTTATGCCAGTCTAGTAAATAAGTCTAAAAAATGAAATAGAATATAAATAAACATGTCGGCATCAGGGGTGAAGACATGTTAGGTCTCTTTTTAATTCAACCAATACTTGGCTTTTTTTTGTTTTAGAAACTGAAATCCTAGTGAGACACTATGTAGCACAAGGTACTGGGTGAAACCATCTGACTAGGACCTATATTCACACACAATTATTTTTTTTTTCTTCATATGTCACTAAGAATAATATAATATACGATTATATACAATAATACAATCTGTGGTGCAATTTCTATTGTTATAAACAGATATTAATTACAATTATTGCCATATCACTTGTAAAGCAGTGTCACATTTCCAACGTCTGAAATTTCAGACTTGGAAAATACAGACACAATAATAAAAAATACAAAAAAAGTGATGTGAAATGAATCACAACACCAAAAATACAGAACTTAAGTTATCACTGACATAAATCATACCAAAAGTATTTCACAAATGTATAATCCTACTTTTATTATTGTTTTTATAATATTATCAATTATTGTTTATAGGTTTTGCGAGTCAAGGACAAGATCCTTCGCAAAGAGGACATGAAGACCAGCTACCACTTGAGAACGAAGATCTGGACTTGCATTGCCAAAGCGGTTGATGCAGTCCATGGTACCCCTCGAAGCAAAGAAACATGTAAGAAGCATTTCTGTGACTGCCGGAAGAGCATCAAGTCGAAGATTGCGAAGACAGCCCGATTGCCCATTGATAAGACGAGACCCAAAGTCCACTTCAACCAATGGCAGGATGATGCGTGATGGCCTTAACACATCTGATGAAGATCTTTCACCATTGAAACCCCCAAAGGAAAACCCAAGTCTCATGGTAAGCTTTTAAATAATTAAATTCAAAAAGCTATACTTACTTTACATCTGTTAATATCCAAAGCAGTTAAAAATAATCTGCTCAATTTCTCAAAGACACACTTGTTTTCCCCAATAATTATTTTTCTTGAGCATTTTAATTTTAAGTGTACAGAAATGAAAAAGAAAATGGAATGGGTAGGGGGTGGTACACAGGGATGGGGGTACAGTGGAAGACACAAAATTTTACAATGCAAGTATGGCTAAAAACTATTATTATGCACATAAGGCAATTAATACTTTTACCCTTTCATAGCAGAAATATACTAGCTGTATTTCAATACTCACATTTCTAGTTTTTTTTTTACATTCCTTAATACAGTTGTCAATCTTCAACTACTTGTTAAATATAATTTATGCTGAAATAAATATTAGATTTGCTATGCTGTATGAATTATCCTTTTTGGCTTTGCTTTCCTTACGGAATATGTCCAAGTTTCAATTGCAATTCAAATTAATTGCTTAAATAAAAAAAAAAAAAATTTCTTTCATTTATGCTTAATCTTTAGCCCACCAGATGTATGCAAGTGTTAAAAACGATACTCTCAATTGTGTTTTGAAAATGTTTAATCCTTTCTTGTTGGTGTGAGATTGACACTGTCCTATCCTGGTACTTATCCTACCTTTCTAATCGATCTTTCAGTAATAATTTCTCTGAATCCACCTCTGCTTCACTTCCTTTATCAGGTGGAGTACCAAAAGGCTTGGTATTAGTTGCTCTGATGTTTACCACTACTCTAGGAAAACTAATAAGCTCTTTTGAATTTTAGTATCATCTCTAAGTGGATGATACTTAAATTTATCTCTCGTCATCAGTGTTGTCCCACATCACTGACTGTCTTTCTGCCATTGTATTTTGAATGTCAAACTCAAACTCAATCTTTCAAAAAACAGAGCTAATAATTTTCGCACCAACACAAGTTACCTACCTGACATTTCAATTTCTGTTGACAACATGACCATAAATCCCACCCCGCAAGCTCGCTGCTTAGGTGTGATCCTTGACTCACAGCTATCCTTTGTTCCCCACATCGACTTTATATTTAAATCATGTTGCATGCAATTAAAAAAACAGAATATGCACATATCTTACGCAAGACACTGCAAAAACTGTAATTCATGCACTCGTCATCTTCTGTATTGACTATTGCAATTCCCTTCTTACTGGTCTTCCCTGAAACATACTTACCACTACAATCTATTTTGCATGCTGCTTCTTGATTGATTTCCCCTGCAAATTGTTCTTCCTCTGCTGAACCACTCTGTTAGTCTCTGTATTGGTTGTCTGTTTTTTACTGAATCCAATATAAAATACTTCTACTAACCTACAAGGCCATCACCAAAACTGCACCGACATACGTCTCCTCACTTGTCTCAAAATATCTCCCAACTCGACAACGCCGTTCTGCACAAGATCTGCATCTCTATTCTACTCTCTTTACATGCTCCGATTCGCGTTTACAAGACTTTATTCGGGCTGCACCCACCTATGGAATTCCCTCCACTGCACAATGAGACTTTCCTCTAGTCTACAAACCTTCAAGCGTTCTCTAAAATCCCACCTCTTCCAGCAAGCTTATAATATTCCTCAACCACCCTCTTAACCTATTGCCACCCGTTACACAATTCACCCAAGAAAATAACCCTCTGATCCCTGACCACTGTGTGACTGGATCATATAGTTTACAAATCACTATTTACATTCTGATTGGACCAAAATGCAATTTGTAGTCTTAAATTTATGTATCTAACTCTCATTGTCCCTTAAATTGTAAGCTTGCGAGCAGGGCCCTCTTACCTCTTTGTATGTATTACCCAGTTTGATAGAAGATAGAACAAGAGATTTAATTATAAGTCCCCTAAAAACAAGAATTATAGTACTTCATTATTTAAGAGAAAAAGAATGGAAAGGAATTACAAAGTCAATAGAGATGCAGTGGATATATATGGAGAAAATCATTGGAAAAGAATTACTAGAAAAAATTACAGAACTAGGGATATAAGAAATAAATCAATGAATGAGGAACCATTATGCAGAATCGGTGTGACCTATTGGCACATTCCTCTCCTTATAAACCTTTTTTGTCTCGGGATCGCCATTTCAGAAAGAGAAGATAGTCAATTTAATGGAAATTAATAAAAGAAAAAATAAAAGAGGAAAGAGAATGGGGATCAGATAAAAAAGTAGAAAAAAAACAAAAAAATAAAAAAGTTAAAAAAAAATAAAGAGGAATAGAAATATTTCCAAATATAAGGAAGATACCATAAATATTAAAGGCAATGGAAAATCTGAGAAAAAAAAGATGAGGATAAAGAAAAAAATTATAATTTAAGTTCAAGGATATTAACAAAGGAAGAAACTTCACTCTTAGAAAGAGGGCTTACTTTTGCCCCCACTAAGGGTATTAATCATTTTGATTTATATGTAGATGTAAATAAATTTGCTAGAAAGTTGACCCTAAAAAAATTTTTTCTATTAAAAGAAAAAGAAAACAATTTGGAGGATAGAATAGGTGAACAAATTTTGGAAACCCTTTTAGAATCCAACACAACTTTTAAGAAAAAGTCAACTTTCTATCCCACTCACATCAAGGGAAATGTCTTAGAGAATTTTACGATACTGGTACAAGATGATTTGGAAATAATTAATAATAAACCTAAGAAAAACTACTTCAACTATAGTGAAAGGAAATCTCTGAAAGATTTACAGCAGGATCCTAATATAGTGATAAAATCAGCAGATAAGGGAGAAGGTATAGTCATCATGAATCGTCATAAATATGAAGCTTAAATATATCGCCAATTAAAAGAGGGTATTACATATAAATCTATTAAAAAGGACCCTATATATGGAATTAAAAGAAAGATAGAAAGGTTGGTAGGTAAATAGCTTATAATACCATTTCTACACAAACAGCTGAATATTTTAATATTAAAAATCCGACCACTCTATCCATTTATATTCTTCCAAAGATTCATAAGAATCCAGATAACCCTCCAGGAAGGCCCATTATAGTGGGCATTGGTTCTATAACTGTAAATATTTCAGAATTTGTGATCATCACCTTCAACCTATTGTCATAAAAACTAGGTCTTATCTGAGAGACACAGATAACATTCAGCAGAAATTATCCAAAATAATATGGAATGGAGACTATATATTAATAACAGCTGATGTCAGCTCTCTCTACACAATAATCAATCATGCACAGGGTATGAGAGACACTATGGATGCACTAGTTTCAAGTGAATATAGTTAAAATATAAAAACTTTTATTATGGAATGTATTGAATTAATTTTGAAAAGCAATTATTTTTGTTTTGATGGACATTTTTACTTACAGGATGTAGGCACAGCCATGGGCACTATGTTCGCCCCTAGTTATGCAAATTTATTTATGGCCTTCTGGGAAATCAGTTTGTATGGAATGGCCATGAATATGGAGTGAACCTAGTGCCCTGTTAGAGCTATATAGCCACTATTTTGTTTATATGGAAGTTAACTAGAGAGTCCTTGGAAGTGTTTTGTAGACATTTAAATCAAAATCCCTATAATATCATTCTTAACTTCGATGTCAGTGAAATTCAAGTTATTTTTTTGGATTTAACCATCTACTGTATATTGATAAGGGCTCTTTATGTACGACAACCTACTGTAAACCAACTGATTCAAATTCTTATATTCAGGAAAATAGCGAGCATCATGTGAACTGGCTTAGAGGTATTCCCTATGGCTAGTTCAGAAGATTATAATGGAATTGTTATGGTCACAATATATATGAGATCCAAGTGGAAGAAATGAAGAATCATTTTTTACAGAAAAGGTATAAAAAAGAAGAATTAGAAGAGGCTGAAAAAAAAATCACCACCTTAGATAGAAATAGTATCCTACACAATAAACATCAGAATAAAATGAAGATTGCAATCAATGATAAGAGATATAAATGGGCATTTTTTCACATTACAATTCTAATCACAAGAAAGTTGAGACCATTTTCAGTAAATATTGGTATATTCTTTTAAAAGATCATGTTCTTAAGAAAGTACTTCCTTCAAAACCTTCCTTCGTTTAATCGAAAAGCACCGTCCTTAAAACAGAAATTAGTTTGAAGTATTCATCCTTCATCTAATAATGAAGGCCATATTAAAACTAAAGGATTTTTTTTAGATGTGGAAATAGTCAAACCAGTTAAGGAAATGTTTACAAAGTCATAAAATAAAATATCCCTGGGCCTAGTAATTGCTATTACCAATCAATATATAAGGATAAATAATAAACGATAGTTATCACCTCTCGTTATGCCAGTCTAGTAAATAAGTCTAAAAAACAAAATAGAATATAAATAAACATGTCGGCATCGGGGGTGAAGACATGTTAGGTCTCTTTTTAATTTAACCAATACTTGGCTTTTTTTTGTTTTAGAAACTGAAATCCTAGTGAGACACTATGTAGCACAAGGTACTGGGTGAAACCATCTGACTAGGACCTATATTCACACACAATTATTTTTCTTTTCTTCATATGTCACTAAGGATAATATAATATATGATTATATACAATAATACAGTCTGTGGTGCAATTTCTATTGTTATAAACAGATATTAATTACAATTATTGCCATACCACTTGTAAAGCAGTGTCACATTTCCAACGTCTGAAAATTCAGACTTGGAAAATACAGACACAATAATACAAAATACAAAAAAAGTGACGTGGAATGAATCACAACACCAAAAATACAGAACTTAAGTTATCACTGACATAAATCATACCAAAATATTTCACAAATGTATAATCCTACTTTTATTATTGTTTTTATAATATTATCAATTATTGTTTATAGGTTTTGCGAGTCAAGGACAAGATCCCTCGCAAAGAGGGCATGAAGACCAGCTACCACTTGAGAACGAAGATCTGGACTTGCATTGCCAAAGCGGTTGATGCAGTCCATGGCACCCCTCGAAGCAAAGAAACATGTAATAAGCATTTCTGTAACTGCCGGAAGAGCATCGAGTCGAAGATTGCTAAGACAGCCCAATTTCCCATTGATAAGACGAGACCCAAAGTCCACTTCAACCAATGGCAGGATGATGCGTGATGGCCTCAACACATCTGATGAAGATCTTTCACCATTGAAACCCCCAAAGGAAAACCCAAGTCTCATGGTAAGCTTTTAAATAATTAAATTCAAAAAGCTATACTTACTTTACATCTGTTAATATCCAAAGCAGTTAAAAATAATCTGCTCAATTTCTCAAAGACACACTTGTTTTCCCCAATAATTATTTTTCTTGAGCATTTTAATTTTAAGTGTACAGAAATGAAAAATAAAATGGAATGGGTAGGGGGTGGTACACAGGGATGGGGGTACAGTGGAAGACACAAAATTTTACAATGCAAGTATGGCTAAAAACTATTATTATGCACATAAGGCAATTAATACTTTTACCCTTTCATAGCACAAACATACTAGCTATATTTCAATACTCACATTTCTAGTTTTTTTTCGACATTCCTTAATACAGTTGTCAATCTTCAACTACTTGTTAAATATAATTTATACTGAAATAAATATTAGATTTGCTATGCTGTATGAATTATCCTTTTTGGCTTTGCTTTCCTTACGGAATATGTCCAAGATTCAATTGAAATTGAAATTTATTGCTTAAATAAAAGAAAATTTTTTTTCTTTCATTTATGCTTAATCTTTAGCCCACCAGATGTATGCAAGTGTTAAAAACGTTACTCTCGATTGTGTTTTGAAAATGTTTAATCCTTTCTTGTTGGTGTGAGATTGACACTGTCCTATCCTGGTACTTATCCTACCTTTCTAATCGATCTTTCAGTAATAATTTTTCTGAATCCACCTCTGCTCCACTTCCTTTATCAGGTGGAGTACCAAAAGGCTTGGTATTAGTTGCTCTGATGTTTACCACTACTCTAGGAAAACTAATAAGCTCTTTTGAATTTTAGTATCATCTCTAAGCGGATGATACTAAAATTTATCTCTCGTCATCAGTGTTGTCCCACATCACTGACTGTCTTTCTGCCATTGTATCTTGAATGTCAAACTCAAACTCAATCTTTCAAAAAACAGAGCTAATAATTTTCGCACCAACACAAGTTACCTACCTGACATTTCAATTTCTGTTGACAACATGACCATAAATCCCACCCCGCAAGCTCGCTGCTTAGGTGTGATCCTTGACTCACAGCTATCCTTTGTTCCCCACATCGACTTTATATTTAAATCATGTTGCATGCAATTAAAAAAACAGAATATGCACATATCTTACACAAGACACTGCAAAAACTGTAATTCATGCACTCGTCATCTTCTGTATTGACTATTGCAATTCCCTTCTTACTGGTCTTCCCTGAAACATACTTACCACTACAATCTATTTTGCATGCTGCTTCTTGATTAATTTCCCTTGCAAATTGTTCTTTCTCTGCTGAACCACTCTGTTAGTCTCCGTATTGGTTGTCTGTTTTTTACTGAATCCAATATAAAATACTTCTACTAACCTACAAGGCCATCACCAAAACTGCACCGACATACGTCTCCTTACTTGCCTCAAAATATCTCCCAACTCGACAACGCCGTTCTGCACCAGATCTGCATCTCTCTTCTACTCACTTTACATGCTCCGATTCGTGTTTACAAGACTTTATTCGGGCTGCACCCACCTATGGAATTCCCTCCACTGCACAATGAGACTTTCCTCTAGTCTACAAACCTTCAAGCGTTCTCTAAAATCCCACCTCTTCCAGCAAGCTTATAATATTCCTCAACCACCCTCTTAACCTATTGCCACCCGTTACACAATTCACCCAAGAAAATAACCCTCTGATCCTTGACCACTGTGTGACTGGATCATATAGCTTACAAATCACTATTTACATTCTGATTTGACCAAAATGCAATTTGTAGTCTTAAATTTATGTATCTAACTCTCATTGTCCCTTAAATTGTAAGCTTGCGAGCAGGGCCCTCTTACCTCTTTGTATGTATTACCCAGTTTGATAGAAGATAGAACAAGAGATTTAATTATAAGTCCCCTAAAAACAAGAATTATAGTACTCCATTATTTAAGAGAAAAAGAATGGAAAGGAATTACAAAGTCAATAGAGATGCAGTGGATATATATGGAGAAAATCATTGGAAAAGAATTACTAGAAAAAATTACAGAACTAGGGATATAAGAAATAAGTCAATGAATGAGGAACCATTATGCAGAATCGTTGTGACCTATTGGCACATTCCTCTCCTTATAAACCTTTTTTGTCTCGGAATCGCCATTTCAGAAAGAGAAGATAGTCAATTTAATGGAAATTAATAAAAGAAAAAATAAAAGAGGAAAGAGAATGGGGATCAGATAAAAAAAGTAGAAAAAAACAAAAAAATAAAAAAGTTAAAAAAAAATAAAGAGGAATAGAAATATTTCCAAATATAAGGAAGATATCATAAATATTAAAGGCAATGGAAGATCTGAGAAAAAACAAATGAGGATAAAGAAAAAAATGATAATTTAAGTTCAAGGATATTAACAAAGGAAGAAACTTCACTCTTAGAAAGAGGGCTTACTTTTGCCCCCACTAAGGGTATTAATCATTTTGATTTATATGTAGATGTAAATAAATTTGCTAGAAAGTTGACCCTAAAAAAAAAATTTCTTGTAAAAGAAAAAGAAAACAATTTAGAGGATAGAATAGGTGAACAAATTTTGGAAACCCTTTTAGAATCCAACACAACTTTTAAGAAAAAGTCAACTTTCTATCCCACTCACATCAAGGGAAATGTCTTAGAGAATTTTACGATACTGGTACAAGATGATTTGGAAATAATTAATAATAAACCTAAGAAAAACTACTTGAACTATAGTGAAAGGAAATCTCTGAAAGATTCACAGCAGGATCCTAATATAGTGATAAAATCAGCAGATAAGGGAGAAGGTATAGTCATCATGAATCATCATAAATATGAAGCTTAAATATATCGCCAATTAAAAGAGGGTAATACATATAAATCTATTAAAAAGGACCCTATATATGGAATTAAAAGAAAGATAGAAAGGTTGGTAGGTAAATAGCTTATAATACCATTTCTACACAAACAGCTGAATATTTTAAAATTGAAAATCCGACCACTCTATCCATTTATATCCTTCCAAAGATTCATAAGAATCCAGATAACCCTCCAGGAAGGCCCATTATAGTGGGCATTGGTTCTATAACTGTAAATATTTCAGAATTTGTGATCATCACCTTCAACCTATTGTCATAAAAACTAGGTCTTATCTGAGAGACACAGATAACATTCAGGAGAAATTATCCAAAATAAAATGGAATGGAGACTATATATTAATAACAGCTGATGTTAGCTCTCTCTACACAATAATCAATCATGAACAGGGTATGAGAGACACTATGGATGCACTAGTTTCAAGTGAATATAGTTAAAATATAAAAACTTTTATTATGGAATGTATTGAACTAATTTTGAAAAGCAATTATTTTTGTTTTGATGGACATTTTTACTTACAGGATGTAGGCACAGCCATGGGCACTATGTTCGCCCCTAGTTATGCAAATTTATTTATGGCCTTCTGGGAAATCAGTTTGTATGGAATGGCAATGAATATGGAGTGAACCTAGTGCCCTGGTATAGCTATATTGCCAATATTTTGTTTATATGGAAGTGAACTAGAGAGTCCTTGGAAGTGTTTTGTAGACATTTAAATCAAAATCCCTATAATATCATTCTTAACTTCGATGTCAGTGAAATTCAAGTAATTTTTTTGGATTTAACTATCTACTGTATATTGATAAGGGCTCTTTATGTACGAGAACCTACTGTAAACCAACTGATTCAAATTCTTATATTCAGGAAAATAGCGAGCACCATGTGAACTGGCTTAGAGGTATTCCCTATGGCTAGTTCAGAAGATTATAATGGAATTGTTATGGTCACAATATATATGAGATCCAAGTGGAAGAAATGAAGAATCATTTTTTACAGAAAAGGTATAAAAAAGAAGAATTAGAAGAGGCTGAAAAAAAAATCACCACCTTAGATAGAAATAGTATCCTACACAATAAACATCAGAATAAAATGAAGATTGCAATCAATGATAAGAGATATAAATGGGCATTTTTTCACATTACAATTCTAATCACAAGAAAGTTGAGACCATTTTCAGTAAATATTGGTATATTCTTTTAAAAGATCATGTTCTTAAGAAAGTACTTCCTTCAAAACCTTCCTTCGTTTAATCGAAAAGCACCGTCCTTAAAACAGAAATTAGTTTGAAGTATTCATCCTTCATCTAATAATGAAGGCCATATTAAAACTAAAGGTTTTTTTTTAGATGTGGAAATAGTCAAACAAGTTAAGGAAATGTTTACAAAGTCATAAAATAAAATATCCCTGGGCCTAGTAATTGCTATTACTAATCAATATATAAGGATAAATGATAAACGATAGTTATCACCTCTCATTATGCCAGTCTAGTAAATAAGTCTAAAAAACAAAATAGAATATAAATAAACATGTCGGCATCGGGGGTGAAGACATGTTAGGTCTCTTTTTAATTTAACCAATACTTGGCTTTTTTTTGTTTTAGAAACTGAAATCCTAGTGAGACACTATGTAGCACAAGGTACTGGGTGAAACCATCTGACTAGGACCTATATTCACACACAATTATTTTTCTTTTCTTCATATGTCACTAAGAATAATATAATATACGATTATATACAATAATACAGTCTGTGGTGCAATTTCTATTGTTATAAACAGATATTAATTACAATTATTGCCATACCACTTGTAAAGCAGTGTCACATTTCCAACGTCTGAAAATTCAGACTTGGAAAATACAGACACAATAATACAAAATACAAAAAAAGTGACGTGGAATGAATCACAACACCAAAAATACAGAACTTAAGTTATCACTGACATAAATCATACCAAAATATTTCACAAATGTATAATCCTACTTTTATTATTGTTTTTATAATATTATCAATTATTGTTTATAGGTTTTGCGAGTCAAGGACAAGATCCTTCGCAAAGAGGGCATGAAGACCAGCTACCACTTGAGAACGAAGATCTGGACTTGCATTGCCAAAGCGGTTTGTGCAGTCCATGGCACCCCTCGAAGCAAAGAAACATGTAAGAAGCATTTCTGTGACTGCCGGAAGAGCATCAAGTCGAAGATTGCGAAGACAGCCCGATTGCCCATTGATAAGACGAGACCCAAAGTCCACTTCAACCAATGGCAGGATGATGCGTGATGGCCTCAACACATCTGACGAAGATCTTACACCATTGAAACCCCCAAAGGAAAACCCAAGTCTCATGGTAAGCTTTTAAATAATTAAATTCAAAAAGCTATACTTACTTTACATCTGTTAATATCCAAAGCAGTTAAAAATAATCGGCTCAATTTCTCAAAGACACACTTGTTTTCCCCAATAATTATTTTTCTTGAGCATTTTAATTTTAAGTGTACAGAAATGAAAAAGAAAATGGAATGGGTAGGGGGTGGTACACAGGGATGGGGGTACAGTGGAAGACACAAAATGTTACAATGCAAGTATGGCTAAAAACTATTATTATGCACATAAGGCAATTAATACTTTTACCTCTCCTAGCACAAACATACTAGCTGTATTTCAATACTCACATTTCTAGGTTTTTTTCGACATTCCTTAATACAGTTGTCAATCTTCAACTACTTGTTAAATATAATTTATACTGAAATAAATATAAGATTTGCTATGCTGTATGAATTATCCTTTTTGGCTTTGCTTTCCTTATGGAATATGTCCAAGTTTCAATTGCAATTCAAATTCATTGCTTAAATAAAATTGGTTTTTTTTTGTTCATTTATGCTTAATCTTTAGCCCACCAGATGTATGTAAGTGTTAAAAACGTTACTCTCAATTGTGTTTTGAAAATGTTTAATCCTTTCTTGTTGGTGTGAGATTCGCGAGGGTGCTGCTTCCAGTTCCATATGTGTGAAAATCGAAGAAAATATCTACAAAGTTTTATATCGCTGGCACTACGTGCCTACTCACCTCAAAAAAATTCTACCCAATGCTCCAAACCAGTGATGGAGGGGCTGTTCCTGGGAAGGGACGTTCCTTCATATTTGGTGGAGCTCTCTGAAGCACCCTTTCCTCTCGCTCAATTTGACTAATTTGATAACTAAAATCTTGCAGGTTAATGTCCCCAAGGAGCCTAAATTCTTCCTTTTTCCATTAGGAATCCCTGAAGCCACATGTCACCAAAATAAGCTCATCCGACAAAAGTATATCAATAAATATAATAATTAAAATATCTTAATTGAATTATGACAACACATTAGACGGAAATCAATGTGACTCCAGAGTGGTAAAAAACAAACATTTAGTACATCATTAATGCATTACTACCAACTCATAAAACACCCCCTTGGGACAAATACTAAAACATAACAAATCGTTTTAACATTGGAGTACATTAAAATGGTGATTATAATCCGTCAAAGTGATGAAATAATCCACATATATAGCATGATGTTAATCTAACTGTTGAGTATATCTGCATTAATCAATCACCACAATAACTGATTAATAATTATTCTAATAATTGGAGTTGTTTCTTTGTTAGCTTAATAATTTTGGAATTAATGTTCATTCAACCTGTCAGTCCAGAAATGAAAAATTATTCTAGCTAATAACAATAGCTACTGGTAAAATATGGTAGTGCACTTACTCAGATATTAAACATAATAGTCTGATCCTGAATATATGTCCCGTTCAATAAAGGGACTCAGTACCGCCAGAATCTCGTGATCCCAAAGCTTCTGAGGAGAATGAATTTGATTGTTTATATCACAAAGTCAAGATGCTGCAGTCATATTCGGACCTACTCCCGTCCAGGTAATTGCCTGCCAACTGGTTCATGTTGCAATATAAAATTATGTATATATGAGTTATTAGGTTTCAGATGCTAATTTAACTAATGGTGAGGTTTGAATATTGTTAATATTTGTAATTTATATACATATAGCAACACTTTCTTTTTTGTTTTCTTAACACAGTGAAAAAGAAGAATTGTCAAGAAGAGATTTAACTTCCCAATCAATGAATTTGATGTTGAACTGCATTCATTTTACATTTATTGATTTTAATCAAGCATTTAAAAACATGAAAACTTGTATCATTAATAAATTCGTACATACACTGCAAAGTGTGTCTGTGCAATGTATACATTACACGTATAGTTAAAATCATACTTTGTTTAGACTTAAAACACTTATAAAATGTATAAAAATATATTTTAATAACAAGTATTTAACTGTTTTGAACAATAAGGTCAAATATAAGATAATATATTTTAAAATATTGTGGATAAAAGAAACCAAAGAAATATCAAACTTTGAAAGTTAAATACAATGATATTACAAAGTATTTATTCAATTTTAATAATTACCATAAGAATGACATTAACAAGTATACCACATACACCACTGCAATGTACATAAAATATTAGATATTTACACCACTTACTCCCAGACCATAGCTTAAAGTCTAACACAATAGTACTCATACACAGTACAAGATATCTTAGGTAAAATTAAAATTACTGACATAGAAGGAGTATGGCATAAAAAGGTATTATAAATATTATTAATTTTTATTTATAGGGCGCCACTAGATATCCGTAGCGCCGTACAGGGACAGACAGAAACACGATAAAGGGTGAGACAGCACGGTACAGTTAACAAAAAACACAGTAACTCAGAAGCTCAATGTACAGCTAGATGAGAGGTGAGAGCCCCCTAGAGAGAGGGGTAGAAGGGCAGGAGGACCTCACGGAAGAGATAAGAAGCTGGAGAGCAGAGTTAAGGTGGTGGAGAACAGAAGGAGACGAGGCCCTGCTCAAAGGAGCGTACAATCTATGGGGAGGGTAGAACGGACAGAGACGCAATGGTAGGAGGAGGGAATGGGGAGAACGGAGGCTGAGACGGAAAGGGGGGAGAGGAGAATGAAAAGGAGGGAGGTAAGAGGGGGACAGGAGGGAGGGTAGGAGTGGGAGGGGGGTAGGGGAGACTGGGAGGAGGTCAATTAGGTGGGGGACTAGAGGGCTTTAAGGAAAAGGTGGGTTTTTGAGGCCCGTTTGAAGCTGGACAAGTTGGGGGAAGTTCTGATGGAGCGGGGGAGCTGGTTCCAGTGGAGGGGGGCAGTGCCGGAGAAGTCTTGGATGCGAGCATGGGAGGAGGTAACCAGGGGGGAAGAGAGGTGGCGGTCGTTAGCCGAACGCAGAGGGCGGGACGGAGCGTGAATGGAGATTAGGTTGGAGATGTAGGGAGCAGTGGAGTTGGAGAGGACCTTGAAAGTAAGAGTGAGGAGCTTGAACACGATTCTGTAGGGGATGGGGAGCCAGTGGAGGGAATGGTAGAGGGGGGAGACAGAAGAGGAGCGGCGAGAAAGGAAAATGAGCCGAGCGGCAGCATTGAGTACGGAGCAAAGGGGAGCGAGATGAGAGCAGGGGAGGCCAGTAAGGAAGAGGTTACGGTAGTCCAAGCGGGAGATAATAAGAGAGTGGACAAGAGCTTTAGTGGCATCTTGGGAGAGGAAGTGCCGAATGTGTGCGATGTTGCGCAGCTGGAAGCGGCAGGATTTACAGAGAGAGAGGATATGAGGGGCAAAGGAGAGAGAGGAGTCCAGGGTGACGCTGAGGCAGCAAAGTTGAGAAACAGGGGAAATAAAGGAGTTGAGAACGGTGAAAGAACGGTCGGAAGGGGAGGGGGAATGAGCGGGGGGAAAGACAATAAGTTCAGTTTTAGTGAGATTAAGTTTGAGGAATCTAGAGGACATCCAGGAGGAGATGGCGGTGAGGCAGGCGGACACCCTGGAGAGGAGGGAGGGAGAGAGATCGGGAGAGGAAAGGTAGAGTTGGGTGTCATCCGCATAAAGATTTCGAGACGGATGGCCTCGATTTTAGAGGAGAAGAAGGAGGCAAAGTCAGTGGCGGTCAGGGAGGATGGGAGAGGAGGGGCAGGGGGGGAAAGGAGGGTGTTGAAGGTGGCGGGGGTTGGAGGACTGGGAGGAGATAAGGGAATTAAGGAAAGATTGTTTGGCCAGAGAGAGAGCGGAGCTATAGGAAGAGAGGATGAACTTGAAGTGGAAAAAATCAGCCAGGGAGCGGGATTTTCTCCAGTGTCATTCAGCCATACGGGAGCATTTTTGGAGGAAGCGGGTGAATTTGGAGTGCCAAGGTTGGGGTTTGGAGCAACGGGGTTTGACAGAGAGGGCCGGGGCGATGGCATCAAGAGCAGAGGTGAGGGTGTGGTTGTAGAAGGAGACCGCCAGATTGGGGCAGGCCTGGGAGGAAAGAGGAGAAAGGAGAGTGTCAAGAGTAGAGGACAGAGTAGCAGGATCGAGGGCGTCAAGGTTGCGCCTGGAGTGAGTAGAAGTGGGCATGGGGAGGGGAGCGGGAGAGGAGGAGAGAGAAAAAGAGAGAAGGTGGTGGTCGGATCGAGGAAAGGGACAGATGGAGAAGTCAGAGAGATTACAAAGGTAGGAGAAGACTAGGTCGAGGGAGTGGCCAAGGCAGTGGGTAGAGGAGGAGGTCCATTGTGTGAGGTCAAGGGAGGAGGAGAGGGTGAGCAGTTTAATGGACGCAGGGTCAGTGGGGTTGTCGATAGGGAAGTTAAAGTCGCCGAGGATGATGGAGGGGAGGTCAGAGGAGAGGTGGTGAGGAAGCCAGGCGGCGAAGTTGTCGATGAAGAGGGAGGTGGGACCAGGGGGCGGTAGATGACAGTGACACGGAGGTGGATGGCGTAGAAGAGACGGATAGAGTGGGCTTCAAAAGAGGAGAAGGAAAGGGAAGGTTCAGAGGGATGACACAAAAAGTACAGGCGGGGGAGAGGAGGAAGCCCACACCACCGCCTGGACGGGCTCCGGGTCTGGCGGAGTGGGTGAAGGAGAGGCCACCATAGGAGAGGGTGGCGGGAGAGGCAGTGTCAGAGTCGGAGAGCCAGGTTTCCGTAATGGCAAGAAGGTTAAAAGAGTTGGACAAGAAGAGATCATGGATGGCGGTGAGTTTGTTGCGGACGGATCTGGCATTCCACAGGGCACAGGAGAAGGGGAAGGACGGAAGAGGAGAGATAGGGATGAGGTTGGCAAGGTGGGCAGAGTGCTGGGGAGAGCGGGGTCAAGATGGTGAGGTGTAGCCCCGGAAGAGGATGGGAATGGCGCGTGGACAGGGGGGCATAGTGAGAGGAGAGATAGACGCGGAAGGGAGAGGGCAGAGAGGAGCGAGGGAGTGAAACAGTGAACAATGGAGTGAATAATAGAGAATAATGGAGACAAAATAATGGAGTGAATTAAAGTGGGTAGAAGGTAGAAGGTAGTAAGGTAGTAAGAAATGTGGATAGAGAATGAGTTGCAACATACACTAATGAAAAACATGATCGGGAACATAATAACTTAGTGTTAGAAGTAAATTTATAACAATTAGTCAGCGAAGGCCATATAATTTTAGCAATGTACACAAAAACATTTTTACAGTTAAATAGACAGTAATGTGTAATATAGAAATGTATTACATGAAGGAAATGGGCACATGGATTTAAATAACACTTAGCGTAATTTAGTTTACTATTGCCCTTTTCATTAACCGGGTTTAGCCATATAAATTGTATCCGGATTTCAGATTATTTATTGATAGGCATTAAAATTTATAGGTTGACATTTTAATTTTGTAGGATATATAACAAAGTAGCCATTTTGGTTTCAGAGTTTTAGGCATGTCAGTAGTTTTGATTGTAGGCATTTATTATGTAGGGATTTTGCTTATTTCGGAAATTGGATATAAGTTGGATTTTTTATTATATATATTTCTGTAATGTGGAAATTATTAATTGTAGGCATTTCTTTGTCGTTAAACATATAATGGGGATAAGCGCTCTAATCCTGTAATGACAAAACACCCTGCCACAAGCTGCACGCAGAGAGACTCTCCCAGGACCTCAAATTGAATTATAAGTAGTTACTGCAGCGCTCAATGAAGGTACATGTAACACACCACGACTACAAATACACTTAAGCACAATACATTTGGCGTGTGGAAAAATATATATATATATGGTGTTTCACAATGATAAATCATGCACTATTTGATCCTTAAATGCACCAATGATTCTCCAACTTGCAGATAGACTTGTAACTAATCAACATAGTTTGTATAACATAAATACCGTTGTAGGCTCAAATCTGAATGAAAAGAGTTACTCCGTTAAATGATATCCGTCCTCCCAAAGACTGCAGTTCATATATGAGATCCGTAGTACGCCTGACGATAAGCACTGTATTCCTGGAGGAGGGCTGGCCGCCTGATGGTAAGCGCTGATTGCGGTGTCAATATCCAGCCGACAGAATGCAATCCGGTGGTTCTGGATATCGTAGGCTGTGTCTTAGATGTTCTAGTGGATCCTCCGGCAGTTTGCTCTGATGAACCAGGCTCCAGAGATGCAGAGTGAAGTCAGAGTGAAATCAGAGTCCAAAGTCCAGGTAATTATAAATAGCAAAATCCAGAGTTGTAACATAAACAGGGTTCCAGAGCTGAAACACATGCAGATATCCAGAGCTGTAACACAAACAATGAACCAGCCTCTTTTCATTCAGATTTGAGCCTACAACGGTATTTATGTTATACAAACTATGTTGATTAGTTACAAGTCTATCTGCACGTTGGAGAATCATTGGTGCATTTAAGGATCAAATAGTGCATGATTTATCGTTGTGGAACACCATATATATATATTTTTTTCCACACGGCAAATGTATTGTGCTTAAGTGTATTTGTAGTCGTGGTGTGTTACATGTACCTTCATTGAGCGCTGCAGTAACTACTTATAATTTCTTTGTCGTTACTTTGGTTTTGTCGGTAATTAATTTAAGTCTGATTTTTATGTGTAGACATTTCTATTCTGTCGGTAATATTGATTGTAGATATTTGTTGTGTCGTGAATTTGGTTTTGGAGGTCATGTATTCTGTCGGGAATTTTATGTGTAGGCATATTTTGCGCCTTTTCATTATTAAAACAGAAATTACATTGATGAAGAATAGGTGTTTTTCTTATAGGATCCAATGTACAATAAAGAAGAATAACATAGTTATTATAATCTCTATTCCATACAGACAACTAATATAAATACATCACGGGGTCCATCACTACTATCCACGAATATTACTGGCATATTGTGGAGTGATAACAAAGGGCCTTAAATTTAAAAAAAATAATGTAAGTATTTATATATTGGGGGCGTGGCCTGGATGAGCATGGAGTAGCAAGCACAGTTACGAGCTCTCCATCCCAGATATCCTGTTGATCTCCGTTATAGTGGAATAAAGAAACTTTTGGACCCAAAACTGTGCATCCGAATAGTTGCTGTACATAGTGTACCTGTTTTGATAGTGCTCTTGCCATTTTACCCGAGACTGGGAGAGAAAGAGTTGAGCATCTGGGTAGAGGAATACTACAGGCAGTCTGTGGCAGTTTGTGGCAGTTGATGACTGCTGGGACATAGCGCCTCTGTAATACCACATACTGGCCTAGGTGAACACAGCCTGTGATATCCATCTGATACAGGTACATTTATATCCTTATACAAGTGAGGAGTAACTGAATTGGGCTTTGGACTTATTTGATTATCATTATCAGTGTTGTTGGAGGAGATATACCTTTCTCTGTGAGGATAACTGGCTGCAATGCACTGCTAGCAATACAATCTGAGCTGTACACCTATATGTAATTAAAGCTATACAGGTTACAGGGTTGCATATTAGCTTATAGGATAAATATCATCCCATCTTTCCTGTGAAATTATGGGCAAACATAACCAGTCCACCGCAGCGGGAAAATTGGACCGCTTTGCTCGCTCCTCCACTACAGCCTCTGGTTCAGGAGATGCATCACATCCCGTTACCCCCCCTTTGTCGGCTCCACTGGCGGACCCTGAAGTTACATTACAGCAGGTCCTGCAGGCCATTGGGGCATCTGAAAAGCGTCTTACGGATAAAATAGGAGAGGTGCAGGTGGACCTCTCTCTTCTCCGGCAAGACGTGCAAAAAATCAGGGAGAGAGTGGGTGAAGTGGAGACACGTGTGTCTACATTGGAGGACACTTCTGCACCAGTTGCGGTCCGGTTGGAGATTCTGGAGTCGCAAGCCTCTCTGTTTAAACAAAAGCTTACAGATATGGAGGGGCGTTTGCATCGCAGCAACATTCGGTTGGTTGGATTGCCCGAGAAAGCAGAAGGTGTCTCTCCAGAATCCTTCTTGGAAAAGTGGTTAATCCAACTGTTTGGTACAGATTCATTTACAGCCCAATTCGCAGTGGAGCGGGCCCACCGTATTCCAACTCAAGCACCCCCTCCTGGAGCCCCCCCCCACGCACCTTCATAGCCAAATTGTTGCACTATCAGGACCGAGATACCATTCTACGCTTGGCTAGGCAGAAAGGTTCAGTGGAATACAATGGTCAGCAAGTAGCAATGTATCCTAATTTCGCTCTGGATGTACAAAATAACAGGGCTCAATTCATTCCGGTGAAGAGAAGATTGAGAGATTTACAGATCCCATATGCCATGATTTTCCCTGCCCAGTTGAGAGTGGTTTCGGAGGGCCGTACATCCTTTTTTGATACTCCCCGAGAGGCTGCAATTTGGTTGGACCGCCTAGCTGCTGCTGGACGCTGATGCTGGATGAGTACTTTTTTTTATGTCTCTCCTGATAGTCCTTTGGACATTGCTGATTTGTCATTGATATCATGCATGGTATTTGCTATACATAATGTAATTTCTCTTCTGTGGTACAAAAAAAAAATGTATTTCGCTCAGGTGGGGTCTGTGATTTTCAAACTAATATTGAAAGGTCCACTGTAAAAAAAAAAAAAAAAAAATGTAATGGGCTGGAGAGCCCATGGCTTTAAGGCCGTTCTTTTCCTCTCTTGTCTCAATTCGCCCCTTTTCCTTCCTTCCTTTTCCTTCCTCTATCTTCTGGTATTTTGCGGGTTGGCGGGTGACCTTTTTTGGTAGTGTGCTGGCCTGCTGAATATCTTAAGGTAATTTTAGTTAGGGTTTAAGGTATACTTAAGTTGGGTGGAGTATACAGGGTGGGGGTATGGGTTTAGTATTAAAGTTATTTAAGTTGTGGGTAGTTGTAATGTTATCGCAAATATATAGACAAGGATTATATGTGCTTATAAGTATGTCAATGTATGCTCTGCAGGGGTGTGGGATGCGGGGTAGTGAGATAAGAGGGACTACTATTATATGTATTCTGGTACATCTGATAAGGAGCTGAAAATTCTCTTCTGGAATGTGCGGGGCCTAAATAATGCTGTGAAACGTTCTCTTGTACTAAGACAAATTAGAAAAAATGATCGTGATATTGTTTGTCTATTGGAGACTCACTTACACGGTGATAGAATACTCGCACTTAAAAAAGCATGGGTAGGTAGTTCATACCACTCTACGTACACGACTAATTCTCGAGGGGTCTCTATATTGGTACATAAACGTCTCTGCTTCTCCTTGGAAAAAATTCAAATGGATGCAGGGGGAAGGTTTGTACTGATGAAGGCTGTCATTAATTGGGTTCCGGTGATTCTGTTAGCTGTATATATACCCCCACCGTATAATGGTGAGGTGTTAAGGAAATGTGGAGAATTCATGGCATTGTTCCCAGATGTTCCAGCCATTTGTATAGGGGATTTTAATAATGTGATAAATGGAGAGGTGGACAGATGGTGAGAGAAAAATGCTGTAGTTGGCAACTCTAAGTCGGCTTTTTCTGCTCTGGTTGAGGAAATGGGGTTAGTAGATGTATGGCGTTTGAGGCACCCAGAGGAGGTCCAGTTCTCCTGCTTTTCTACATCACATAATGCATTTTCAAGAATTGATCTGGCTCTGCTGTCACACTCTCTGGTACTGCTGGTGAGGAGTGTGGAATATAGGGCTAGGGGGATCTCTGACCACTCGCCCCTCTGCCTATCTATTGATTTTGCAATTGATAGAGGCCAGTCCTTTTGGAAATTAAATCCCTTCTGGCTCTTCTTGATGGGTACAGGAGCGACCTTGGTGACACAGTGGGAAGGCTTCTCTGTAGATAATCTGGTAACAGCAAGGCCACCTATAGTTTGGGACGCTTTTAAGGCTTTCCTAAGGGGGACATTAATTGCTGGCATAGCTGAAATTAAAAAGTCGTCCAGACAAAAAGAACAGATATTAGAGAAAAAGTGTAAATCCTTAGAAGCACAATACATTGCGGACAAAACTGAGGTTGCAAGGGGAACATGGCAGTTGGCCCAGAGAGAGTGGGTAGAGTATATATTTGATAAATCCAAACATAAATTTCTGTTTTCTAAGCATGTACGATATGCAGAGGACGATAGAAATGGTAGCTTCCTGGCTTATCTGACAAGGGCGGAGAGGGCAGATGCAGCAGTACCGGTTATCTGTGATGACAGTGGGGTTAAGAAGTATCTGATGCCTGATATTGTTGAGGTATTTCATAAATATTACACGAATACATATAAGTCACAGGTCAGATATGACATGGATATGTTACAGCAGTATTTGAATGGTATCTCCCTTCCTGTCCTCTCCGATGATAGTAGGGAGTTTTTGGACTCACCCTTTACTCTTGAAGAGATTGATATAGCTATTATGTCATTCCCTAATGGTAAAGCCCCTGGAGTAGATGGAATCCCAATTGAATTATATAAAAAACACCGGCCCTTTTTTGTGTCTAGGTTGTTGGATACATTCAGCGAGCTGGGTAAGATTGGCGCTCTTTCCCCTTCAATGGCAGAGGCAATAGTGGTGGTGCTGCCTAAGTCAGGGAAAGATTTGTTGTACCCTGAGTCCTACCGCCCAATTTCACTTTTGTCAAATGATGTTAAGATTCTAGCAAAATTACTGGCTTTTTGAGGTTAAGTAGAGTGGTGCTGGAATTAATTCATCCGGATCAGACGGGATTTATGCCAGGCAAGTCCACGTCTATCAATCTTAGAAAGCTGTATACTCTCCTGCAGGTGCGGTCACCCTCTTCTGAGAGCGAAGTTGTGGTGTCCTTGGACGCAGCCAAGGCGTTTGACTCGGTGGAGTGGCCATACCTGTGGGAGGTATTGTCCCGATTTGGAGTGGGCCCGGAATTTATAAAATGGGTTAAACTTTTGTATTCACATCCAGTGGCGCGGGTCTGTGTCAATGGGCATCTTTCTCAACAATTTCAATTAGAGTGGGGTACTAGACAGGGATGCCCGTTGTCTCCGGCCCTGTTTGCATTAGCAATAGAGCCGCTGGCCTGTAAGATCCGGCATGATAGAGAAATTGTGGGACTTAGATCAGAGCACAGAGAGGATAAGGTGGCATTATATGCAGATGATATGCTGTTGTTCCTTTCAGATCACGACACTTCCCTAAAACATTTGCTGCGGGTGGTTGATGGATTTGGTTTTTTTTTCCGGCCTAAAAATTAATTGGGATAAATCTAGCGTGTTCCCTCTGGGATGGGAGTGTCCCGTGACAATGCCAGAAGGCTTACAGTTAAAATGGGCATCGAAATTCAAATACTTGGGAATATGGATCTCTAATACCCCCGCTGAATATGTAGAACTTAATTTGCGGCCCCAGATCAAATACATTAAAGAAAAAACTCATGTATGGAAGAAGCTCCCACTTTCTGTCTCCGGTAGGATAAATTTAATTAAGATGATGGTGCAGCCAAAGTTTTTATATATACTCCAGCAGTCACCTGTATATATTCCACCCTCCATTTTCCGATGCATTGATAGCTATTTGATTTCATTGGTTTGGGGAGGGGGAAGGGCTAAGGTCAAGCTCAGCTTGCTGTATAGATCCAGATCTTCTGGTGGATTTGCACTTCCTAACTTGAAATTATATTATTTTGCCTCTCAATTGGTCCACCTTAAGGCATGGGTTTCGGACCCCGATTACCATGAGCTACATTGGGTGTTGATACACCAATATAATTCTAATCACACTCCCTTACAGTCACTGCTGGCGGGGCGACTTGGTATGCGGGCTGGCTCCTCCGCTCCTGATTCAGGCAGTTAAGATTTGGACAATCTGTAATAAAATAATGAAACAAACTGACATTGATCCATATACTCCTATCTGGGGGGCAAAGAAATTTGAGAAGTTGAATACAGTGAAGAGGGCCAGGGAGTGGTCTCGGTTGGGTGTGGTGTCGGTAGGTCAGCTTTATGATACAAATGTAATTAAATCCTTCGAACAGTTGGTTGGGGAATTCTCTGTACCCAGAACAATGTTTTATTCTTACCTTCAGTAACGACACGCCCTAAGCACACAATTTAAAGGGGAGACTTTGGTGTTTGGGGTGGATCCACTGAGGAAACTATTACAGGCCTTGGGTTATAGAGGTCTGATCTCTCGAATGTATTCATGTCTTCTGTATGAATCCACTGCAGATGATTTGGATGGTTTGAGGAATCAGTGGGAAATAGATATTGGCCCTTTATCAGACAAGGAGTGGGAAATGGTTACAGACAGTACTAAAGGTTATACTTCATCATTAAAATTTCAACAAATACAGGTGTTTATCTTACACAGGGCCTACTTTACCCCTATTAGATTGGCAAAATTTCGCCCGGATGCTACCCCTAACTGTCCGAAATGCAATTCGATCAATGCTAACTTTTGGCATCTTCTATGGGAGTGTTCATGTATACAAATCTTCTGGCGAAGGATCAGGAGATGTATTCAGGTTACTGGAATTGAAGTGTCTCTTAGTTCACCGGCCACTTGTCTCTTTGGGCTCCGATTGAAGGGGAAAGTTAATAAACTGACAAAAATGTACATTTCACAGTTATTGATGTTGGCTAAGGTCTGTATAGCAAGGCTGTGGTTGGCCCCGACGAATCCCACGGTTAAAAATTGGAAGGCACTGGTCAATACCACCATAAGGCACGAGAGATTTGTTTATACTAGCAGACAGGCTCTGAAGGAATTTGAGAATATATGGTACAGATGGTTAGAGTCTCCATTCTATCCTATGTCATCTAGTACAGATGCTCGATCTACTTAAATGTATGGCTACCGCAGTTCTTATAATAAGTATCTGAGTCCATGTAATAAACCCTGCATGTGTAACATACTTATGTATAAGCATTTACGATGTATGATCCTGAATGAATATAGCACATTTATTATTATTATGCTTTAATGTAATCTTGTAAATTCCTTCATTTAATTCCGATATGTATGCGATTGTTTTTCTTTTCTTTTTGTCGTTTAGTATGTTTATATCTTAAAAAATTTCAATAAAAATACTGGATTTAAAAAAAAAAGTATTTATATATTGAAATCTATGGTGCTGAAATGTCATAAAATGTTCATGTTGATATTTTAAAATATGTATATTTAAAGTGTTTTTTATTGCAATAGCAATTTAAATTACTATGAAGGTTTTGAATATCGCTAATATTTTGATTATAGTTACATATAGTAACACTATCCGTTTTATGTATTCTCAACAGTGAAAAAAATGGATGGTCAAGAAGAGATTTCATTTCCCAATCAATGGATTCAATGTTGACATATATGAATTGTACATTTTGTAAATTAAAACAAGTATTATAAATCATGAAAATATTAATTATTAATAAAATCATACATTTACTATTAAATATGTCTGTGCAATGCTTACATTAGACATATATATTTCATATCATACTTTGGTTAGATGTAAAACAAATAAACACTTATATAACGGATAAAAATCTAGTGAACACAAAGGTAAAATTGAACATATTTTAAAAAATGGTGGACAAAACCAAGCAAACCAATAACATACTGTAAGCATTTAATACAATGATTTTCAAAGGTATTGATACATAATTGTAAGAATTACCATCATTATCACAATAAACAATAGCAATTATACATTATACACTGCAGTGTACCTCAAAACAATGGTTAATAGCATCACTTCCTTACAGACTATAGATTAAAGTATAACACAATACAACTCATATATACACACAACAAGACAAAATAGGTATAATTAAAATTATAGCTATAACAAGTGCAGGAATGATTTGGAAGAATGGTATAAAACTGTAGAAACAACCGCAGATAGAGAATACATTACAACATGTACTTATGAAAAACATGGTCAGGAACATTATAATTTATTACCAGATAGAGGTTAATGTATAACAAATAGGCCACAAAGACCACATCATTCTTATAAGATGCTGAAAAAATATTTTAACAGTTAAATAAAATGTAATGTGTAATAGACCAAGTTATTGAAAGAATAAATAGGGTACATATGTAATTACATATCAAGTTATATGATTTATTTTCATATTGCCAGTATCAGCAATTTTGGGTTTGGGTGGTGATTACATTGGCTTTTCAAGTTTAGCCTTATAAATCGTCTAGGGATTTCAGGTATATTTAGTGCTTGTTTTTTATGTTTATATGTCGAAATTTGTTTTTGTCAGAAATCTAGCTAAGTAGTAATTTTGTGTGGCGGTATATTAGTATTGTCGGTTGTATCGTTTGTCGCCATTTATTGTGTAGTTACTTTGGATTGGTCAGAAATTGCATATAAGTCGGAATGTTGGTTGTAGATATTTCTGTCATGTCGGAATTATTTATTGTGTTGTGAATGTAATTTTGTAGATAATGTCTGCATGTCGGGATATTATGTAAAGGAATATTTTGTGTCTATTTTTGATTGCTTTTACTATATAGCTGTCACAATTCTGTACATGTATTCATTCTTGTGTCAGATGTTCTGTTGTTGGCAATTACAGTGTCGGAAATTTGACAACTGTCAACACATTGAATGGCAGCAGGTATGAATACCTTGTGGCTTTGTGATGATTTCCTATATCTATTTGGCTTTGGGTTTTATTGATATTTGTTTATAAATTTAGATAGTGGGAAATCTCCTCAAAGAGGAATAGAGAAAATTATTTTGGTGTACAATTGGCCTATCCAAGTTACCGCCATATTTACAACAAAAACTTTTTCTATTTTAAAGATTTTTTTTCTATAATGATGAGAAATTCTATATTAATTATTATTTTAATATTAACACTAGAAACATAGAAACATAGCATTTGACAACAGATAAGAAACACTTGGCCCATCTAGTCTGGACACTTTTTAACCTATGGTAACCTCAAACCCTGTATGAACCTTTATTCTTTGTAAGGATATCTTTATATCTATCCCAGAAAAAAAAAAAAAATTCTCTACTGTATTAGACCCTACCACCACTGATGGGAAGTTATTCCACTTATCCACTACCCTTTTTGTGAGGTAATTTTTCCTCAAATTTACTCTGAATTTACTTCCCTCCAGTGTCAGCGCATGTCCTTCTGTCTAATTATTCTCTTCCTTTGTAGAATGTTTCCCTCCTGTACCTTGTTAAAACTGTTGATATATTTGAAAGTTTCTATCATGTCCCCATTTCCCTTCTCTGCTCCAAACTATACATATTAAGATCTTTAAGTCTTTTAAGGTAAGTTTTGTGCTGTAGTTACATCCTTCTGGAGATATCAAATCAATAAACACAACAAATTATTTTGGTACTTCTAATGACTAAGTGGTGAGGTGCCAAAGCTAGGGAGTCTGCTATCCCATAAAATAAATACAATAGATAAACCCAACTTGCAATGGTCACCCCACTCACTCAAATATACTAATGTACTGCAGAGGGTTAAAAAGAAATATAAATGTAATAAATGCAATCAACACAGTAATCACATGCACAAATGTAATTGTGCTCAAACAATATATAACCACTGTAATATATATACCACGATAAATGGTACAGTAGGTGCACCTACATATAACCTATTAATGCGCAGTAAAAATCCAACAGCTGGAAAAAATAAAAATATAGAAAATGTTGTTGATAAGAATATGTGGTACTGGTGGTCAAAACCACATAAGCAATACAATATTCTGGAATAACGAAGATGGTTTAGAAGCAACCTGAATAAACCAGGGAAAATGGCAAGATGAAACCAGGGAGAGCGCCCATCCGTGTGCTGTAATACGGTAACAATTCCTTACCTGGTAACTGGAAAAACATTAAAGTATTGAAAGGTACCTCCACGGAGAAACTTCAGCGCTCAAATTTAAAGTGTAACAGATTCACGGTCCCTGGAAACAGGTTGCAGTTAACTTGGTTCTTGGGAAATACAAATTTCAAAACTTCCCTCCTTCTGTTCCTGGCTCTAAATTTCCTCTCCAGAGGAAGAGGAAGGAGAGGAAGTTTAGAGCCAGGAACAGAAGGAAGGAAGTTTTGAAATTCCTTCGGTAGATTGGATTATTTGTGGACAGCCCTGCATACCTGGTAATATACGCTACGAATATCGTCAAATTGTTGCGCACACTCAGTGCGCTAGGACGATTTCCATCTGCTGTGCGTGTTTAGCCAGCTATTTCCCAAGAACCAAGATTTTAAGTTCAATTCAACATTAACATTCAACGATATTATGTGCTTTGGAAGGATAATCATTTCTCCTTGCAGGGTACACACTACTGTGATATTGGGCCAACCAGTCATTAATCGTCTGATTGGCCCAATAATCTGCTGAAAACACTGTAGTGTGTACCCAACCTAAAGATTTCCCTAATGTTTAAAGAAAGTGACAGCTACTCTATCATTGGGTCAGACCTGTTGGTGTAGATTTAATCTAGCTAAACGCTATAATTTCCATTATAAATTTGAAGCAGATATAGCAAGGGATGAGAAGCCCTTTAGCGGAAAAACTAATTTCATTTATCACACAGAATGTCTACCTGTTTTAAGCAGTAGGATGATATAGGAGCCAGTTTAGAGACATCCAAATTATGAATACAATGCCTTTTTACCAAGGAGATACAATCTGAATCCTCAGTCAACAGTTATGACAACTGAAGATCACAAATATGAAGGTCTATATTGTGTATTCACATGCCTTGCATGTGCCACATTTAAATAACCTGTAGTTGTGTTCCTCTTAGACCTTCTGGAACCCAAGTGATTTTTTGATCTTCTCCACCTTATTGAAAGTTTGACATTTAAACTTTTATTTAGATCTTCATCTAACAATAGCACAATCTAATGTTTTGGAAATATTTTGAGATTTTTACCAGTCATAGCAAAATGTACCTACCATTCAGTTCTTGGTCATATAATACCAATTTTAATAGTTTCAAAGGCTTTTCTTAAAAGTTACTTTACTATTTTCTCTCCTTTTTAGTCTCCCTTTTAATTCATCTTCTCTTTTTTGGAAGATGAGATCTTTAGAGCAGTTCCGTTTAGTCCTAAGAAATTCTCATTTGGGGACACCGATAAGAACTGGTGGAAAGTGTGAGCTGTTATAATGTAGTACGCTATTTGTTGCCATTCATTTGTAGAACATAATTTTGGTGGGATGGCCTTCATCATATATGTATATTCAATTCAAGAAAGCTGGTGTTTTGTTGATCTATGAGATCAATCTAAGATTGAGTTTGTTATTATAGTGCATATTTAATTAATTCCTGCATTCCTTCTCAGATCAACCGAATGTCAACAATATACATACACCAGTAAGCTGTATGGCAGGAACATTGGTCATTCTATTCATTAATAACAAATAATTTTTTCCAGCGGGCCAAATATATATTGGCATAGGTGGGGGCCTAATTTCTTTTCCTCTAGTATGCAAATAATAATTGTTTGTGAGAATGAACTCTAATATTTTCAGTAAAAAGTTGTTAAACTTCTTGTTAACTTCCATAATTAAAAAAAAAATTAACTGCTTTGATTCCAATCTTATGATAAATACTTGTATTCAAGGACTCTATGCTATTAATTCCCAATAAAGTTGCTGTAAGTAAATTAAAATCTTGTATCTTGGATAGTATGTTCAATGTGTCTCTAGCATAAGACTGTAAGCTAGTTACAAATCTACGTCGGTGTTGATCCACAAATTTACTAACATTTTCTGTTAAGCCCTCTATTCCAGTGAATATAGCTCTGCCTAGTAGGCAAGGTAAGTCCTCATGTATTTTGGGCAAGACATACAATATTGTTTGTCATAGTTCCTTTTCTTATGACCTCATCAATGAGATTCTGATAGATCTTTAAAAAGTTGGCTGTGGGATTGAAAATAAGCTGCTAAAACCATGCGGTATCATTCAATTCTCTATAAATCCCAGTTAAAAGAATTTGCAAGACCATAGGACTATATTACCCTGATGATTTTATAATGTTATGAATTATGGAACCTAATAAAATGTAGAGGAATAGTTTTATGATTGGATTTAAAGATTTGTTTGCATTAAATATGATAATGCACCATTTTATCACACTCAGTTTTGTCACAATTACCAACCTTATCATCCATTTCTTGAGTTTACAACCTCTTTGCTTTACCAAATATTTAAATTTACATTTCAGCTATAAAATGGCTTTAGGATGTTGCAGTTCATGTTGGTAGATATAAAATATTGACAGTTGACAGAAAATTGCCTTATATTCTTACCTTTAACACTAATTCTTCATACTGTATGTGACTAATATAAATTTAGTGTTGTTGAAATAATAATACAATCCTTGATGCCGAATACTTGGTTAATGTTTTCCAAAATGCTTGTTTTACTTCGTTATTTCTCAAGCTGTATATTAAAGGATTTAATAGAGGTGTCATAACCCCATACATCATTGAAATATACTTCATACTGGAGGAAAACTTTTTTGTTTGCCCCATATACATGGTTATACTTGCCCCATAAAACATAAACACCACTATCAGGTGGGAAGCACATGTTGAAAAAGCTTTAGATCTTCCACCTGCTGAGTGGATTTTTAATATTGATATAATGATACAAATATAAGACACCACAATAAAAACAACCGGCGTTAATAGTGTAAATAAACTGACAACAAATATAGATGTTTTATGATAGGTGACATCACCACATACTAGCTCTAGAAGAGCCAACACCTCACAGACAAAATGGTCCAATATGATTTCTCTACAGAACACAAAAGGCTTCAAGGTGGGAATAGCTGATAAAATGAAACTTCCTGACCACATAATGACTGTAAAGATCTTACATGTCTTCCAGTTCATATTTATGGTGTAATGTAAAGGGAAGCGTATTGCAATATAACGATCATATGCCATCACTGCAAGTAGTAGACACTCAGTGGTTCCTAAAAACAGACCAATCTTCATCTGTGCCAGACACCCGATGATGGAAATTCTCCTTATCTTGGAAAATAAATCTAGTAACACTTTCGGAAGAGAGCTCGATGAGTAGAGCAAATCAAGCAGCGATAAATTGCAAAGAAAATAGTACATAGGTGTGTGCATCTGAGGACTGATGATAATAATACCTATCAGAAAACTGTTCCCAAAAATGGTCAGTATATACATTAGGAAGAGGAAGACAAAAAGTAAAATACAAGTCTGTAATTTCTGAGGAAATCCAATCAGGATAATTTCTGCCAAGAAGGTTTGGTTCCCAAATTCCATGTTACAAATCCCTATCAGAAGCACACATCTCTGTAATAACAACAGTAGTTGTTGTGTTACTCTTAAGAATGTTAGTCCATCACATTGCCCAATGTTTTTGTTATCTAAATAAGCTCATTGTTAATTCAATTCAGTTTTTTCTACCTATTGTGGTATTTACAAATACATATTTTTACATTTTTGAGGTTTCGGTGGTGCAGGGATTGTGCATGTGTAGCAATCAGGAACTCAGCTCCTGTGCATTACACCACTTGGCCGCCAATTCTGTGAAGTAGCCAAGGAGGCAGCAGTGCAGCCAAAGGCAAATTGAAGAGGTCCAATGTATTTTTTTGATTGATCCGACGTGTTTTGTCCTTAGTGGGAAGACTTCTTCCATCCACCATGACATCGTCGCCCTCAAGTAGTCGGGGTAAGTTTTGTCTGCGTTTCTGTAATCGATAAATTGACTACCACCGCAGAGAAGTGTCATCACTCCAGAGTATGATTGTTTAGAAGATCTACAGAATATCTTCTCAACTCAGCTACTGAACTCAGTGAGCCCAGCTGTCATTGCTGTTGCTCTGTTTACTCCTTTTGTGATGTCCACTGCCTCATTAGTGGCATCCAACAATAGAGAACAAGTGTTTCCAACAATGAAAACTCCCAGCTACTCCAAGTTGGCAGATAACCACAAGAGTTCCAATGCAGCACAAAAGTGACAGCCTAGAACCAGCAGAGGAAGGAGGTGCAGTTAAGATAAACGGTGAAGGACAGGTATAGTGGCCATCAGATTACTGTTGTAAGAATTCTACAATGACTAATTCATCTTTCATGTCTTCATCTTCCACTGTCTCCCCTCATTCCATCTGTACCACACCACCAGTAGCTGCAAAACAATCACCACTTACTGGCTGATAATGCTTCTGCCTTACAATGGCTACACACATTCTCCCAACCTAATATATTAAGTGTTCCCCACGTCTCTTAGAATGTAAGCTGTTTTGGGCAGGACCATTTCTACCTTCTATTTCATATCATCATATGTAATATGTTTGTGTCATGATCCTCTTAATGTACAGCACTGGGCATATGGTTAGAATGTCATAAATAAAGGATAAATATAACAATAATAATAATAATAATAATAATATTAATAATAATAAAGAATTGGAGAGTCAATGCGGAAGATTATTACTGAATAAATTAATATTTTTGTAGTTTTAGTGTGTGAGATATGTGCATATTCTTAGGTGTATCATGCAGGATTTTGATACAGATTGATGTAAGAGACAAAGGACAGTTCTTATCCATGGATGACACCTAGACAGAGTGCCCAAGGGGTAGGGAATGCATTTATGAAAAGAGTTCTCTTTAAACCTTAAGTCTGTTTTAAAAGCAAACTGTATTACATGAATAATGACTGAAAGTAAAACAGACCAAACCCTTTTACTAATAAACAATTGGTTGTCACCACATATCCTTCCAATTAAAAATCTTTATTTATTTAGCAATAGACATGTATGTATTCAACATCACTGGTCCTTATTTCTTGTGGGTACCTTTACTTACTGCTATGCTTTAAATATCACTGAAATACAGATGAAATCATGTGCACTCACCTCACTGGATAGGATGATATTAAACTGCAAACAGCAACCAGGACATTAGGCAGTGTTAATAAATAAAATAGAAAATAAATAACAATTGTCCTATTTGTATTCCTATACTGCATTTATATTGCCATGTAGCTGGCACTGCAAGGGAGGCCAAGCACGGGCAGCATGAATATTATTGTGCTACATCCTATTACATTAAATAGCATTTGTTTCAAAAGAATGATAATGCATTAAGGGATAAATGTATAGACAACACCATATCTATGCTCTCTCCCTCTTCAGACCATTCTTTCAATCTTTTTATTTATCCAAAGATTTTTATAAGCAATTTCACATTGTCAAATACTCTTAAGAGATTATTTATTGTGAGTCTCAGACTAATTTCAGGTACATGCATTTATTTAATTGTCCGCTAACAATTATTTCCCCACTGTACATGAAATTGAGAGAAAGTCCCCAGGTGACCACAGGAAGCAACATAACATCATTCACTCATTTGTGGACAGAGAACATTTCAAGACTTTGTTATGTGCTGATTAACTGAGAATTTTTTTTAACTAGTTTATGAAAAGTGCAATTAACAAATGCAAGTAGCAATACAAGAAGGTTAACATAAATTAAGTAATATTGCAAAACGCTTTTCCTAAGCAATTACAAGGATGATGAGAGTAACTACTGGTGACATAGGTGGGTTAGGAAGCAAGTGGGGAAGAGGGAGGAAACAGGAGGATGAAGGGCCCTGCTCATGAGAACTTAAATCTAAAGGGGGGGTTTGATTTGAAGAATTAGGTGGTGGCATGTAAATGGAAGAAGGAGCGGGATGGTAGGTAAGGGTTAGGCAGCAGTCTGGTAGGCTTTAGTGAGCTGACAGTAAACAGGTGAGTTTTGAGGGAGCATTTGAAGCATTGAAGGCTAGGGAAGAGTCTGACAGGGCAAGTAAATGGGTTTCAGAGATGGGGAGCAGTGTAGGAAAAATGTTGGATGTAGGAGTGAGAAGTATAATTCAGAGTTGAGGAGTGGCGATGGTCATTAGTCAGGTGGATAGGGCGGGTTGGAGTATGGGAGAGTGAGGTTAGAGATGTAGAAATGAGAGGAGTGGCCAAGAGCTTTGTAGGTAAGTGTGAGCAGTTTGAATTGGATTCTACAGTGGATGGAGAGCCAGTGGAGAGATTGGCAAAGGGGGAGGCAGAATCAGCAGCGTGAGAGAAAAGAGAAAAGATCATTCTTGCCACAGTTTTAAGATGAGATTAAAGAATGGAGAGGCAGGTGTGGGGAAGGCCGGATTGGAGAAAGTTGCAATTGTTGATGTTAGAGATGATGAAAGAGTGGAATATTGTTTTGGTGGAATCAACGCAGGGAAAGGGTTGAATCCTAGAGATGTTCCAAAGATTGAAACAGCAGGAGTGGGAGAGGGAATCGATGATGTGAGTGAACGTGAGAGAGGAGTTAAGGGTGACATCTAGGCAGCATATTGAGGATCTGAGAAGGTGGGGAGGGGTATTGGCTCAAGAAGTATAGAAGACAATAAGCTCAGTTTTGGCAATAATAATCTTGAGAAAGTATTGTGGCATCCAGAAGGAGATAGTGGGCAGACTGTTTAAAATATAATCCGTGGGGGATAGGTAGTGTTGGTTATCATTGGCAGAAAGTTGATACTGTATACCAAAGAAGCTAATTAGCTGACCTGAGCAGGTCACAAAGTCATTGAGGAAGAGAGAAGTAGAGCCCAGAGGGCATCAACATGAGGTGTTTAGCGAAGAAGAGATGGATGGAGTGGACCTCAAAGGAGGAGAAGGCAAGGAGGGGTTCAGAGGGAGTGACCCAGAAGGTGCAGCTGGGAGAGACAAGAATGCAAGTGCCACCACTTGGTGAGTCGCAAGTCCCTGTGGATTTGTGTGAATGAAAGAGGTCCATAGCAGAGAACAATTGGAGAAGTGCTATTAATGGAGGGAAGGCAAGTATCAGTGATGGCATGGAGGTTAATGGCGTTAGAGATGAAAATGTCATGATGGAGACCAGTTTGTTGCACATGTACCTGGCATTCCAGAAAGCACAGGAGAAAGGGAGTGAGGGGAGCTGTGGTTAAGGTGGCAAGATCGGCAGAGCAAAGAGAGAGGTGATGAGGGCAAAAGGTGTAAACAGAGTATGGCCCAGGGGTAGGGGAGAAGTCATAGGCAGAAAGGAGGAGGAGAAAGATGAGGAGGAGGATGTGGATGGAGGAGGTGAGTGTGTGGCCTGTTGAGGTGGGGGCAGGGTTTGGATGAGTATATATGAGGAGGAGGGTCAGCAGGAAGAGGTAGGGAGTGTGATGCATCGTGAGAGAAGTGTGAAGTCAGGGAGGAGCCGATTTCGAAAAATGAAATGAGGGAAGAGGGGAGGACTTGGGGGTAATTAGGCCAGAGGGCAAGAGTTGGTGAAGGGAATGGAGAAGTTGAGGTTAAGGAACAGTAAGGGAGAATTAGAGATAAAGAGGGGTGGGCTGGAGACATGAATAGCAATAATAGATTGGGACGATAGTGTATAGCAGTTCTGAAGGACATGGTTAGAAAGTGGTTCAGGAATTCATCTGTGATCCTATCCATGCTAACAGTTCAATAGGTAGTATTCAGGCAGTGTACAAACAGGTGTATGAGGTGGAGGGTAACAGGAACTCACAGGACAGTATTGAATTTTGTACTCATATAGCAGTGATTTCGGTTGGCGTGTTCTCCTCTTTACCACCTGTTTAACACCTGTGTAACGATTACTATGATATAGCATTTTTAATACACTTGTTAAAAACCACAAACATGCACCATTGTATTTTGTATTTAAACATGCTTTTATATATAGAATAGTTTCATATAAAAACCTAAAATATTAACTAGGACATAAGTGGGATTTAGAGCTTTATAGTCATTGTTTTTTTAAGCCCAAAAAACCTAAAATAAATTTTTTTTTTCTGTATCTCACAGGACAGCAGTGCAAAGAGGACCTGGAAGCTCAGGCAGCACAGGCCAAAGAGGAGGAGGAGGAGCTGACTGAGTACCATGAAGAATAATACCTGGGCCCAGCAAAAAAGCGGACGACAGAGGCCCAAGAGGAGGAGGAGGCAGAGCCCTCAGACCAAGTCACTTCATACAGTTGGTAAGTGTTTGCATCAATTGCGTGACTCACACCAAGCCGTGCAACAAAGATCATTGTGAGCTAACTGAATGGGTGCGTACGGTAGAAATCTCTGCCTAGTAAAATGTAATACACATAATAATAACGCATAAAAGAGCAGACAGATTTAGTTTACCTCTGTATAGAAACCTTTAGACTATGTACCAATATGAATCTAATAGTAGATATTTTCACTGACCCCTGTGTTTTGGTTTTGGGTTTGCCTTTGTATCTGTATTATTTTTGCTAAAATCACATAATTTGGCTCTTTTTTGATCCTACATTATTATTAACCCCAATAACATTAATTTCCAGTCAATTTTGACCACCTGACAGGTCACAATATTATTTTCCTCCAGTTTAGGCCAAAGACTGCACCAAGCTGGCTGGTTACTAAATGACAGAGCAACCACACAAACACATGGCAGTTTATAGCACATCTAGAAAACAATGCCCCACAACTATCTCTAAACCTGTCCCTAACCCTGTCCCTGTCCCTTTCCCTATCCCTATCCCTAACCCTGTCCCATCCTGTCCCTATCCCTATCCTTGTGTTTATCCTTTATCCGCCCCTTCTGTTTCTGTGTGAGCAATGGCAATGAGCAACGGCACTGAGACTGCAGAGTGAGAAAAATACTGCCACCCCTTCTGTTTCTGTGCGAGCAATAGCACTCAGCAATGTGACTGGAGACTGGAGAGTGACAAGAACACTGTCTGCTACTCCTGTTTCTGTGTTAGCAATGGCACTCGGCAATGTGACTGGAGAGTGAAAAGAACACTGCCACCCTTTCAGTTTCTGTGTGAGCAATGGTACTCAGCAATGTGACTGGAGACTGGAGAGTGATAAGAACGCTGTCACCCCTTCTGTTTCTGTGTGAGCAATGGCACTTAGAACAATTGCTCCATGCGTGCACACATATGACAAGATATGTAGGGTCCCCCCAATGTTACAATAACCAGCACTAGGAGGGGGTCCCTCTTTCTTAATGACAAACCAGCCCCTGGCTGTCCAGCATGGGACTGGAACCCCTAGGGTATTGGGGTCCACAAAAAAAATGTGCGGGCCAATGCCCTAGGGATACCCAGCCCTATGCTGAAAGAACAAGGCTCTTTCCACACCCCTGGGCTGTGGGTTTGGGGTAATGAAAATGTACAATAAAGTAAAAAATTAATTAAACACTATTTTGTTTTGTGGAACTACAAGTCCAAGTCCAGGCTATAATTAACAGTCTGGGCATGCTAGTGCATATAGAGCTACAATGTATAATATTTATTTAGAAGTACTGTACAATGTATAAGTTGGGGGGTTTCCCATGCTTCTCACTAACAGTGAGGTAACCTCACTAGTTTATAAGCTTCACTGAGCATGTGATTTCAACTGCATTTGGTTTAAAGTGTGGAGTTATATCAAGTAAGGGGATTAATCCAGGAAGGGTTCAAATCTTGTAAGGGCTAGCAAAGTTAATAGTTTTGAGTCCACTGTAGGTCTAAGGGGTTAAGTTAGTCATAATAAGATAAGTGGTAGCAGGATTGAAGATCTCACTCAGTGCATATCTTGTCATATGTATGCACACATGGAGCAATTGTTCTAAGTGATATACCGCTGTGAGAAATGTGAGCAATTGGTCTCTTTGGAAGCTCAGGTAACTGAACTAAGGCAGACCGTTGCAACATTGAAGGAGATCCAATCTGGAGCAAAGTTTACAGCTTACAGTTGATGTGTTAGCAGGGCTGGGTGGAGCAGAGACAGAGAAGGATATACAGGTAGGCAGCTGGGTAACAGTTACAAGGGGTAGCAGAGGGAGGCAGAGGCAGGCCAGTTCTGAACTGAGCAATACCAACAGATTTGCCAGATTGGATGAAGATACTGTGGAAGGCAGTTCAGCATTGGTAGAGTTGGGTGAGACTGCTTCGACTACCAACAAAGTGAATTGTCTCTCCACTATATAGGGGATCAAAATTACTCAGACCTAGTCAGATTGTGGTGGTAGGGGATTTAATTATTAGGAAGGTAGATAGGGCAATCTCTTACTGGGACTGTGCATGCTGAACAGTATGTTGTCAACCGGGTGCATGTACTTAACATATTGCGGATCAGGTGGACAGATTTTTGGGAGGACCTAAGATTGACCCTGACATTTTGGTGCATTTTGGCACCAATACCTGAGTTAAAGGAAGATGGGGTGTCCTAAAGAATGATTTCAAGGACCTGGGTCACAAGCTTAAGGCAAGGACATCCAATGTAGTTGTTTCAGAAATGCTACCTGTGCCATGTGCTAGTCCAGGGGGGCAATCGGAGATTAGGGAGGTTAATGTGTGTCTATGAGATTAGTGTAGGAAGGAGTGTTTTGGATTCTTAGAGCACTGGGCTGATTTCTCAGTTAGCGGTCATCTTTATTGTCAAGGCGGATTGTACCTGAAGGAAGGGGCTGCTGTGCTAGGGGATAGGATGGTTAGAAAACTGGAGGAGTTTTTTATCTATGCTTCGGGGTAGAGGGGCATGCAAGTATTTACGGGACAGACATTGAAAGTAGTTAGGGGTGATTTAACAAGAGTCAAGGGGGTTGAGAGGGGGGTGGGGCATAGTCGCTAAGGAGAGGCCCATATTAAAGCCAATAGGAAAAACAGTGATATCAAAGCAAAAAGAATTACAGAAGGGAAATAATGGACTTAAGTGTATGCTTGAAAATGCAAGAAGCCTGATAGTTAAAATTGGGGAGTTAGAACTAGTACCAATGAACAAGCAAAATTATATTATAGGTATTGCTGAGACATGGTGGGATGGTATACGTGACCGGGCAGTCGCCTTGGAGGGCTATACTCTCTTCAAAAGAGATAGGGTAAATAAAAGGAAAGGATGAGTATGTCTTTATATTGAGCCAGTGTTGAAGCCAAGTATACAGGAAGTTATTTACGAGAATATTGGTGATAATATAGAGGCATTGTGGGTGGAAATATCCAGTGGGGAAAAAAGTTCAGAAAAGTTGCTGATAAGGGTATGCTATAAACCGCCAGATATTAGTATGGTTGAGGAAGCCCAACTTCTACATAAACTTGAAATGGTTGCACAAATAGGTCAAGTTATAATTATGGGGAATTTTAATTATCAGGACATTGTTCTGAGTACTAAGACTTGTGGTAAAACTAGGGACAATAGGTTTCTGATCATGCTGAAAGATCATTACATGTCCCAAATAGTAAAGCAACCAACTAGAAACCTGAATATAATTGACCTAGTAATAACAAAAAATGTAGACATAATTACAAATATTCAAGTAAGGGAGCACTTGGGAAACAGTGATCATAATATGGTCTCATTTGAAATTAGTTTACAGAAGCAACGGTATAAGTGATCAACTAAGACTTTACATTTTAGAAAGGCAATTTTTTATATGCTAAAGTAGTTTATGAAGTGCATAGACTGGGATGCTGTTTTTAAAGGCAAAAATATAGAAGAAAAGTGGTCTGTCTTTAAAATGTTGTTGGAAAAATACACATATTCCTATGGGAAACAAATTTAAAAGCATCAAGTCTAAACCAATGTGGCTAAATATAACGGTAAAGGAAGAAATTAAAAGGAAGAAGCGTGCATTTAAATTGTTTATGTCTGAAGGGACTGAGTAGTCCTGTATCTATCAGGAATGTAATAAACCATGCAGAAAGGAAATTAGATTGGCTAATGAAAATGAAAATTAAGTTACAATAGAAAGTAAGACAAACCCTAAAAAGTTTTTTAAGTATTTAAATGGCAAAAGGATAAAAAAAAGACAATATAGCACCTTTAATAAGTTGGATGGATTGATTAAAAAAAGCAGAGGTATTAAACACTCTCTTTTCTTCATTGTTTACTAGAGAGGAACAAATGGTAGGAATAATACATGAAAATGGAAATGCAGCCGTTCCATTAATTAATACTTAGCTGACAAAGGAAGAAGTCCAAAGGCGACTGAATAAAATTAAGATAAGTAAAGCTCCAGGTTCAAATGACAAACACCCAAGACTTTCTATGGAGCTAAACTCGGAAATAGCTAGACCACTATTTTTAATTTTCATAGATTCAATTTCATGAGGCTCAGTACCTAGGGATTGGCGAATATCAGATGTGGGGCCATTGTTTAAAAGGAGAATAAGATCACAACCAGGGAATTATAGACATGTAAGCCTAACATTATTAGTGGGGGAATGACTGTAAAGTATATTAAGAGATAATATTCAGGATTAATTTGTGCACAATAAGATTATTAGTGGGAATCAGCATGGATTTGTAACGGATAGGTCATGTCAAACTAATCTAATTAGTTCTACAAGGAAGTAAGTGGGAATTTAAATCCTAGTGTTACAGTAGATGTGGTCTTCTTGAATTTTGCAAATGCCTTTGATACAGGCCCACTCAAGAGGTTGGTTTATAGAATAAAGGAAATAGGTCTAGGAATCAACATTTATTTTTGGGTCAAAAACTGGTTGGAAAATAGGGAACAGAGAGTTGTGATAAATGGAACATTTTATAATTGGTCAAAAGTTTTAAGTGATGTTCCATTAGGTTCCTTGCTGGGGCCACTACTTTTTAATATATTTATTAATGACCTTGGTGATGGATTAGAGAGCAAAGTTTCAATTTTTGCAAATGACACCAAACTGTAAGATAATAAAATCAAAGCAAGATGTAGCTTCTCTGCAGGGGGACTTGAATAAACTGGAGGATTGGGCGGCCAAATGGAAGATGATATTTAACATAGATAAATGTAAGGTTATGCATTTAGGGATCAAAAACTAACACACAATATAAATTGAATGGGGTAAATTTAGGGAAATCTAAAATGGAAAAGGATTTGGCAGTGCTCCTAGATAGTAGACTTGTGCTCAATGTCAAGCAACAGCTGCAAAGGCCAATAGAGTATTGGCATGCATAAAAAGAGACATAGATGCAAAGGAAGACGGTGTAATTTTGCAACTATGTAAATCATTGGTAAGACCTCATCTTGAATACAGAGTACAGTTCTGGGCACCACTCTATAAAAAAGACATTTGGAACTAGAAAGGGTTCAGAGAAAGGCGACAAAATTGATAAAGAGTATGGAGTCATTAAGTTATGAGGAAAGGTTAGCCAGTTTAGGCATGTTTACTTTATAAAAGAGGCATCTAAGAGGGATATGATTACTATGTACAAATACATTAAGGGTCAATACAGAGAGCTTTCATGGGACATTTTACCCCAAGGACTGTACACAGGATACAAGGTCACCCCCTAAGGTTAAAGGAGAGGACGTTTCACAACCAGCAAAGGAAGGGGTTCTTTACAGTAAGGGCAGTCAAGATATGGAATTCATTGCCAGGGAAGGTTGTAATGACAGATTCAATTGATATGTTTAAGAAAGGGTTAAACAAATTTTTAGGGGAAGAGGATATCCAGGGTTACAACCATTAATTAAAATGAAGGACAGTAGTGGATCCAGAAAGAAATAGAACTGAAATATTGGGTAAGTAGGGACTATTCCCGATTGAAACAGATTGGCGGTTACTTTATCTCGATAATTTTCAAATATAAAAGAGGGATCACAGGAGATCCAAAATAGGTTGAACTTGATGGACTGGTTTCTTTTTTTAAACCTCAACAACTATGTTACTATATTATTATGTGTAAATAGACCCTCAATATTTCATTCTGCTAAATGTTTTCCTCGATAGAAGAATTAAGCTCTGGTCGTGTTGTTCATTGTTTATTATTTTGTCAAGCCTGATCCAGAGGATTATTTTGGGTTCTTCAAGAAAGAAGATAAGAAGATTGTTTTACAACAACCTCTGGAATTTTTTTTGGGGGGGGGTGTTAATTTTTATGGATAACTAGGACCTTGGATGTGAATGTTTTTGGACAGCTACAGGACCTTGGAATGCTTTGGCTTTTATTATGGACTCAAACCTTAAGGATTAAAAGCAGACAGGATTAGATCCCTTCCAGATGTTGGTAAATATTTCTGGGGTTTTATTATTTTTAATAAAATTATGTGGTATAAGTTAAGTGTGTGTTTTATTTAAGTTTTAGTTTGTGGCACTATATGGCTCAGTGGGCCCTGGGTGTTAGGACCGTCTGACCCTTGTGATTCTCCAAGTACCAGCATGTCCTGGCTGTCATGGATATGCTGGTGCAAGATGCTGATAGTTCCCCAAACTAAAATAGTGTTTTCTTAAAAACTATTACGCTTATTACCCCACACCCTCTCCGATGCACTCTCAAGTACAGGTGGCAATCTGTGGAACGATCAGGTGACCACCTGTACTTGAGAGTGCATCGGAGAGAAACCATTGTGATAACCATTATCTCAGGATCTGGGTAAATTTAAAGCTTTTTACAGTGAGTGTTCTTTGTACTGGTTACTAAAGTGTTCTCTAAGACTTTTGATACATATCGGATCTTTTAGCCATCTAATGGAAGCTAATGTGCACTGACAGAAATTAATACTTATGTAGAGTGAAATTACGTATAAACAAAGCTATGCTATGGATGGCTCTTTTTTGAATAATGTCATTTCAGAGGACATAATAGTTGAAAGTTCCTATTACTCACCGATATAATTTAACATTTTATATGTTTGTTGCTCTTAATTGAGACTTTTTATTGCGTGTTTTTTTTGGTTAATAAATATTACTATATTGTGAAACATTGTAGCTTGTGTCCATTTGTGTACTCTGTCAGCTGTGTATGTTTCTCTTATTTATGTTAGAGATAATGGTTCATCATTATGGTAGGGGGTCCCCACGCTCTGGGATCCCCTGCTATAGTACCAACAGCTTTGGCTTGCATGCCTAATGCTGGTTGTAATAAAATCGATGGGACCCCACGTCCCCCCCTTGAATTTGCTACCACCAGCAGGAGAAAAAGAGGGATTCATTTGTAACCATTCGCTAGATATGATATAACCTTGAAAGGAAGTTTGAGCAGTTTCAAAAGAGCACTCATCGAGTTTGGAAAATAGTCGGTTTACACAAAGTCTAGGGAGCACCTCAGCGATATATCAAGGATGAGATGGAAGATCCTGGGAAAAGATATTGTCCAGGTAAACTATCACTGTGGAGTAGTGCAGATCTCTAAAGATTTAATTCACAAAATTCTGAAATACCACAGGAACGTTACAGAGCCTGAAGGGCTTAACCAGATATTCATAGTGGCCATCTATGGTCTTAAAAGCTGTCTTCCATTAGCCCCCTCTACGAATTCTGATCAGGTTGTAAGAGCCATGAAGGTCCAGTTTTGTGTATATCAAATTACCTTAATGCAGTTGAGGAGTTCGGTCACACATTGGATTGGGTAGTGATTTTTGAGGTTGGTTGCATTAAGACCCTGATAGTCGATACATCCTTCTTCTTTACAAAAAATACTCTAGTTTCCGGTGGATAGGTGGAAAGTTAGATATAACTTTGTATGTGAGGCATGTGAGTGTAAACCTGGTGGGTATATGGGGTGGCATGTAAGAGAAAATCAGATGTACATATGGTGAGGCAGTGAGAGTAAAAAGTTGATGGGCATTTGGAAACGCATGTGAGAGAAAATCTGGTGGGCATATGAGGTGGCATGTAAGAGAAAATCTGGTAGGAAGGGGGTGGCATGTGGGGGGAAACATAACGAATATTAGGGGTGGCATATGACAGAAAATTTGATTAATGTGAGAACCAGATATGCAGGGGATGGGAGTGAAAAACCAATGGGTTTAGATTGCCAGGCATGCGGAGGCCTGGCAATGCCATACCACCACTTTTTCCAATGTCTTCATTGTAAAACTAGCAGATTCCGTTTGGGCTAAAATTGCATGAAATTGAATTCATTGGGGTAAAGTCTATTTCTGACAATGCTCAGAGTAATTTCATATAAGATATAACACGCAAATGAACTTAAATCCAAAGATAAATCTGTCCATGGTGTGCTGCAATCTGCGATTTATGACTAGGGGGTTAATTCACCAAGGAATGTATCAGCCAATTTTGTTTGTATTGTATGCAAAATCAGTGTGCACATGCAGGATAATATGAACACAGCAACGTTCAATTGAACTTCGAACACAAAGGACACATACTACAGCCTACTATTTCAGAGGCGGTACGGGGTGGGAAAGGCTGCTAGTAGGCAAAGTACAGTAAAGGCTTTCCCCTGCACATATGTGTGATTCAGACTCCTGCACATTCAGATGTATGCTTCTTGTCATACAGAAACCTGCGCCAACCCTGGGTCTAGTTTAACTATCCGCCAACAGCTCAAAAAAACACATCTGCACCCCTGCATCATCTAATATAAGACTGAACTCTCCAGCATACACCTGCTTACACTCATCTCATTACACACCACTATATTTATACACATATATATGTATATATATATATATATATATATATATATATATATATATATATGGAGATTACTTTGTTTTTGTTTTTTGTTTATTGAGAAAATACAAAATACATAGTATGACACAACCAAATCTCATAAAATGTAATTATAATAATAAACTTGTAATATGAATTCAAACAAAACTAGAATATTATAATACTGTTAATCTTATGGTTAATGTTCACATTCCAGGTTCGGTCAATTGTCCAAATAATTTAATATTCCTATTTAAAGAAGAGCCTCTACCTGCTCTTGGGAACAGACCCAATCAGAAATTTCGCCTTCCTAAGATACAGGAGGGTCATTTAAAACCAATTTGTAATCTTTAAACATGAAGAGATTTGAGATTTTAGTATAACAGGCAGCGACTATGTTGTCATTTTGTGAAAACTTTTGTGGAGTGAGCTGTAATTTGTGTTTGGAGATTTTGACATTATTGAGTCACTTTATTCTACTTAAGAGGTTTGTGTTTTTGTTTATATTTGTCAAGCACTGCATACTAATGGTAATGGGTTTTTTTTTTTCATTCTTGGCTTTGTTTCATACAATATTTGCAAATATATATTTTTTCAAGATATATCAAGAGCCTGGCTAGGCCAGTTGTAGGTGTAAGTATGTTTCAGCTTTGTAATGTACAAACTACAAAGGTTGCAAGGCATGAGGTAAGGTAATTTTTTTTAACCCCTTTCATCCATCTTTTTCACATGTAGCCAGTCATGGACATGGCAGAGGTGTTCAGCAGGAGAGCAACAGGCATCAACCCCTCCAAAACCAGCATCTGGTCCACCATTGCCGGCCCTGGGAGCGTGTCTTCTGGCCACGTGTCAGAATCCATGGGATGTCAGATGCTAAGTTGGTCCATCGCTATCTGCTCCCACCTCATATCATCATGGACACCCTGCACATTGTGCAGAGTGACCTAAAGCCAATACATAATATCCCAACAGCAATACCACCATTGGCAAAACTGTTGGCTGTATTACATTTTTGTGCGACGGGGTCGTTCCAGAAGACCGTTGTGCTTGTGGCAGGAATGTCCCAAGCCACCTTTACTTGTGTGCTGAAAGCTGTGCTGAGGGTGCTCCTGTCGCGGCTGTGGCACCTTATCCATCTGCAACTCGGTGAGGAGTCCCTTGTGCCCATAAACAGCAGTTTGTCACCATAGCCTGCTTTCCACTCTTCATAGAGGCATTAAAGGGAACTCATGTAGCCCTGGTACCGTCGGGTGGGAATGCTTCAATTTATTTGAATCAGAAGCATTTCCACTCAATAAATGTTCAGACTACATGTGATGCCTCTCTCCAGATTTGTGACCTGGATGCTATATGGGGAAGGAGTACCCATGACACCTCCTCCTTCAGGCAGTCAGGGATGTGGCGCATATTGCAACTGAGGAAAAATGGTTGCAGAGCCACATGGTGAAGCCAGGCTATTAGGTTCTATATTATATGTATTCACAAAATTACAATAACATTGTACTGTCATAAAGACCTTGATATATACTGTAGTCAGAAAAGCTAGTTTAACCACCTTTGTCAAATAATAAAACTCTTTGCTATATAATGCAATGCAAGACGTGGACTTTAAAGTATAATTTTGCAAGTAACGTTAATGGCTGCTTTTCGTATAGCAAAAATTAAATTTCAACTTGATCTAGGAATATACCCTACCATGCATATACATCTGTCCACACCTTTAAAAGTTACATCCCTCTTCAAGGACACATGGTATATCCCTAAGGCTTTTTTTTTTCTACTTTCTTTGCCGTAGTTAATTATGTCTACAAACTGAAATATCAAATATTGAACAATAACACTAGCACCATATCATGTTAAAAGATCCGCCTATTGTTGGTTAATGTTTTGTACTTTGTCATCTTACTAATTAGTTTGTTTTAGTCTTTCTTGTCACCATTTATAGGAGAAAACACACACCTTTTTGACCTTATCTCCTCACTCCTATTTTGAACCTATACAAAGCAGGAAGTCACGTACAACTCGGTATAAACAGCCACCTGATCAGTTATGAAAAGGGCATTTGGCCTATTAAAGGCTCATTTTCGGTGTCTTGACCGATCTGGTGACGCTCTTATGTATGCGGAGAGAACAGCATGCAACATTATTGCTCTGTATATGGTGTTCCATAACATTGTGCTAAGGAGTGGGGTTCCATGGGTGGAGGAGGCCAAGGTTTCTGGCCAGGAGAAGGAAGACACTGACCCCAGCCCTCCTGAAATGGTGGTAGCATCAGAAAATAAAGAAAATGTGCTTTCCACCTATTTTCCCTGTAAGACAATGTTAAAAAGTTGTGTAAATGTAAAATTTACCGAAAATTAACAAAAATACCAGAGTCTTGATTTTGTAATTTCAGAAATAAGCGTATTAATGAATCCACACAACACACATGTGAAAAACAACTTGAAATAGCGTAAATGGATGAATGGTCCAAATACTAATCATTTTATTTGACTTTCCCTCTGATAAAAGATACAATGCAATGCAACGCGTTTAAGGTTCATGGATGATTAGTATTGGGACCCTAGATTTGCATTTCATTTGCTGCAATTCATTTGGTTTTTTTTGGTAAACCACAATTTTAACACAAAAACATAAGAACAAGTCAAAGTCTGCATATATCTATTTTAGATCTTTGCAAAAACAATAATAACAATGATACTTATATTTGGTTTGTGTCATTTGCAGATCTTTCAAATCCTAAATCCAATATTTTCAGATGCACTGCAAGATAAAAAAGAAAACAAGATTTAGAGTAATACTGATTATATACTTGGTATCCCTCAATGACTAATGACAATGTTGATATAAAGTAAAATTATTCGAAATAGGTGCTCCCTTGATGCGACAAGAAGCAGTTCCTTCTTATTATCACAGAGATAATCTTCAATACAGGCTCCCTCCACACGTGCTTCCCCCTAGTACCAGAATTCTTACTAGAAGCATTCTTTATGTTGTCACATCTATATGGGGCTTTATTTTTACTTTTGGTCTTCTTTACAGATGTAGTCCCTCTATTAGTCTCTCACCATATAGTGTTGTTATAGAAAGAAAAAAAGGACATCTAGCGCAATACACCTTTAAAATCTTCATATATTCTTTAATCAAATGCTTCAAGACACTCACATTTTGTAAAACAATAAAACACATAAAAAATAGGTATTTACAGTCATTGGTACTGGAAATAATGCACAGACAACAGCAGTGTACAGTCATGGCTAAAAGTTTTGAGAATGACACAAATATTATTTTTCACAGAAACTGCTGCCTCAGTTTTTATGATGGCACTTTGCATATACTCCAGAATGTCATGAAGAATGATCAGATAACTTGAAATTAATATCAATGTCCCTCTTTGCCATGCCAATGAACTTTATCCCAAAAACAACATTACCACTACACAGGTGAGAGTGTTGATGAGGACAAGGCTGGAGATCACTCTGTCATGCTGATTGAGTTAGAATAACAGACTGGAAGCTTTAAAAGGAGGGTGGTGCTTGAAATCATTGTTCTTCACCTGTTAACCATGGTTATCTTCAAGGAAACACATGCAGTCATCATTGCTTTGCATTAAAAGGGCTTCACATGCAAGGATATTGCTGCTACTAAGATTGCACCTAAATCAACCATTTAAGGAATTATCAAGAACTTTAAGGAGAGAGGTTCAATAGTTGTGACGAAGGCTTCAGGGCGCCCAAAAACATCCAGCAATTGCCAGGACTGTCTCCTAAAGCTGATTCAGCTGCAGGATCAGGGCACCACCAGTTCAGAGCTTGCTCAGGAATGGCAGAAGGCAGATGTGAATGCATCTGCATGCACAGTGAGATGAAGACTTTTAGAGGATGACCTGGTGTCAAGAAGGCCAGGAAAGAAGCCATATTTCTCCAAGAAAAACATCAGGGACAGACTGATTTTCTGCAAAAGGTACAGGGATTGGACTGCTGAATCCCCTTTAAAATTGTTTGGGGCATCTGGAAAAACACTTGTCCAGAGAAGGAAATGTGAGCACTACCATCAGTCACCATTCATGTGTGGGGTTGCTTCTCAGCCAAGGGAGTGGGCTCACTCACAATTTTGCCTAAGAACATAGCCATAAATAAAGAATGGTACCAAAACATCTTCCAAGAGCAACTTCTCCCAACTGTCCAAGAACAGTTTGGTGATGAACAATGCCTTTCCCAGCATGATGGAGCACCTTGCCAAAAGGCAACAGTCATAATTAATTGGTTTGGTTATCAAAACATCAAAATTTTGGGTTCATGGCCAGGAAACTCCCCAGACCTTAATCCCATTGAGAACTTGTGGTCAATCCTCAAAAGACTGGTGGACAAACAAAAGCCCACAAATTCTGACAAACTCTAAGCATTGACTAGGCAAGAATGGGCGGCCATCAGTCAGTATATGGCCCAGAAGTTGCTTTACAGCATGCCAAGGTGAATTGCAGAGGTCTTCAAAAAGAAAGGTCAACACTGCAAATTTTGACTCTTTGCATAAACTTAATGTAATTGTCAATAAAAGTTTTTGACACTTATGAAATGCTTGTAATTGTACTTCAGTATACCAAAGCAACATCTTACAAAAATCTCTAAAAACACTAAAGCAGCAAACTTTGTGAAAACCAATACTTATATCATTCCCAAAACTTTTGGCCATGACTGTATAATAGTTTTTTCCACAATGACCCTGGGACAATAGGTACACTGGAGCTGTGGCAAATCTTTAATGGTGTCAATAACCAGAAAGGAGTACTGTTCCAAAACCAGAAATGTACAAAATAAAACAATTAGCTCTATTCTTCCAACATGTTTTGACTTATAGCAGTCTTTTTTAAGGTGGATAATTGCAACACTGGGTCCTAGCTTAAAACTAGCACTGTGTTTTAGCTCCTGATGGGCAAACTCTTGTAGTTTGAAGATCACATTTGCAACACTATTTATATAATTAACCTAAGGAAGCATCTTACCTCATATATTTTTTATATATTACCTTACCATCTTTAGCATATTCAATATTTATTGCATTTATACTACTTCATATTAGTGTGTTCACTGTAACAGTTTTGTTATGTGAACCAAGAGCTTGTGTTAGCTCCCACAGTACATCTGCCCGTAATTAGCATTCCCCAATCAAGATCAGCCACTGCTGCAACACCGGGTATTTAATGAGACAGAGTTAGTATTGAACCGTCATTATCCCTGAAGAAGCCCTATCACAAAGGGTGAAACACAATGCTTGCTTTACATGTTGACACTCTTCTTAACTTGGATTACTGCCTGTGTGAACTGTTACCACTGTTTACAACTACTGCTGCAACCGGACCTTCATTCCAACCCAGCTATCATTCCACATCTACACTGTGTCACCACTCTGAAGGCTAGCGACACCTGGCATTAGTGTTGGATATTCAGCTCCCAAGTGACCACCATACAGCGATCTGAATCTAAGATCAAAACTGGAAGAGGGAAGCTATCTGTTATTTGTAGGCCAGAACACGGCAGCAGCTACAAGGCTCTCTAGCTCCTCCACGAGACATACAAGGATATTATCCAATAATGAATATAAGATTTATACCTAATTAACAACACTTATCTCTACACCTGTTTCATAATTGGACTGAGGATTAAATTGGAGACCAAGCCTCTTACTCTGAGGGGTATTACGAGTTTGTCACGCACCAGGCCCTCAGGTCCTGTTACTTACCTCTCCGCTGTCTTTCTAAGCTGCTTCTGCAGTCCGCTGGCTCTGCTGGTCTCAGATCTCTCTGCAGGATGCGGCCCAGTCTGTCTGCACTCGAGAGGTCCCTCCAAAACCACTGCCTGGTCACCGCCATCTTGGCTCCAGTTAGCTGATCCCTCTCAGCCAGTCAGAGTGCTGCTACAGCTCAGCTAACCGCAGCCTCCAATCAGCGCATAGCAGTTACTATAAAAGGACTTCCTGGAGCCTTAACCTGTTGATTCTCAGATGACAACCAGGTTTTTAGCACTCTGCAGTCTACTCAGTTATTTATGTCCAGACAGTGCAGTCTGCAATCTGGTTCCATCCTGGTCCAGCATTCCAGTTCCAGTCCGGTCCAGCATTCCGGTCCCAGTCCGGTCCAGCATTCCAGTTCCAGTCCAGTCCAGCATTCTGGTTTCACGCCAGTACAGAAATCTGGTTCTAGCCTGGTCTTTCCTGCTAATATGATCACTGCCTTGTTACTCTTGACTTATTGCCAGTCTCCAGTGCCATTCATATCTAACAATCTCCTGAACCCTCAGCAACCACCACCTGCATCAGTTCTTTTTCTCCCATATAAAGGAATCTAATCAGGCCACCCAGTTTCTTGCAACTAGCCACAAGTACTGCTCCAGAGGCACAACACAACCCGTGTACAGACAAATCCTCAGGCATGACAGAGTTTCACTAATCATCCCTGAAACTAGAACTGAAATCAGGCAGACCTGCCATAAGGTCATCATGGGGACTACAAGCATTCGTTCCTCCCGTGTTTGAGAGGTAGTTCAGGCCCTGTGGATCTACAACACGCACTTGACAGAAATAATCAGAGAAGTAAGTTCCTTCTCTACTATTTATTTGCTTTAACATCGCTGACATAATGAGACTGATAAGAAAGCAGTATTGGAATATTCCCATAGACTCTGCCTATATTCTGATTAGGTGGTAATCACTTTTCCGAAGCTGTAAAACCCGACAGTACTTACCCCGGCAGGATGAAACCGAAGACCTCATCGCCGACTGACTGAAAAGACTGACACCTTTAAACGCAGACTTTCCTCAATTTATGGCACCTGAACAAGCCGCAAGCGGGCGATGATGTCACCTTGAAGAGACTAAATGTGATCCAGGTTCTTAAGGTAGTAATTTAAGGAGGCACCGGCTGTACAAGGTTCATTACTAAAGCGTGTACCTTGTACAGGCGGCGCCTTCTTAAATTACTACCTTAAGAACTCGGATGGCAAAAGAACACAGCAAATATACATAGACACATATGACAATGGAATAAATAAGTAGCACTCTCAGATAATAATTTATTACTGACACAACATGGGATGCTGGCACCACCAACAAAGGTTATATTTCCACGCTACCCACCGTCCATTGATTATAGACTGTCTTTTATATTCCATTACTCTTTCCGCTGTACAGACTTTATAGTAACACTTGAATGATGCATTTATATTCCAACACCATATAGAATATAATTATATACGTATATGTACTAATTTGTGCTCAAGGACAGCCTCCAAGTATGACCATATGTCTGTAGATCAAGATTGGAGATAAAAGCCAGGAGGTCATAAAAATACAAACTGATAGAGGATAAAACACAGACTTCTAGAGCAGTATATCTCCTGCACTGATGAGTTCTAAGTCATAGGCAGTGAAATGAAACTTAAGCCTTACTTTTTTGCCTTCTCTTTCTCCTGGACCCTTGTGTATAGAACTACTGCACATTTCAGAGCTTCAGATACAGCTACTAGGGTTATGTATCCAATTTACCATTGTTGCAGAGTTTGCCCTCCATGGTGTGTAGGTGGTGGTAGTGATCCTGGTTATCCTATAGGGGTACTGGTGAAGACCATTACTCTGTGAATCAGAGGGATCCAGGCGAGCCTGACATTACTTCCTCTCTCGGTATTGTCACATTGGCCAACCTTACCATTCAATTCTTGGGTTTACAACCAGTGCATCTATAAAATGGCTCATGGATGTTCATATATTATTTACAGTTCACACCTTATTTTCCTTACATGAGCACTAATTATTCATATCATCTATGAATATTATATCTTTTAGTGCTGTTGGTAAAATAATCACACTGTTCTTGATGCTGAATACTTTGTTAATATTTTCAGAAATGTTTCTTTTACATCATTATTTCTCAAGCTGTATATCAAAGGATTTAATCCAGGTGTCATAACACCATACATTATTGAAACATACTTCAGGTTGTATATTAAACTTTTTGTTTGTCCCATGTACACGGATATAGTTGCCCCATAAAACATAAACACAACAATCAGGTGGGAAGCACATGTTGAAAAAGCTCTAGATCTTCCACCAGCTGAGTGGATTTTTAATATTGATATAATGATACAAATATAAGACACCACAATGAAAACAACCGGTGTTATTAGTGTAAATAAACTTATTGCAAATAAAGCAGTCTTATGAAAGATGACGTCACCACACGCTACCTCTATAACTGCCAATATCTCACAGACAATATGGTCCAAAATGTTTTCTCTACAGAACACAAGAGGCTTTAAGGAGGGAATAGATGCTATAATGTAACTTCCTGACCACATAATGAATGTAATGATTTTACATGTCTTCCAATTCATAATTATGGTATAATGTAAAGGGAAGTTTATTGCAATATAACGATCATATGCCATCACTGCCAGTAGTATAGATTCAGATACTCCTAAAAACAGACAAGTCTTCAATTGTGCCAGACACCCAATGATGGAAATTCTCCTTCTCTTAGAAAATAAATCTAGTAACACTTTTGGAAGAGAACTCGATGAGAAGCACAAATCAAGTAGCGATAGATTGCATATAAAATAGTACATAGGTGTGTGCAGCTGAGGGCTGATGATGATGATGATACATATCAGGAAACCATTCCCCACAATGGTCAGTGTATACATTAAGAAGAAGAAGACAAAAAGTAGGATACAAATCTGCAAGTTCTGGGGAAATCCAATCAGGATGATTTTTGTAAAGAAGGTTTTGTTCACAAATTCCATGTTACAAATCACTATAAGAAGCACATGTCTCTGTAATAAGAATATCAGTAGTTGTGTTACTCTTAAAAAAGTTTAGTGGTATTACATTGCCCAAAGCTGTTTTTATTACCTAAATAAGCTCACTGTTATTACAATTATTTTTTTTCTACCCATTGTGTTATTTAAAATGACATATTTTTATATATTGCTCGGGGCAGAGCTTCATATCGCTACACATGCACATGTTAGGAGGGAGCTAGAGTTTATGCCAGGTGACCTTAGCACAAAGCCTCCGTATTACAGGTACTTAATCTAAAGCTGCATGCTCCCCTAGTAAAACTACATTGTAAGCAAGGTTGCCTGAGCTACAACAGTGTTATAGAAGGGAGGGAACCTACCATAACTAGAGGCTTGGTAATAGTTTCTGATGTGGGTCTGAATTTTAGGATGGATGAGGCAATTTCCTCCAATTCTATAATTTAGGATGACTTTCCACAGTGAAGTGGTGACTAGATCCGCATCTCCTCATTTTAGGTGATCACACAGGGTATCGTGGTTACAGGCACTGGTCCAGGAAAGTCTGTTTTTCTGCAGTAGGACAGTAGCTAACCCCCTCATCCAGTTCTACCATCAGCTCACACTCACACTGTTTCTCCAATAGGGTATGTGTAGAGACCCCTACGGCTCCTCCCGATGGGAGCTTCCCTCTGTCAACAAAATGAATTCCATTCATGTGACCGAACAGTGCCATCTTGGATATTTACCTGAGACACTTGCATCCTATCCTCACCCACTATGGGCAGCTGACGAGAAGCTCCTGGCCCCACCTTTGAGATTTCCTGTAGAGATAACAACTACTCTTGTACACTTAGTTTTTGAACAAAAGAGCTGTTGCTGCCTCTGGGACACGTCAATAAAAGGGAGGGAAGAGTGGATGACTGCACTACTGCTTCCAGCATGCCCTGATAACATACTGCCACTGTAATTATTCTAAACATTACAAAGTATTAAACAGTTCATTCATTTTATACAAATAATGAGAAACTCAACAGCTAGTCGAAGTTATGTAAGCAAGGTAACATCTGTGGGAACATAGGGGAACTTAGTGTTTGAGAATCTAGGACCGTGATGGACTGCGATGGGGTTCGAACAATTTGGCCCTTGCAAGTGTCTGGGATCCCCTGTTTTATCACAGACACTAACAAGTAACAGAAAATAAAGATGAAAATAAGACTTATATGCAGGAAGAAAAATACAATTAAATACCACTTATAAAAGTAAAATTAAAAAATAAATTCAGGTTTTTGGAGGGTTCATTTTTGAAAGAAACACAAAATTAATGGGAGATAGATACTATAGACTATGATATTGTAGAGTATAAGACACCAAATTGATTAAAAGATTTGCATCTGATTTAGAGGGGGAGAATCCATTGAGGAATGAGGATCAATGTGTCATTGATTCTCAGTTCAAGATACACAATTTGTTATAGATAAAAGGAAACATACTTTGTAAAGAGATTGTAAAGATTGAGATAAATATAAAGATATGGATGTGAAATAAAATTATAAGAAGATAGTAAATTACAAGAGATAGTTACAGTAAAAAACTAAAAACTAAAAACTAAAAACTAAAAACGTAGTGGACCTGATTCATCAAGGAACACAGAGTGAACGTCAGGTGTGTTTTTTAAAAAATGCACATATATCAGGCATTTCCACGTCTGTATTCAACAAGGAGCGGGTATAAACATACGTCTTTTGATGAATGTATATTGGTGCAGTTAGTTGCTTTGTATTTGTTTTATTAGAATTATTTTATGTTGGATTAAATAAAAATAGAGTCAACTAATGTAGGGACTGACATTGCAAAGCAGCAGAAGAAGAATTTTTGCAAGGGAAATGAATCAATAATGTTGTGTAAGCCAACCTGATTGACATAATATTGACTGTTTATGATTAATATTGAATCAATTAAGCTATACAGTATACTTATATTTTATTGAAGAAAATAAGTGTGTCCAATTCTGTTCTCTTCAGCATTTAGCTGGAAGGCATCAAAGGTTGATATAGTCTGAACAGATGTATTCTTATGGGCAGCACGGTGGCTTAGTGGTTAGCACTTCTGCCTCACAGCACTGGGGTCATGAGTTCAATTCCCAACCATGGCCTTATTTGTGTGGAGTTTGTATGTTCTCCCCATGTTTGCGTGGGTTTCCTCACACACTCCCAAAACATACTGGTAGGTTAATTGGCTGCTATCAAATTGACCCTAGTCTCTCCCTGTGTGTGTATGTATGTGTGTCTGTGTGTGCACATGTGTTAGGGAATTTAGACTATAAGCTCCAATGGGGCAGGGACTGATGTGAGTGAGTTCTCTGTACAGTGCTGCAGAATTAGTGGCGCTATAAAAATAAATGGTGATGATGATTCTTAGTGACTGACTAGGGACAAACCTGATATGTCTGTATTTAAAGTGCCAATGCCAGGACCCCATGACTTTAATATTTCATTTACAAGTTAGGGCTAGGCATTGGCGCTTTAAATACAGAGATATAAGTGCGGCTATGAAGAGTGACGTCAATTTAAAGTACCGGAATTTATAGCAACCGGTATGTAGCATAAAAATATCGGCTATGTACACTGTAATTTTTACTGCAAGTCATTAATATGACTACCACCGATTGGGTGTTCTTCCGGGATTTAAATAATCTAATTCACCTTAATCTCTTTTCTTTTGGTACCCATTGGAGAAAAATCTACTGACCAGAAGGTAAGCATTTTACCCATTCTCTTTAGCAGGCCCAGAGGAAGAAAGAATCAGATGATTGTACTGACGAAATCTTGAGCCTGAAGTTATAAACCCAAATTATTATTTATAACCTGGTTACTAAATAAGTTGTGTAACTGTTGTAGTTTTTTTCTGTTTTTACTATTGTTATTAAACTGTTCCTGATAATATGTGGATTTAGTATATTTAGTTGTCTATGAATGAATGAAAAGTACCTTACATGATATATGTGTATGTATAAGTGGAAGTGAACAAGGCTGAGACTATGTGCTAGATTTACTAAGCTGCGGGTTTGAAAAAGTGGGGATGTTGCCTATAGCAACCAATCAGATTCTAGCTATCATTTTGTAGAAATAAAATAAATGAAAGCTATAATCTGATTGGTTGCTATAGGCAACATCCCCACTTTTTCAAACCCGCAGCTTAGTAAATCTAGCCCTATATGTCTGGGATTTGAATACACCCTAACCTCAGACTGAACCCCCTGCCTCACCCCACTGAATGAGGTTCCCACAAAACATTCTTAAAGTGTGTGAGCGTCCATAAGGGTCCGCAGACGCTATTTGAATACGTAAAGAAGAATACCTTCAGTTTCAGTGGTCAAGTAATTAATAAGCTGAACACACGGGATCAAATGTAGTCTCAATTAATATTAAAGATTGCTTAGGATACTCATCAAAATAAAATCATAAACTAATCCTACTGGGATTAGATATGGAGGTTGAGTGATCTATCAGAACTGTAAATTTTGAATTATGTCTAATATTTTACAGTCTGATGAGACCTAGAGTTTCTGAAAATTTAGTAAAAAAACTGTGGGGTTCTTATGAGCGCCATATCATATTAAGGTATGGTATAATAATGGGACAGATCAAACACTACTATGGTAGATATCTGGGGCAGGCTGGGCTAGGGGGCAGGGGGGCATCTGCCCCCTGGGCCGGTCCCATAGTGGGCTACTTGGCTACTTTGGGCTTAGTCACTGGGCCGCCTGCATTTTTTATTTTTCATTTAAAATAGGCTGCTGAGTCAAGTTTTGCCCCCCGGGCTAAAATTTGCCTGCCCTCCCATGTAAAAATATGCCTGCCTCGATATTTTCACAAATATGGTCACAGAAGATGCATCAGGGTAAATACTTATCATTGCAAATTCTACAGTCTGATTGAAACCTAGGGCTTCTGCATAATTTTTATAAGAAAACAGAGGGGCTCAACTAGACAACTAGGCAAAAACTACTAAACAAGGCAAGATGTAGTAACAAATATGCTAGACAAATATGTATTTTAGAACACTGGATGGATCCAGAGGGGGTCTTTACTGATCCCTCCCTTCCCTATGAAAATGAGCAATGTCCTAAGCTATATTCAATAATGTAAATAAAAAGAAAGACTATGTGAGGGAACGGTGTCTACCAAGGTTGAACAGCCTACCGTGGTCCACTTTACGTGGGTAAATACTTACACTCAGGTAGATATTCAACTTAACCAATGGTAGCTTTATATTAAATGAACAACAACAGGCACAAAACTATCATATGTACAGGAGTAACAATTACAGATATGCACAATGGACACGAGAGTAATACATACAATACAGTTATATATATATATATATATATACTATTATGGCCACCTTGGGAAATTCGACGATAGGCTTACGCTTTTCTGGGAATGCGAAGCCCCAGTGACTGCCAGCAGGGCAGCGGTCCAGGTTCACTGTCACCTAGTTTTTGGTGAGCACATAGATTCACAAGGGGTAACTTATCCAAAGGAAGAGGAACAAGGGTCCTCGCAGTCCTTCTCCTGATCTCTGTCCTCCGTCAGCTGGCAGGAACCATTACCTCCTACACCAGACTGATCTTTTCTCATGAACCCCCCTGACACTCCACTGCTCTATCTTATACCCACAGAATAGCCTCAGGCTGTAGGGGTGTGTTTACTGTCTGCTGTGTCTTAGGATATTAAGGCATAGGAATACACCACACATTTCCTAATTAAGGTGCTTAAATCAGACACAAAAAGCCACCATGTCTGGTTTGTGAATATGCTGCTAAACATTATCTCGTTTGCCTACAGATATAGCTAAAAGCACAATATTACAATTTCTCATTTTTAGCCTGTAAAGTGTGGTTAACTAGCAATACAAATAGCAGAGCCAAATATAAACAATCTATATAAATGTTTACAGCATAATGTAATGGTGACTACTGACTCCATTGTGTTTTAAACATAACACTTGCCTGACTAGATTTTAACAGAGGAGGGGACACTGCCCCTAGCTAGATCTCCTTTTATTTAGGTAACAAAGATAGCTTCTGTTAAACAATAGTCTGGTCTACCTGATAATATAATTATTGACGTATTGTTTCTGCAGACCTAGAATACACATAGACTTACTCTGTTGATATAAGTAAACAATAGGAAGCCCTAGGAATACCATGAATACTTCACCTACAGTGTAATAGATAATATGACACAATCTCATATAGTACCAATCTTAAAACTAATATTCAAACACAGTATAGGGGTGATCACAGACATGCTATGGGAATGAAAACACACATACTGAATACACAGTCATAATGTGTGCTAGAGCAGACACTCCAGGGGGACAAAATGGTATAAAAAGTACATGTTCAATGGTACCGTGACAGGCTCTAACAAAACTGTGGATACATTGTGGAAATGCATATGCTAAGTGGTTTGAGAAGGAAGACTAATAATAAATCCACTGGAAATGCATACTTGGTAAACATGCGGTTTAACTAAAAACTTGCAAGTATGTTTTAAATCCATGTACAACAAAGCTTTGAAATGGGGAATCCGATCAGTATTTAAAAAAGATTTTTACCTGTGTCCTTAATAACCACAAACTGTCTTTGCATATACCCCTAACGCTGATACAAGTTTGTCAGTTTTTGTGTTTATTCTGCCTTGTTAGTTGTCAAAAGTCGACCATTTGCCCAAACCTTTTGCAGTTCACGGCACACATACTTGCAAAACAACCCAGACAAACCTGCTGAAGTGTCAGCATCTGGTCATCTACCAAGAACTCAATGTCCCTTCAATGTGTTACAGGTTGACGTCATTCAGCTTCCTAAAGTAAGACATTGTGCATATTTACTGTTATGTGTTGCTCTAAGGGTGCATTAGAGCATGGCCATATGCAAAGGCTACTGTGTAGGCAACTGCAGAGAAATGGTTAAGTGAATTTGTTTGCAGATATGGACATCCTTTGCTACTTTCCTCTAATAGTGGAACAAGTTATAGGTCAAGATATAGGTATAAAGTAATAACTTCATATACCCTACCAACCACAAAGTAGTAGAAGGTGTAGAAATATAATGGAACTGCAAAAAACAAACTTGCAAAGGTCCAGAAGCAAACAGTCTTGCCTTGGCATGATGCCTAACCGTAGGTGCCTTTCTCTACCAGAACAATCCCTAGGTGTGCAAATAAGTTATTACACTTTAAAATCCTGTTTCGAAGACTAGGTAATAGTGGACTGTATCCCATAGTCACAATGGATAGTTCTTATTCACGGATGATACCTAGACAGAGTTCCCAAGGGGTAGGGAATGCATTTCTGAAAATAGTTCCCCTTAAACTTTAAGTCTATTTTAAATAGCAATAGATATGTATTCATTCAGCATCAATAGTCCTCATTTCTTTACCAAACCATTTTCTAATTTAACAATTGTTCTTATAGAACAGTAATTGTCCTTACCATTACAAATCTGAATACATCAAGAAATACACATGTGAAGTATTGGTTCATATTATGATGAAAACATTTTAAGCCTGTAACCCAACATCAAGGGTGTTTACTCATTTCTCTTTTATTTTACTGTGGTACCTTCACTCACACATGTGCTTTATATATTACTGAAATGCAGATAAAATTATGTGCACTCACCTCACTGCTTAAGATGATGAAAGGTTAGTTAGTAAACTAGAAACAGCAGCCAGGACATTAAGCAGTATTAATAAATAGAAAATAACGACACATGTTCTATTTGCATCCATATAGTGCATTGATATTGCCACGCAGCTTAACTCAGTCATGTTTCTATTCGACAAACCGTTTTATTGCATCCCTTTAGACATACATTTCCTTCCTTGTACATATCCATATTATTGTGCTCCATCCTATGACAATACATAGCATTTGTTATAAAGTATAATTAAACATTAAGGGATAGAAGTATAGACAATACCATAGACATGCTCTATCTCTCTTCAGTGCATTCGTTCTATCTCTTCATTTATCTAATAGTCTTTTATAAGTAATCTTAGGGTGAGGAAAATACTCTTAAGAGATTAATTATTGCAAGAGTCAGACTTACATCAGTCACATGCATTTATGTAATTGTCCGCTATGAATTATTTCTACATTGTACATGAAATTAAGGAGTCCCCAGGTGACCCCAAGAAGTAACAAAACAGTATTCAGTTATTGTTAGCAGAGAACATTTCATATTTTCTCTATATGAATATTTTCTATTATATATACATATATCATAATATAATATTATATATTCATACATATATTATAATATTTTCTATACTATTTTGTGTACCAAAGAAAAATGAAAAAAACAATGTGTGTGTTATTCTCTTCATACTATCATCCAATACCTTGATCCAGTCTCCCAGTTCCTCGGTTCCGTATCCACTTTCATGGTTCCCTATGTCCAAAATTCGTCCTGCGTCTGCATCTTTCAACTGCCATTCCAACCATTCATCCCGGTCACTGCCTCTAATATAGGCCGCAGCATCAGCCTAGATCCACAATGAATTACAATTCCCCTGATCCACACCTCTGGAGTCCCCAATATTGTTAGTGCCTCTCAAGCCCTGCTCTCCTGCACCCAGTGATCAATCATCAACAGCCATCTTGGCTGCACTAACTGTCCCTCCCCACACTAATTTAGGCTCATACTACACTAGGGCACTGCCCTGGCCTAATCCTCCTGCTCCCCTGGTCCCAGGGCCGGATTTACCACTAGGCAACCTAGGAAATTGCCTAGGGCCCAGCGGTCCCCAGAGGGCCCTCCCAGGGCCGGCGGTGAGACCAACCTCCTGGGTCATGACTCTGAACCCTGGACTCTTGTACCCGTCGCTACTCTGTTCATTTGTTCCCCTCCTGAATCGCGACTCTGGCCTAGTCCTTATTTGCCTGTATTCTGAGCTGCTCACCATTAGTTCTCCCTCCTGGTACCTTGTCTCTTGACCAACCTACCCTCTCCTGGATCTCCTGAGCTCACCCTTGGATCCTCCTGAACTATTTCTTGGTTGCTCTTTGCCCTGGTCTGCCTCTACATCTCCATTCTTCCACCTTCCACTACTGGGATTTGGTTATCCATTCTCTAGTCCTGCTTCTTCATGAGCAGTTCCATCCATTCTCCCTGGTACTGTAACCATTGTAGAATTAAATTATTTTTATTTTATCATGTGTGTATCCTTCACTCAATTTTGATTTCTCTTTCTTCATGACATGCTTTGTTTTTAATTTTGTTTTTGATGCATCTCATATCTAACTGTCACCTATGCTGTCTTCTCTCCCTCCCTGCTTGCTCCCACTTCTTTGTTCAATTGCAATGCCCTGTGGCTCTCCTTCTTAGCGCCCCTGCACCCTTCACCCCACTTTCTCACTAGAATTTCCTCTACCCTTCTTTCTTTCTTCCCACTCCTCCTTTAGTCTCACAGTCCAATAACCACTCTCACCCCCTGTCCTCACCTGCATCCCAGATATTACCCACCCTTGTAGATCAGTAACCATGTAAATCTCATCCTCAATTCCCCACTTCCCCCTACTCTTGTGCTTCGGGAATGCCAAATCCATCTATAAAAAACTGCAATACATCCATGACCTTTTTATCCCCAACTCTCTTAACCTACTTCCCATCACAAAAACTTGTCTTGCCTCTAGTAACCTGGAACTCTGTATTTGGTGAAGGAGAGGCCCCCACAGGAGAAGACAGTTGAAGAAATGTTATAAATTGGGTTGAACCAAGTTTCACAGATGGAGAGAAGGCTAAAAGAGTTAGAGATGAGAAGGTCATGAATGGAGGCCGATTTGTTGTACACAGACCTTGCCTTCGGCAACGGCAAAAGGGAGAGTGGGGAGCTGGAGAAGTGAATAATTTAGTGGAGTGAAGAGGGGAGTGAGGAAAAAGTGTGGAAATAGGGTGGGGCCATAGTGTAAGGAAAATTTCACTGACAGAGAGCAGAAAGGGAGAGCTGAGGAGAAGGATGTCGGTGGGGATGTGAGTGTGAGTGGCCTGTTGAGGTGTGAGCAGGGGATAGTGGTAGGTAAGAGAGGTGAGGCAGATGGGAGCAGTTAGGAGTGCTATGCATTGTGAAAGAGGTGTAAAGTTGGGGGTGGTGAGGAGGTAGTGAAGATGGGAGGAGGAAGGTAACAAGAGGGGAAGAAAGGTGATTAGGTCAGGGAGACAAAGGGCAAATAAAGGGCACAGTCAGGTGAGGTTAATGGAGAATATGAGGATGTGGAAGAGCATGGGAGAGGGGAACTGGTGAGGTGGGAGCCAAGGGTGAGGGGTGCATAGGAAGTAGACACTGAAGAAGTTAAACACTAAAGTAAGTAAACACTAATGATGACACCATTAAAGGTAAAGCTATACAGTTGCCAAAAATAGCTAGGCTGAACATTGACAATAAGGGAAACACAAAGGTATTATACACAGTAGTAGACACAGCAGTACATACAATGCAGTGCAAAGTAAGTGCAATGATAGCAATCAGATGGGCAGCAGCAGGACTCCCAGTTTGTGCTGGAGATGAGAGTACAGTGCAATGGAGTAAGCAGAGGAGCCAGTTGAGCACTCAGTAGCCTAGAGAAGGAGACATGATTAGTCGAGATGATCCGTAAGGATTACTTGAAATCCATCTGTGACGATTATGTAGTATATCTAATGACTGATTGCTATTGTCTGTTAAATTTCTGTATGACAATATATATTGTATGTAACTTTGTAATGTAATCTCAACGTGTGCTTTGATAGATGACATGAGTTTGAACCTATGCAAGTGTTTTGAAACTAGCCAAGCCTGAGATAGAAAAGGATCTTGGAGGGGTTTGAAGCTCCAAAGTTGTAAACCATCTAGCCAATAATGCAGAGCAGAGGTGAGAGATTCTCTGAGGTGGCCAGACATGTATCTTAGTGATCAATAATTTACTTTGGAAAGCTGTGTCTTTTTGGGGATCAATCTGACTTAATTGAAAATGTAATTCCTAAGGTTGGGGTAAAGAGCCTGTAAGAAGGATTTCAAATCTTCTTCATTAGACAAGAACGTGTGCATTTTCATGAGGGGGTCTATCAAGACTAAAATGTCCCATATTTTTCAATTGTGTTCCCTCACACACCAGGTCTTAACTAGTAAGTAGTGACTCTGATTTGAATTCCTATTTTAGTTTCTGAAAGTTATTTGTGCAACATATTGTATGTCGTGTTATTCATTTTTGTAACAAAGCCTTCAAAACATTTTTCAGATTAAATAAATTGAATCTAGTGTGTTCTCTGTGACTCTTTGTGAACTTGCAAAACTCAGGGAGGCTCATGCTACATTCTGTATATGATTTAAGTGTGAAACAAGTGGTTCTGGTGAATGTAAGGTCTCCATAATAAATTCTTTGTGGTGGCAGAAAATGTGTATTCATTGCTAAGTGACTAAGGTGAAGCCAGTCATGGCCAACTGTTCAGATTGCTGTATCTGGGACAGGCTGGGCGTTCGTGACACTGATGAAATCCGAAAGTGGGGATCCAAGTGAAACCACAACGTTACTCGGTTTTTACCGTAAAACTCTGATTTTAAGATTAGGTGAAGCATCATTTCCGGCACTTTTTTATATGCAAAACGCCAGCTATATATATATAGCGTGTAGGGAGGAGATTAGCTGAGGTGCTATGATGATAAAATAGCGTTAGGGTGAACCAGGGACATAGAATAGCAAAAGAATCCTGTCATTAAAGTAAAGCAGTTCTGTAGAGAATATTCAGCTACAATAGTGTGCTGATCAATTGCTTTTAATATCAAATTGCATTACACTTTACACAGACTAATGGCTAATGTTGTTAATGCAGTGCATTGCATATATCTAATTGTACTAGACAGTATATTATACAGACTGAGTTAGATAGATATCATAGATATCATTCTGAACTAACTCCTAGTATATTCTTTGAGAAAAACAGTGATTTTGCTGTCAGTTTATTAGCAGCAGAACCCAAAAATAAACAGATTTCTTTCTTTTACACTTGAAAGTTTTTCTAGTGAAAGTAATCTTATGTGGGATAGTGACAAGTGAAATCATTTAGAAAAAATATGGGTATTTGCGTGTGAGATTCAGCTGCAGCTGCACACCTCAAAAAAGGCTATATATTATCATATTTTCTATTTTTCAATACATTTATATTTTGGAAGGTTCATTCAGTGAAATCTATTTTTAAAGAAGACAGTCAGGGTCAGCACGCAACTAGACCCTCCAAAAAAGGCTATATATTCTATTTTTTTCTATTTTTTAATACATTTATATTTTGGAAGGATCATTCAGTGAAATCTATATGTAAAGAAGGCTGTTTGTCAGTGTCAGCACGCAGCTGGCATCAGTAGATATTTACACAACTAGATATTCAATTGCAAATAGTTACCTAATTTGCTGCCGCTATATAAATAAATGAGGATGCTGAGAGATAAATATAGTATCACTACTACAACATTTCAAAGATTAGGCACACAATACATTGCCAGAGTATTAATTGGTTGCCAAGAGCATGGCTTTCATTACCTTATTTTACATATATCCTCTGTGCCATAATGGCTGCCCTTCTGAATCAAACCAGGAAACTCGTATATATTTATGTGGAGGGAAGAAAAATAATTTTGATGGAGTTAGTGATTCGTAAAGTATCGTTAATATTTTTTTTAATTGAATTGGAGAAAGCAAAAGCACTGGTTGTAGATTTACAAAATCCTTCATTAAGACAACATGTCTACTAAATGTCTACTAAATGTATACTAATGCTGCTGTCCATAGTTGGACAGCAGCATTAGTAGACATTTAAAATAGGGCACAATGTTAAATGGTGCAAGTAAAGATGGCATTGTCCTAGGTGTGAGGTACAACTGTGTGGCAATACTGCACTTCTGAATTAAACCAAAGGACTCATAAACATTTATGTTGGAGGGAGGGCGGAAAAATCATTGCCCTGGGATAAGCTTTATCTAACCTCAGGGTAACGGGCACTGCCCAAGACGAGTAGCAGAGGCGGTCCCCAAGAAGGGGTGTACTCACTCTGACGTCAGGGCAACTGGGACACCTCAAACTGCTGTTGCGTCTCGGCTAGCAACATCCAGCCAGAGTGTGCAGATTTTTAAACTAAATTAATGCTGCATTCTGAGTGGACGTGGGGGTATGCTCTTGGCCCCCTTTCTCCTATCTTCATGCTACCTATTCCTGCTCGTAAACTTTTACCACCTTGAGTTAAGTCCTGGGGGCATCAGAGTACCTGTGAATGTGTCAACCAGCTGCTATAAGTGAAGACCTCTTCTGCTAGTTCTAAAAGCTTATGACAGTTACTAGGAAGCTGTAACATCGAAAAGGATTATATCCTAGGACCAGTGGTGTAATGGCAATTTGACCTTCTACTGTTTGGTTTTTTTTTTTTAAAAAAATCCAGTATTTTTATTTAAATTTTTTAAGATATAAACATACTAAACAACAAAAAGAAAAGAAAAACAATCGCATACATATCGGAATTAAATGACGGAATGTTTGTTTTTGATATTAGTTGTTACTAATTACTCGCATTCCTCTCTCTACCACCATTTTTGCTTAAATAAAAACTGTGAACTTTTGCCAATTGGACATTGGTGTCCATGTAGTTTCTTATTTATTCAATTACAGTAATAGTAAGTCTGAGCATGCAGAGGAGGTTTGGGTGCAATGAAACTGAGATATCAACACCATTCTGTTTATCATTTTTAATTTAATCAGAGACAGCAAATGCAATGATGGCAAACTTAAAAAAATCCTTCATTAAGACAGCTCGCTGCAGTCTTTGGCCAACATTGGTGAAAATTGGGACTGTTGTGGAGGGGTCATTAGACAATAGATTGGAAATGACTGGAAATTAATGCTAATGCTATAAATAGTAATATAATGGCAAAAACAGCTCAAAATAACTTTATTTTACCTATTTTTCACGATTTTCAATAAATCCAGATCCAAAACCAAAACCTTTGGCAATACTTCAACAAAACTTGTAGCAAAGCCGAAACATGAAGTTGAGTTAGAACCAACACCGGTTTTAAAACCGAAACACGACGGTCAGCGCACATCTCTAATGATTAGCAGCAATAGTTTGGGACAAATGTGAATAGCAGTATATAGCAGTTATTAGAGACATGGTTAGCAAGTGGTTTAGCAATTCAGCAGTGATTATATCTATGCTAACAGTTCAACAAGGAGTATAAAGGCAATGCAGGAAGTACGTGCACATAAAAAAAAATATGCACAAGATGCAGAGTGTAATAAAACAAGTCTTTACATATTGAAGTGGTTTCATATAAAAGCCTAAATATTGATACCTAGAACATGAATGTGATTTAGAGCTGTGTGATTATAGCTTTCTAAGAAAACAGACTAAAATAACTAATTTGTTTGCGTGTTTCACAGGGCAATGATGCAGAGAGGCCTGGAAAGTCGAGGAATAAGAGGAGGAGGAGGAGGAGCTGGTGGACAACAGGAACAAGGAGTAAAAGAGGTCCAATAGGATGGTAGGATCCTCAGATGCCCAAGAAGAGGAGGTGAGCCTATCAGATGCTCAAGAGGAGCAGCCACAGGTGGCTATGAACACGGTGGCTAAAGGTAAATAAAGCTAATATCTAGTTCTTCTTGCTAACCTGTTATTTCATGTAGTCCTTGGATGAATCCATGTTGGCAAAAGCAATTTATGGTTTGGTGTCATTTCATAGAGTGTGTAAGTGTTTGCATTAATTGCATTGTCTTATCTCATTCAATTTTGCCCTCCAGTTCATATTTACTTACAGCAGTGTTCCTTAACTCCAGTCCTCACATCTCCCCAACAGTTAATTTTTTCAGGATTTCTTTAATCATGCACAGATGAGTTAATCTATTTGGCTGGGTAAGTAATTATCCCACCTGTTTCCACAGACAGAAATCCTCAAAACATGAGCTGTCGGGGAGGTGTGAGGACTGGAGTTAAGAAACTGTGACTTACAGCAACAAGTGTGTGAGACATGTAAACGTTTGCAAAGCGCACTCATATGGCATTCTGCTGTCAAAAAAAAGCCCAAAAACAGCTATGTCCACCAATGAGACCCCATTCAGCAAAATGATTGATGTAGGGTGTAATTATGCAATGATTCATTTTTTAAAAAGACATGAATGCATCAATATGTTCTTATTTGTTTCTTCTACGGATGCTTATGAGGATGATTTTCACTTCCTATTTGAAAACACTATCAGAGGGCGAATCTGCAGGGCCTGTGGCAAGAAATGCTGAAACTGCCAAACATGCCTAGAAAATATCAAACAAATCCTCGACTTGATGGAGGACAGCATCTGATTTTGATTGGTATAAATTTTAAATAAAATGATATTATATTTTATAAAAAAATCATAAAAATAGATTGTGGGGTTGTAACAGTGATGATTAGTGAACTTTGCGGCCTCATTCATCAACGAGTGCAAATCGAACATAATGTGTATTTTTTATAAAACGCACAGAAATCGTGCATGTGCAAGTCCGCATTCAAGTTCGAACGTATATAGGTAATACGTTCCTTGATGACAGTACTAACCAACTTACCTGACATAAAAACTAGCACACATAGGGGTGCGTTTTATTTGCTCCTCTATCTAATTCACCAGCAGACATACTTGTGTGTACAACATGCATTTGTATTGCTCATTGAACACACAGGCATGCAACTCCATCCTTACACGCATGTTTTATTACATAATTATCATACTAACCCTGCTTGTAGGATTCATTACCACACCAACCTCTACTGTTACAAGGTGCAACTCCATGATATTGCATCATCATCATCATCAACATTTATTTATATACTGCCAGCAAATTCTATAGCGCTTTACAATTTGGAACAAACACAGTAATAAAACAGTACTGGGAAATACATACAGGGAGAGAGGTAAGATAGCCCTGCTCGCAAGTTTACAATCTATGGGTCAATGGGAGTTTGATACATGAGGGTAAGTGCTACATATTGCTCATTGGTCCAGCTAGAATACAAAGGTAAAAGTACTTAGTAAGTTATATAATCCAGTCACACAGCAATTTTGTAACAGGGTTGTTGTCTTGTGTTAGGTGTGTAGAGGGTGGTAATAGGGTAACCTAGGAAGATTAAGAGGATGGTTGAGGAATATTATAAGCTTGCCTGAAGAGATTGGATTTCAGAGAACGCTTGAAAGTTTGAAGACTAGAGGAAAGTATCATTGCATTATATGAAAAAAACATATAGAACACACCTCAAATAGACATTAGTACATATGTGTTGTTGTTTTTTTTTAAAAAAACACACGCACAATTTTTTCATTAAACAAAATAAAAATTATATGACCAAAATTTGTAAATAAACTGTTAAACAAGAAAACAGACTTTAATACGTAAGTAATGTTTTTCTAACAGTTTAACTTTTTAATATATATTTTCAATTTTTTTTACTCAATCTCCATCTCCATCTCAACACTAACATCTATCCACCGCTATTCCCAGTAAGGCATTGGGGCCGGACAGCAACCGAATCACCGCATCATCTCAACAACAAAAGCAAGTATCGACCCCACATTGATGTGGGACACAATATTGGACATATGTTCTGCTAACTCTCATCTGTAGTCCTAATTACTGCGAATGGACCTCTGCAACTAGCATTCTTGTGATACTTCTACCCGTGACCATTCATGACATTCCACCAATAGGTCCCTTTACTGTGACACTTATCTGTGGTATCCATGGTCATATTGTTACCTCAAACAACGGGATCACCTATGTTATTATCTGGGCATTCGATCACTGTTTATTCAAACCAACATTTCGCTTGATTGCTGGATAATTTATATTTAGATTGACGAGTAGATGTGTACAACAGTAGATCATTAGGTATATTGAGTCATTTGCTACTGACTCATAATATTACATGTGCAGAGTTCATATGCATACATTCAAGCTTTGATCTTACGTCATTATTGTTAAAATGTATTTGCTTACATTTTATCTTGTTTTAGTCCTATTATGTATAGGGAATCATAATAAATGTTGTATTTTAAGTGATTTTACTTTGACCTGTCAGTTATTGGGTATCACAATACCTGCATTAGGCACTATATAATAATATCAAATCATTAAGCCAGTGAGCGCACAGGATTTTGTATTCCTTTAATATACAACTAGGGAGGGATCCCTAGCCCTGTTTACAGCTCCTGCAACCATCAGGAGGTGAGCGCTTAGTCTATATCCCTTGTTATCAATTTTTTTTACTCAAAAGATAGGCAAATGGTATTTATTCGCCACCTGTAAAAGAAAAGAATTTGAAAACATATCTCAGCTCTATGGGTGTCCACAGGCCTGAAATAACCAACGCGTTTCAACCTATGTGGTCTTTTTCAAAGATATCCTTGAAAAGGACCACACTGGTTGAAACGCGTTGAACTTGGACCTTGATTTTGAGATACAAGAACTGGATCATTGGATGTCCTGCTAAGGAGGGAAATCATCGCAACAGTTCCTTGGACTTGCTATGATTTATACCATGCCTAACATCTTTGCAATCTGGTAGGAATCTTTCCATATCCTGTACTCAGGAAGTCCTTCATATGTTTGTTTTTATCCATTTTTATATATATTTTTATATTTGTATTAAAGACAATCTTCTATCAAGTATTTTTGGATACTTTATGTTCCTTCTGGATATAATTATTACTAATTAAGAGTAATAATAGCAATAGTAGTATCATGCCTTAAATTTATAACATCTTGTAAGAACACACCTGAGAGGGAAGAGAGAGACAAGAAACAATATGTTTTGTGTAGAAAAAGTTCCTTTCAAAATTATCTGAGTGTTGGTGTTTTAAAGTGCACACTTATTATCATATTAGAAGTGCATCCCCAATAGGGGTTCCACAAGAACTCACCCTATAGGATTTTAAGGAACATAACATTGTCTTTTTTATTTATTGAATATCATTTGTCATATTAATCATATCAAACAATATTATACTATGTTGTCTTTTTATCATTTGTTTTTATATGATTCCCATATGGAGACTGAATTTCATTCAAGAAGAATTTGACCTTCAATGAATTTAAGTATAATTCTTTTTCACCTTCCATCTGTTTTAACCTATGTTAGAACACTAAGAACGCTTGAAGTTTCTAATATTTTTATCTACATTAATTTTCATAGGAAGTATATATCCTGTTTCGATTAGTAAAGTTGCATTTAGAAGGAGCGCAGAAGAATCTCAGCAATTTTTGAAATTTAAGGCAGAATGAATGTCTCACTGACTTTAATATAAGGCATTTAGGTGCATTCAATTGCAATTGTGTGTGTACAAATGGGCAGGCATGATTACACCCCAAATTGCCTAGATATGGTTGATAATTGTGAATAATTGACAATTGAGTTAGCCATCTTACATATAGTATTGAAGGAATCCGCGAGTGAGAAGAATTGTAAATATGTATATGTGTAAATAAGTCTATTCATGGAATAAAGACAGTCTGATTTTCTGCAAGACTTCTGCAATAATCAAATGTGTTTTTAAAATCTTTATAGATAATCGCGTCCCGTTGCAAAGATCAAGTTTACTGATTCCAGGTGGGGTTTTTGTGTTTTTTGTGTGTGTATTTAGAAAGATTGGGAACAGCTGGTTTTAGTAATGTGATGTCAGATGGTAAAATATCATATAAGATAATTGTTTCTGTGCCTTTAATTTCAGAATGGCCGGGAGAAATAGTTAAACAGGTTTCAGATCCAGTAGAAACCTCGTATTTCCACAACAGGGTCTAAGTTGTATTTGTGTCAGAAATGGTTGTTGAATATTATAAAAGATTGATAGAAATTATTATGAAATATGTAAATTTGAAAGATGCCCCAATTAAATCTATGATTAAAGAACTTTTTTTTAAAGAAAGCAAAGGCAAGTTAAGCAAATTTCTCAATATGTTTTAAATCATGATTTTGCAAATGTAATATATGCCAGGAAATTTTCAGAGGGATTGCCCAATACTTTTATCTCATCAGTGTTATCATCCACGCCCAAGTGTGAACTTAATCTCTTCACCAAATGCAATGTGTTTTTAAACTTTCAGAATGCTTTGCTGTTTGAATTAAATTATTATTATTTGAAATATGGCAGTATGTTTTATGTTTGTGTTATCGGAAAGTAGTTGCTTTGAAAATATAGGTTTTGAGCAGCATCTGTGTAGTGTTACACAGTGGGATCCAGTGGTGTCAGTATTTGTTTGTTTGTATTTTTCCCAATGTTACAAAAATGTTTTTTCCTCCCTCCTCCTATAGAATGAGGTGGATATTTTATTCCCATCACAAGACGAAGTTTGAGATCAGTATATGGAAATTTCCTGTGTTTGGAATCTGAGCACACAATCGCTTGGACCCCGCTCTGCATTTTTAATACAGATCTCTGTAGATACAGAATACAGTTATAGATTTGTGCAGTGTTCTTTTTAATTCTGATAAGAACTATTCACAATATTTTCCTTTTGCTTTCATATACAGGGGGTCTCGATACACCTGAACTCGTCATCATAAGGCTATATAGAAGTTATTTTAACAATGTTTACAGAATAATTTGCAGTCATTTTGTGCCCATGGGTGGTTCCCTCCTGAAATCCAGTAAGTGGATGATTTTCTGCTGTGTTCTAAATCATTACGCACACAAACAAAAATTGGTCCACTCGGGGAATGGAACTCCTCACATTAATTACATATATGAAAGAAATTGAGAATTAAAAAATTACATAATGGATCTGTTGTGAGCGGGTGCTCAACCAACTAACACTAAACACAGAAAAATGGATTATCCATAAGGATATCCACAAGTCCAACCACAGGAAACCAACCTTGACTTGTGGATATCTTTATGGATAATCCATTTTTCTGCTTTTAGTGTTCTAAATCATTTCAGACTTCCCTTGAAGATACTAAACAACTATTGTGCATTCTTGCAAAAGTATCCAAGGAGAAAATTCAGTTATGCACTGATAAGGTTAAATTGTTTGACACCTGGCCAGAGGCATTTAGATTCCCAAAGGGTGATTCTTAAACACCCTCTACCCCAAAAAGAAAACAAAACAGTATATTCGTCCTTTGGTCTGTCACAATTCTGTTGTCAGTGTATACCAGGATTTTCAGCTATAACTTTTCCCCTTCAACAATTTATTTTAATGTTACTGTACTGATGATAAGAACACTGTTTAGGAGTCTTTACACAAATTCATGGAGGGAAACATAGATCCGTGGGTTATTTCAGTGCAAAATTAGACAGGTAGCAAAATAATTAACTTCATGTTTAAGCTGCAGTAGCAATCCTAGAGGAATATACACAGGTGTTTCAACATGAGTTACACTTGTTTGTTCCGCATGCTGTGGCTCAACTCCTGAATAGTGCACAGATCAGACACTTATTTGTAGCAAGGTTTTCATGATGAGAAATTGCATTCCTAACTCCTACTAACATTGCAATATATAAATTATAGAATCTTAATACTGCTATGTTGTTGCCATCTGAAACCTCACAAGATGAGGAAGACAATGAGTATGATTGTATTAAGTGCATGAGTCAAAGTTTTTCTCTAAATAAATTTAGTGCATGAAAAATGAAACAATGTCATAAAACAGAGGATGGAATTTGGGTATATGTGTAAAATAGACCAACAGCAGTAAAATGTTGTTACCAGCTCTTGCATAAAGTACACATGGGAGCAGATAACAAGATTTACTCTAGTGGCTAAGTCTGAATATGAAAGATGTATAATTTGTCTCAAGAACATTGTTGGAAAAGCAGTGTCCACTAACATAAACTTTCCAGAGATCACACATTGGTTTATTGATTTTATTCAATTGAAATAGATAAGAGGGTTACAGCATGTGTTGGTTTGTGTCGATAAGTGGATCAAGGCACGGTAAACTGCGTAGTGTCTGAGACCTCGCAATTTACTGCTGAAAAACATTTGCAAGGATTTGTATGTAGATATGGTTTTCCCAGAGTCATATAGAGTGACCAGGGAACTCATTTCACTGGAAAAGTGTTTTAAAGAATTTGTAATATTATAAGAATAGATTCAAGACTTCACACCCTATTTCATTCTCAAGCGTCAGAGAAAGTTGAAAGAATAAATGGAGTAATTAAAAAATAGCTAAGGAATAGCATGGGTAAAAAAAGAAAAAGCACTTCCTTTAGTGCACGATAATATTAGAATCATACCTAAATCGCTGCCTAATCTCTCTCCATATGAACTGTTAGTTGGACTTCAACCAAAATATGTTATTTATCCACAGACTGACTTAAAAACCACATCATGATCTAACTGTTCAATATGTTATACAATTGTCTAAACAATCGTAGAAGCTTTGGAAGGTCATTCAACCAGAATTGGGCCTGCAAATAAGAAACAACCTGGAGACTATGTAATGGTAAGAAATTTCTTACACTCTGGTTCCCTTACAGATTGATGGGACTGTCCTACTAACAACTGATACCAATGTAAAAATTTTAGAGAAAGACACTTGGATCCACAGTTCCCATTGTAAACAGGTCAAAGACCCAAGCTTAAAGGAACCAAAGGACTCAGAACTGTGCACAGATAAAGGCACTGAATTACACTTAAAAGAACTCTACAATCAAAATGGAAGTGATGCACTATAATCAGCTACATGGTTATCGACTTATGTCACAAAGAACATTCAAACTTGTTGCTTGTCTCATAGGGACAATGACATTCCAAGCATAAACAGGTATTATATGTATTGGAGAGGAATTGAGGAGAGGTTGGGAAAGTGATAGCCCATCTGATATATTGGATGAGGATGATTTTAATAAGATCATTTCTGCTTATTTTCTAAACAAGAAAACCGGGGAATTCAGAAATTGTAAAGGATTACCACCAATTCCGATATGTATTTGTGAGCATTGTGGTATTATACCAGAAAAAAGGTCTATAAGATGGTGTTCTGATAACAATGAGTATTACAATAAAGAATATCCAATTGACCAATTGCATGCTATGCTAGGAGGAATGTTAGGAATTACAAATTGTAGAGTATGTACTAAAACTCCTTTATTGATTAAGAATATACCAATGTCACCAGTTACGATATTTTTCGAAGAATTGACTCATACTAGTCCTGATATGAAATTTCAAGAACAAAATTGGGAGCTTAGAGATTGTACTGTCTCACAATATGTTCAGAAACAAAATGGAAAAATTTGTCAATAAAAAGTATGTTCCACTCATTAACTAGTCGGTAGGACATAAAGTTGGTATAAGTATTGGTAATATGTTTACTTTTGGAAATTTTGTATTTGTAATAATTGTATTTATAATTAGTCAACACGAAATTGAACGTTTAGCTGGAGTTATAGATAATGTGTCTAAAATCTATGATGAAACCTATTGTTATGAATTACAGACATTTAAAAATGAACTTTTGGAACATTGATCAGTCCTGAACTCTTTAATGGCTCAAACAGTGGGATATTGTTTAACCCTTGAGACTGAACTTGGAATCGATGGCTTATTACCTGATCACTGACAATTCTGATCCAGTAATTGTAATTACCAATAACGATAAAATTATGATAAAGACTTTGAAAATGATGCATTATGATCATGATTAAAACTAAGCACATGGTTTCTTGGACTTGGAAAATGGTTATCAAACATATTATATTTTTATATGAAATTTATTTTGATAATAATTGTGGCAATATTGTTTCTTTATGTTTGGTTTGTGTTGTATTCAAAGACTTGTAAAAACAAACCTGAGAACATTAAGGTGACAGAAATATATATATTACCATTTAATTAATTATTCTCACATGAAAAAGTACCTTTTTATGTGTATATGAAAAGGGTGGAACTGTGAAAGTAATAATTAACAAAACCTATATTACTAACGAATTAATTATATGTGCCTGTACTTTTAAGAGAAAAACATATTGCTCAATACAGAGAGAACTTCCCGAGTATACTGCTTGTCTTAGAATTTTGAACTTTAATAAAGAACAGAAGTATTACATTGGAAATCTGCTCAACTCAATTATTACTTAAAGAGAAGATTATAGAAATCTTACTCATACTTCATTACATTATTATACAAATAGGGTAATTTTACATTTACTTCTAACACTCTGCAGCTTTTCCTTTGTGCTATCGCTATGCTATTGTCATGGCAGACTTATTAAAAACTCAAAAACTATGAGCCCAGATTAGATGAAAACCACATTTTTTATGTATTTATTTCATAAAGCAATTATTTTCATCAGTGTGAAGATACCGGGTTTATCTGGCCCAATGCTACCCACTTCACGCTGGCTGGCCACCCACGGGTGCCTTCCTATGCCAGGGAAGTCTACCCAGTACCTTCTAGAATTCGTAAAGTCACTCAGGCAAAGGCAGTTATAAAAACACAACAGTATATTTATTGTCATACAAACAACACTAGAATATTATGTACACACAGTAAATAAATGCCAGGCAGGTTTACCACATCATCTGTCCCTTACCCCACTAGCTTAAGGAATTATAGTTACCTGGCTGTCCAGACTTCACAACCCATGGATCTCTCTCAGCTGCATATATAGACTCTAGTTAGAGAACGACAATTTAAAAGCTAGATCTTGCACCTTAATGAATGAAATCCCAGAATGAATGCCCTTCGCCCCCTGGAGTTGTTCCTTATATCACATGTCTAATTTCCACAGTCTTTCCCCTCCCTGGGCAAACCCCTGGGTCTATTCTACTTAACCATTGGTCAGTGCTGGACTAGGGGGTGTTTGACAGGGGAGTGAAGATAAGCTGTCCTTCCAGAGAACCTCACCTGTTAGATGGCCTGTCTGGACTAGCCTGGTGAGAACAATGGACACTAATTAGTTTTCCTACTCCAGCACATGGCAACCTGATCCCTACCCACAATCCCCCTGGCTTCACTTTAAAGACAATGAATAGCAACCTTACTGCAAGTCATCAATATACAATACACAGTATATCTCCTACAGATATAAGAAAAAAGTCATAGACCGGCGTTTTCCAAATTGTGGGGAGCCGCGGCGAGTTCACAGGGGTACTGCGGAGCGGCGGCGAGCGGGATGGGCAAGGTGGGGGGCGGCAAGCGCACCCTCCTCCCCCCGCTTGCTCGTCGGCAGTCCATCAAAAAAAAATAATCAAACTACTCCCTGCAATGCACGTCAGGCGTGATGACGTCACGCCCGACAATTTCATTGAAGAGCAGTGCAGCGAGGAGCAACAACAGAACAACACAGAAGAAAACAACAGAAGAAGACAGAATAAAACAGAACAGAAGAAAGAAGGGCAAGTAAAAGGTAAGAATATATATGGAAGTTGAAAGGGGCAGAGCAAAACAAGGAGAAGTGATTCTCCATGGGGCACAGAGGTCACCGATGGGCTTTTCTAAAAGGGGCACAGAGGTCACAGATGGGTATTTCTAAAAGGGGCACAGAAGTCACAGATGGCTGTTTAGAAAAGGGGCACAGAGGTCACAGATGGCTATTTAGAAAAGGGGCACAGAGTGTGTGGATACAGGGGCACAGAGTATGTGGATGTAGGGGCACAGATAATGTAGCTGCAGGGGCACAGAGTATTGGGATGCAGGGGGCACAGAGTGTGTGGATGCAGAGGGCACAGAGTGTGTGGAGATGAAGGAGGGCACAGTGTGAGTTACCTGTAAATTATTCTTCGACAGAACTATAATTGGAAAAAAATCTAAAAATATTATTTTCCCTTGGATTTATGTATATTATTTTTGCATACAACTTGATGAAGAGTATATAAATAATCTATTAATTTATATATGAACATAAGATACGAACAGATTCAGCCACAATTGAATTGGAAGGTGACTGTGAGCATGAAAATCCTCCCTCCATCTGGGACTATGGATTGTAAATACCAGATAATCAGGTTTGTAGCATTTGATCAGTAATTAACATATAATTGCTGTGAGTGGTTCCTGTAAAAGGTAGTCTCCTCCCACAAGAAAGGTTTTTACTTTACACAGAGAAATAAGCTCTCTCTTGATGCTTGGTGCCCAGACTGACCAGACAAGCAGTGATGCAGGGAAGTGACATGCAGGTCATGGCCTACATAGGCCCTGACTAGTATGGAGTTTGAATGGAATGAAAAGTGAGTGAGTGAGTAAGTGAGTCTGAATACATGAGAATGAATGATTATTTGTTGTAAGTGATATGAAAGTTTGAATACAGATGGTAAATGTGATTGGAAAGATTTTGGTTTGGTATGGACAGTGTTACATAAATGCATGCCTTGTTGGGATAGATTGTTGGTTTAAATGAAAGCATTTATGTTATACATAGTTTGGGATAGATTGTTGATATAAATGGAGGCGTTTGTGTTAAACATGGTTCTGTGTTGGTTAAGTTTTGGTCATGGAAGCATTGGTTTTATACATAGTCCTGTGTGATTGTGTGTTGGTTTAATACTGTAATGGAGTTTTTGAATGGAAATAGTTTGCTTTAGTGTATATGCATAGAAAGTGATGGATTATTTAGGAAGTGATCAGATTGTTAAATATAACGTTTTGTTAGATTGTTGGTTTAAAGGGAAAGTAGAGCAGATGGATCTGGTTGTAACCATGTGTTAAAAATGGCTGTTGGACTTTTAGTGAGATGAATGGAGTGTGTATTTGGTCTCCCTACCCACAAGTCAGATGGGTCTTCCTTCTCCTCCCACTGCAACAGCACACAATACATTCACATACAATACATTCACATACAATACATTTACAAACACACAATTACTTATATATTTATAGAACAGGAAATTAATGATATATGGCACCAAAATCTATATTTTGTGTAAAATATTGTTACGCTGTTTATTGTTCTATAATATTATACAACACACTTTAAATTAAGTTATATCTTGCTGTGGTTATTCTTGAAGCCTGTCGATTTAAGGGAATATAAGAATGATGTTTATTGGGTTAATTTAGAAATACCTTTGCGAGGAGTTGGTTGACGGTAATAGTCATATATATAGCGGTATTAAATGGTCATACATACATTTGACAGAATATTAAGTAGATTAAAACCCATAAAAGGAGGTAAAAATCCTTCAACACAACTAAATAAGCATTTCTGTCCTGACCTAAATACATATTACGTTTTTTTGACCCAACTACTTATAAAACAGGACTGATCAGTAATTATTTTAGAGGGGCGCCTTGACAAAATTATGGAGACTCTAAGGGTGCCGCGAACTGCAGAAGTATGGGAACCACTGTCAAATACAATGAAATAAAGCTTAAGCCCTACTTAATTGCCTTCTTTTTCTCCTGCCTTCTGTATGGAATCTACTCCACATTTCCAAGATTCGGAAAAAGCTACTAGAGTTATGTATCCAATTTATCAGAGTTGCAGAGTCCACAATGATCAATGACCCTGGTTATCCTATAGGGGTACTGGAGAAGACCATTACACTGTGAATCAGAGGAATCCATGAGAGCCTGACATTTCTTCCTCACTCTGTATTGTTACAACCACTCTTACCATTCACCTCTTGGGTTTACAACCTCTGCTTTCACAAATATTTCAATTTCAGCTATTCAATGGCTCATAGATGTTCATGAAGCTCAACGTAAATTATTTATAGTTCACGCCCTTTTTACCTTTTTGTAATCACTAATTATTCGTACCGGCTGTGCCTATAGTTGTATTATATCTTTTAGCGCTGTTGGTGAAAATATTATACTGTTCTTGATCCTGAATACTTTGTTAATATTTTCAGAAATGTTTCTTTTACTTCACTATTTCTCAAGCTGTATATCAAAGGATTTAACACAGGTGTTATAACACCATACATTATTGAAATATACTTCAGGTTGGATATAAAACTTTTTGTTTGTCCCATATACACAGTTATAGTTGTCCCATAAAACATAGACACGACTATCAGGTGGGAAGCACAGGTTGAAAAAGCTTTATATCTTCCACCTGCTGAGTGGATTTTTAATATTGATCTAATGATGCAAATATAAGACACCACAATGAAAACAACCGGTGTTATTAGTGTAAATAAACTTATTGCAAATAAAGCAGTTTTATGATAGGTGACGTCACCACACGTTAGCTCTATAACTGCCAGTAACTCACAGACAAAATGGTCCAATATGTTTTCTCTACAGAACACAAGAGGCTTTAAGGTAGGAATAGATGATATAATGTAACTTCCTGACCACATAATGACTGTAATGATTTTACATGTCCTCCAATTCATATATGTGGTATAATGTAAAGGGAAGTGTATTGCAATATAGCGATCATACGCCATCACTGTCAGTAACATAGACTCAGATACTCCTAGAAACAGACCAGTGTTCATTTGTACCAGACACCCAATGATGGAAATTGTCCTTCTCTTAGAAAATAAATCTAGTAACACTTTCGGAAGAGAACCTGATGAGTAGCACAGATCAATTAGCGATAAATTGCAAAGAAAATAGTACATAGGTGTGTGCAGCTGAGGGCTGATGATGATGATACATATCAGGAAACTGTTCCACACAATGGTCAGTGTAAACATTAGGAGGAAGAAGACAAAAAATAAGACACAAATGTGCAAGTTCTGGGGAAATCCAATCAGAATGATTTCTGTCAAAACGGTTTTGTTTCCAAATTCCATGTTACAAATCACTATAATAAGCACATATCTCTGTAATAAGAACATCAGTAGTTGTGTTACTCTTAAAAAAGTTTAGTGGCGTTACATTGCCCAAAGCTGTTTCTATTATCTAAATAAGATCACTGTTATTTCTACCCATTGTGCTATTTAAAATGACACATTTTTATATATTGTACTTTGTCACTGTCGGGCCAGAGCTCCGTAATGTTACACATGCACTTGCTAGGAGGGATCTAGAGTTTACCCCAGGTCACCTCAGTACAAGGCCTCCGTATAACAGGAATTTAATCAAAACCACACTCACCCTAGGTTGCCTGAGATACATCAGTATTGTAAGAGGGAGGGGGCCTTATAATAACTCGTGGTCTGTAATTGTTTATATTGCAGGTGTGATTTTTAGGAAAGAAGAGAGTTTTTTTCCTATTCTATACTTCTGGATGACTTACCACATTTAAGTGGCAGCTAGATCCGCATCTCCTCACGTTAGGTGGTCACACAGGGTATCCTAGTCACAGGAGCTGGTCCAGGAAAGTCTGTTTCTCTGCAGTTGGACAGTAGCTGACCCTCTCATCCAAATCTGCTGTCAGCTCACACTTCCAGTGTTCTTCCAGTCTGATACGTCTAGAGACCTCTCTGGCATCTCCCTATGGGCGCTTCCTCTGGGAACAAATTGACTTCCAGTCATGTGTCCAAACAGTCTCATTTTGAATTTTTCCCTGAGAACCTTGCACCCTATCCTCCCCCACTATGGGCAGCTGATAAGAAGCTCCTGGTCCCTACTTTGAGATTTCCTGTAGAGATAACAACTTCTTTTGTTACACTTAGGGCTAGATTTACTAAGCTGCGGGTTTGAAAAATTGGAGATGTTGCCTATAGCAACCAATCAGATTCTAGCTTTCATTTATTTAGTACCTTCTACAAAATGACAGCTAGAATCTGATTGGTTGCTATAGGCAACATCCCCACTTTTTCAAACCCGCAGCTTAGTAAATCTAGCCCTTAGTCTTTGAACAAAAGAGCTGCTGGTCCCCTGTCAAAAAAAGGGACAAAATAGTGGGTGACTGCACTACTGCTTCCAGCATGCCCTGATAACATATAACCAATGCAGTTGTTCGAAACGTTATAAAGGATTAAACAGTTTATTCATTTCATACAGATAATCAGACATTTCACAGCTAGTCCAAGTTATATAAGTAGGGTAACATCAGTGGAGAACATAGGGGAACCTAGTGTTTGAGAATCTAGGACTCTGATGGACTGTGATGGGGTTCAATCAGTTTATTGGCTGGGATCTCCCATTTTAGCACAGATAAATGTGGGTAACTGCCGCATGTTGTAAAGGGGAAAAGTGCCTAATGGGTCTAAATGTTACATTTATGTTGGTTTGGGGGTCAGAGGGTTGTTAGAGTATAGAAAGAAAATAAATGTAACTGTTTAATGAATTGTATTTAAGAGTTATTGGTCATATAGAATAGTCTTGGGACGTAAAAATAGTGGTTTGCAAATTTGAAAAGCTGAATAACAAGGTAAGTTTTTTTGTAACATATAAAGTTTAGGAGCTTGAGGAAAGACTTGTTGAATGAGTGAGGAAATTATGCAGAGTGGGTGCAGCGTTAGACAAATATAGTAGGTTGGTGCAATTTTGTTAGTGGATTTATATTTGTTTTAATTGAATTATTTTATGTTGGAGTCAGTAAAATACAGACAACAATTGTAGAGACTGACAGATCAAAAAGTAGAAGAATAACATTTTTCAAGGATAAATGAGACAAGCCGCTGCATGCAAAATAGATTGTCATGGAATATAAAATATAAAATAGTTCAGAATGTGGTAGAGCATCAGGAAATTACTCGGTAGAGCAGAGAATTGTCGTCACACCAAGAACATGGTTGTTTAAAGGATCTAATGAATATCATCTCAGTTCAGCTACTGGACTCAATCAGCTCAGCTATCATTGCTCTTGACCTCTACGTTATTTCATTGGTGATGTCCACTGCCTTATTTGTGGAAGTAGTTGCCTACAGCAATTGGAAACAAGTGTTTCCAGCAGTGAAAACACCCAGCTAATCCAAATTAACAGAAAGCTACAAGGCGAGTGCCAATGCAGCACAAAAATGACAGGATTCTCTTGAAGCAGCAGAGGAAGGAGGTTCAGTTAAGATAAATGGTGAAGGACAGTTATGGTTGTCAGCTGATTACTGATTTCTACGTTGACTAGTTCATCTTTCATGTCTCTGTCTTCCACTTACTGTCCCCATGCCATTTGTTCCACACCACCGGTAGCTGCAAAGAAACGTCTGACACACCACCTTTCCCCAACAGCTGTTATTTTGCCACCTTATATGTTAGGTGTTCCAATCACCTCTTAGATTGTAATTTTATTTGGGCAGGGCAGAAGTTTATGAGTGCATAAATTGCATTTTTTTATAGGTTTATTGTGTGAGTTATGTGCATTTTCTGGGGATGATTCATAGGTCTATGTAACAGGTTTTGGATACAGATTGATGTAAGGGACAAAGGACAGTTCTTATTCATGAAGGGGTATGGAATGCATTTCTGAAAAGAGTTCCCTTTAAATCTTATGTCTATTTTAATAGCAAGCTGCATTACATGAATAATGACTGAAAGTAAAACACACCAAACCATTTTACTAATAGAACAATTGTTGTCCTTATAGAAAAGTAATTGTCCTTACCATTACAAATCTGAATACATCTAGCAATACACATGTGAGCTATTGGTTCAAATTATGATGAAAACATTTGAAGCCTGTAACCCAACATCAAGAGTGTTTACTCATTTCTCATTTACTGTGGTACCTTCATTCACACAGATGCTTTAATTATGACTGATATACAGATAAAATAATGTGCACTCACCTCACTGCTTAGGATGATGAAAGGTTAGTTAGTAAATTAGAAACAGCAGCCATGATATTAAGCAGTATTATTAAATAGAAAATATTGACACATGTTCTATTGGTATTCGTCTATTACATTGATTTTGCCCACAGCTGGTACTCTCAAATTGCAAGGGAGGCCAAGCACAGGCATGTCTCTTTTCTGCAAACCTTTTTATTGCATCCCTTTAGACATACATTACCTTCTTTGCACATATCCAATGAATATTATTGTGCTACATCCTATGAGACTACATAGCATTTGTTTTAAAGTATGATTAAATATTAAGGGATAAAGATATAGACAATACCATAGACATGCTCTCTCTCTCTTCAGTGCCTTTATTCTATCTTTTCACTTTTACTCTAAAAGTCTTTTATAAGTAATTTTAGGATGAGTAAAATACTCATAAGAGATTAATTATTGAGAGAGTCAGACTTACATCAGTCACACGCATTTCTGTAATTGTTCACTATGGATTAGTTCCCCTTTGTACATGAAATTAAGAGAAAGTCCCCAGGTGACCCCAAGAAATAACAGAATAGTATTCAATCATTGTGAGCAGAGAACATTTCACAATTTCTCTATATGAATATTTTTAACTACTTTATGTATTTTATAACTAATCATCCGGTACCTTGATCTGGATTCCCATGCTTGTAGATCAGTAACCATGCCAGTCTCATCCATATTTCCTCAATTCCCTTTCTCCTGTGCTCCGGGAATGCCAGATCCTTTTTTAAAAAACTGTTCTCTGTTTATGACTTCTTCATCTCAAACTTTCTAGACATCACAAAAACTTTTCTTTCCTCCATTGACACTTCCCCTAATGCTCTCTCCTATGAGCACTTTTCCTTCATCTACTCTGTCAGAACTGATGACCTTCCGGGTAGAAGTGTGGGCATCCTCCTCTCCCCTAATTGTACCTTCTGTGTAATCTCCCCTGACCCAGAAGTGAGGTCATGTAACAGATCAATGTGCAGAGAAGTATAGGAACACAGTAACCTTGGTGAAGGAGTGGACCCAAAGTGTCGTTCTGCTTGATTAAATATGACAAATTTGTTTTTTAATAAATATCATCTCTGTCTCACACATACATAGATACATACATATAATGTTAGGTTTCAATGTGAAATATTCAATAACACACATGGACCATTAATCCATCATTGGCCAATAAACACACCTCTACACCACTTTCATATTGACTTGACCTAGGAGGTTTATATTATTCAGATACTGATTCTGAAACATCACTATTACATAGCAGGCCTTGTACTTTGTCCAATGAAGGTTATTACAAGTCATTAAGCTTAGTATATAACTAAATGGGCCAGATTTGACTGTCACCATATGTATTTATTAGTAATGGTGAACTTACACCTTCTAATCTCCCTCCTCAATTCCACAAGGAGCAGAGGTTGCCTCCACCTGAGGTCACTCCAGTGGAGCTGAACAAGCACAATGCTGCAGCCAAATTGTCTCCACAAATAGTGCCTTGCAACTCTACAGGCAGCGTTTTTCTCTCTATTAAAAATATATGTGGGTGAGCCAATCGGCTGTGACTGTGAGGGCCAGCAGCTAATGACGGGTGAACCTTGCAGCCCACATGTTTGCAGTGAGATTCTTCTAACTGATTGTCTCTCAGGCCATGGGTGGGCATAGGCATATCAGTGTCTTATACCTTCTATACCATATCTAAAATGGCAGCTTCTTCCTGCTTTATCGTCAGATTTGTTTGTTATAGCCTGTAACACTTGTTTAAAGTACTTATTGTTTTAACTTGTTATTGAGATTAAAGGTAATGTAAGGCCCTTTTGAAGGTTAGAGGGCCACACCATGTAGCCCCCAAAGTGTATCAGGTTGCCCATCACTGATTTATATACTCCCCTACCCTCTGTTTTCTTGTGTGCATTTCATGTATACAAACGATATCTCACCATCTTTTATACTTCCCTCTTCACGTAATCCACTCTTGCTTTAACCCCACTCATCTGATTTCTAGATCCCTTCACACTGACTCACCCCTATGTGTCACCTGTTTGTCAGCCCATCCCATCTATTAGCAGGTGTTTGCATTAATTACATTGCTTTAACTTATGCATTCAATTTTTGCCCCACCCTCCAATCTGTACTTACAGCAATAAGCATGTGAGACATGTAAATGTTTGCTCTCCTATGACATTGCACTAGAGCCAAAAAGGACCAAAATAGCTATGACCACCAATGAGACCACATTCAGCAATATGATTCATGTAGAGTGTAATTATGCAAGGATTATTTTTTGAAAAAATCATGAATACATCAATATGTTCCATTTGTTTCTTCTACAGATGCTTTTGAGGATGAATTGACAATTTCTATTTGAAAACTTATCTACAGAGCCTGCAGCAATAAATTCTTAAAATGCGAACATGCCTAGAAAATATCCAACAAAAACTCAACTTGATGGAGGACAGCATCTGATTTTTACTGTTTTATATTTTAAATAAAAAATATGTTTTTATTAAAAATTATAATAGATGGCCGGGTGATAATGATATTTAGTGCACATTTGAGGCCTCATTCATGAAGGAATTCAAAACGCATGTAAATCGTGCATACATGCGTCCATATTGAAGGCTGAAAGTATATAGGGAATACGTCCCTTAATGAATACAGTAATAACCCAATTACGGGACAAAAAAACTGGTGCACATAGCAGTGCAATTTATTTGCCAATCTAGCTCACCGACAGGCGTACTTTTATGTATGACATGAATGTGCATAGCTGATTGATATAGGCGTGCAATTCTGTTCTTACACTCATGTTTTATTACATAATTATCATACTAACCTGCAGGTATGATGCATTACCACATCCACCTCTAGTGTTGCAAGGTGCAATTGCATGATATGCAAAAGCCACATAGAACATTTCTGAAATGTACAAATGTACATTAGTACACACTTGCATTAGTAGAGGTGAAGAGGAGATGGAGGCGGCCTGCACATGGAGAAATGGTTACCAGCTTCCATTGCTTAATGGATGATTAGCTACTGTGCAGATCCTACTGTAAGGTCCCTCTGTAATATATTCTTACCACTAAGAGGATGCCTGGGAAATCAGCTCCAGCACATGGTTTGCAGGCCTGGCCTGGCCCACAGCGGAGAGTCAGGCTTCAGTGCTCCTAATCCAATTCCAAGGGCTCAGAACTAGGGAGGTCCGTCACTGCTGCTTTAAATTTTTTTTACCTATTACTTCACCCTCACTAGGTCATCCATAATCTTATAAGCTCATGTATCCTTGGTGTATTGCAAAATCCATGGAAGACTGAGTCTGGTTACTTAGAGGATGGGGGAACTTCGCATATCGCTATATTGGACCCGGCCTGGCTGCCAGAGTACTCATGGTCACAGTCAGGTGTCTCTTGCTAAGTATTAGAACCACATTTTCATTTCTAGACCCTGTTTAGACAAGTACCAGAGCTCTGTAAAGACATGACAGGTCTTACATGAACAGTAACATTACTAGAACATTCCTGTACAACAGAGTACATTTATATAATACAGAGTGATAACACATCAACACATTTAGCAACAGTGCCACCTGCTGTCCCTCCAGCGTAGTCGCTCAAATAACATTATATGGGGGTATATTTATACATTATTTTTTAAGCTTTTAAAAAGATAAAATGGAGGTGTTGCCCATTGCAACGAATCAGATTCTAGCTGTCATTTATCTAGTGCATTCTAGAAAATGATAGCTGGAATCTGATTGGTTGCTATGGACAACACCTCCATCTTTATCTTTTTAGAAGCTTTAGTATATTTACCCATAAGCCTCACTCTGATGTAATATCTTAACATCCCTTCTCAACACATCAGGCTTTATTCACCAGACCCATCTTGAACTTAGCAGATCCGAGTACCGAGATGAGTCGGCTCAAAACTTTTTCGTGCAATTTAAAATTGAAAATGAGGCAAAACGTCATTGTTACGTCATTGGATCTTGCGAATTTTGTATTCTATAAGTACCATCCTCCACGGTGATCCAGCGCCATTTGACAGAGAGACACAGGTTCTTGGCAGAGCATGGTTCTTGGCAGTTTCAAGTGCAGTTGGGCAACATCATAGCTAGAAAAGAAAGAGGAGAGGATGCAGTGTTCTTCACAGTCTTCAGTGACATTCTACTAAGTTATAGCTCACACAGAAACAAGAGAGCTCCATCGTTCATTGTCATTGCTGTAATAGAAATAATAGGTCTGGCAGTCTTGTTATAAATTTGCAGTCACATTGTACTGTGTTATATAACTAACACACAAACAGGAGAGCTCCCGCTGCTAAATGTCATTACTGAAAAAGAAATAATAGGGCTGACAGTCTTGTTCTTAATCTGCAGTCACATTGCACTGTGCTATATAGCTCACACAGAAACAGGAGAGCTCCATTGTTCTTTGTCATTGCTGAAATAGAAATAATAGGGCTGGCAGTCTTGTTATAAATTTACAGTCACATTGTAATGAGTTATTTAGCTAGCACACAAACAGGAGAGCTCCATTGCTAGTTGTCATTGTTGAAATAGAAATAATAGGGCTCACAGTCTTGTTCTAAATCTGCAGTCACATTGTTCTGTGCTATATAGCTATTAAAGTAATTTTATCGTTCTCCAATAAGCATTGTCTAAGCAATTTCTTGTGTTTCCAAAGCACAAACAATTTATTTAGCAGATGTAAAAGTTTTAGCAATTCAATACATAATTATAATACAGTACAGCCGATACCAAAGATACATACATACCGATGCGCCCGCCTGCGCTAGCTGCGCTCCCCAGGTACCAGCTACAGTACTTCACTCCAGAATACTGTGGTCAGAGAATGACTGGGCTAGTATCAGCAAAGCTGTATTATATACACTCAGTGTTACAGAGAAAACAATGCAGATGACGTAGCTTGCTTCTATAGGTCCAGGCTTCAGGAGGGTCCAGTGTAATGCAGGTCATAGGCTGGTTCAAACAACCCCCTCCAAGGGTGAGGGTCAACATTCCAGATAATTCTCCCGCTCAAAAACCAGTTTAAGCTAGTCTATTCACAATACACAGTCAGTAACATTTTAAACATTTATTCCCTAACATTGATAACTAGAGTATGTAATGTGCGATCCCTTCGGCGAATGAACCGGACAACTGCGGATGAATAGGGGATTAAAATCATACATATGTTTCCTGTAACCTGAACCTTAAGCATCACTAAAGTATACATATAACTTTAATATATATATATATATATATATATATATATATATATATATATAACTATAAACAAAATACCATCTGCTAATAAATCACTGGGGAATGGACCCATTATAAATATGAAATATATAAATAACCAAATGTGAGAGTGCGAGTGTATGCGTGCGTATTTTACCGTGTGATCGCGCCATGCCACGTGTTACGTGCGTACTGATCACAATATTAACCAATATACTTTTGTTCATCCAATTATACGACTTTGACATAGCTAACACAGAAACAGGCGAGCTCCATTGCTAAATGTCATTGCTGAAATAGAAATAATAGGGCTGTCAATCTTGTTCTAAATCTGTAGTCCCATTGTACTGTGTTATATAACTAACACACAAACAGGAGAGTTCCATTGCTACATTGCTAATTGTCATTGCTGAAATAGAAATAATAGAGCTGGTAGTCTTGTTCTAAATCTGCAGTCACATTCTACTGTATTATATAGCTAACACATATACAGAAAAACTCCATTGTTAATTGTTATTGGTGAAAGAGAATAATAGGGCTGGCAGTCTTGTTCTAAATCTCCAGTCACATTGTACTGTGCTATATAGCTAACACACAAACAGGAGAGCTCCATTGCTAATTTTTATTGCTGAAATAGAAATAATAGGGCTAGCAGTGTTCTTCAAAATCTGCAGACACATTTTACTATGCTATCAAAATGGATTCACAGCAGTACACAGAATACCAGGAACACCAAGCAGCTGCTGGCACCAGTTGTGATGATAGTACTCCCTCTACGTCACCTGCTAAAGCCTATGTTAAAGTGCATAGTGTTTTTAAGTCAGGGAAACAAAAATGTAAAAATCACCTTTTACCTTTGTAAAAAACCCGAAACCTTTAATCCAGGCAAAATTATCTGCAGAAAAAAATAAAATTGCCAACATGCCATTCTACTCTCGCAGTGGCAAGGAAAAAATGAGGCCTTCACCTTTCTCTATGAGTTCTATTTCTGCAACTGTCACTGAGGCATCTTCTTTTAAGGTCATTCATGACCAAGCAAGACCTTGTTATTAATTAATTAATTTGTTAACTGCTGCTAGGAAAAACTTAGCTTTCCCAAGAGACCAGGGGTATTTGTGTCTGGGTTCCTTAATATTGTGTCTGGGCTTCTGGTATTTGTGTCTGGGTTCCTAATGATAGTGTATGGGCTTCTGATATTTTGTGCCTGGGTTCCTTATAATTGTGTCTGGTCTTCTGGTATTTGTGTCTAGATTCCTTATACTTGGGTCTGGGCTTCTGGTATTTGTGTCTGGGTTCCTTATGCTTGTGTCTTGGCCCATAACCTGTAAGCAGATTAATGCTTCTTTCATACTCTGTTAATAGGCACACACTGAGAAGTTCTTTGTGTTATAACTATTTATATTAAACTGTTTAGTTATCAGAAGACAGACATGACAGGTATTACACGTACAATAACATTCCAGAACATTCTTGTACAATAGAGTACAATTATATAATACAGAGTGATAACACATAAACATATTTGGTAACAGCACAACCTGCTGTTCTTCCAGTGTAACCATTCAAATTACATTAAGGGGTATATTTACTAAGCTGTGGGTTTGAAAAGGTGGAGATGTTGCCTAAACCAACCAATCAGATTCCAGCTGTCATTTTTAAGCCTGTACTAAATAAATGACAACTAGATTCTGATTGGTTGATATTGGCAACATCTCCACTTCTTCAATCCCGCAGTTTAGTAAATATACCCCTAAGTCTAACCTTCAAAAGGGCCACACAGAGGAAGGAGGGAGAGCACACTGCACTCCCTCCTCCTCATTCTCCTCCTCTGTTATGCAGCATGACCTCCGCGTGTTGTACAGAGGAGGTCATGGAAGTGTCATGGAAGTAGACTGGTCCCACTCTGCCTTATTCTCTGCTTCAACAAAAGCAGAGAATAAGATTGGGAGCAGCTGGCTGGGGAGGCCACAGGTGAAGGCTCGGTGGCCTCTGGTGACCTGCCTGTTGCCCACAACTGGCTTACTCTTTTAAAACTACCTATTACATTCTTTTTTGTGTGACAGAAGAACACAACAAATATAAACATATGGCAATGGAATAAATAAGTACAAGTCTCAGATAATAATTTATTACTGTGACAAAATGCGGTGCTTTCACCCACAGGCTCCCTACCGTCCATTGACGGTCTTTTTTATTCCATTATTCTTTCCTCTGTATGAATTTTATTGTAACACATGAGTGTTGTATTTACGTTTTTTTTTTATAATCTAACCCCATATAGAATATAATTCTTTAGGTATGCACTAGAGATGAGTGGTTCAGTTTCAGAGAAATCTGACAGATCCAGGATTTGAGGTTCCGAATACAACCAAAACACACATTTTTTTGTAGGTTTAATTGATGTCGGTATAGTGGTAGTCATTAATATGACTACCACCGTTTTTTTCTGGGTGTATATAACGGAACCTATTTTAGATGATCATGAATGTTTGGGAATGGGGTTCTGAAGTGTCTGAAAAATCTGGCAGTCTGATACGCATATATATCTTACTTAATAATATTATATTATATAGTACTATATTATATAGACATCATTCTGATCTAGAATTTCTATTTAGTGGGGCATCAATCTTAACTAGTATTTCTTTCTAATTCTACTTAGTGGAGAAAAACCAACAGGCTGCTGTTGCTGTATGACTGAGCAGTATGCCCCAAAAACAAATAGATTTATTTCTCTTAAAATCCAAAGTTCTTCTAGTGATAGCAGCATTCTTATGAGGATCATTTTTAGGGACATCTTTATTAAGCAGGCAAAAAACAGGGGTTGACAGTGAGCAGCATCCACCAAAAAGCAATTATTTATTTTAAAATATTTTTTCTTTTCCAGTGAAAGTCATTTAAAAATTTGAGAGGGGCGGTCTCAGTGACCTCTTTACTAAGCATCGAAACAAGTGTTGTGTAAGTGTTTGAGCAGCCGTGTAACAGGACCGCCCAAAAAAATATATATATTTCGTTCTTCTAAAAGTTTTTCCTTCTTTGTAGTCAAAGGAATTTCAGGGGCAGTCAGTGACATCTTTATAAAGGGGCAATAAACAGGGTGACGAGGTTGTGTGTGAGCAGCAGGGTCTTCTTTTCTTTGACTCTGAGCAGCACATCTCCTGCAAAAAATATCAAATGTGTTTGTTAAGAAATAATTATTAAACTGCCATGTATTTTTGCCACTACTCTGTTACTAATTTTAGCCAGTTAGCTCACTGTAGACCAGGCCTGTCCAACCTGCGGCCCTCCAGATGTTTTAAAACTACAAGTCCCAGCATGCCCTTCCAGCTATCAACAGGTTGTCTACTGGCAAAGCATGCTGGGGCTTGTAGTTTCACAACATCTGGAGGGCCGCAGGTTGGACAGGCCTGCTGTAGACCTTTGCCAAAATTGGTGAAAAGTTGGACAGTTGTGAAGAGATCATTAGAAAATAGACTGAAGATGACTGTAAATAAATGTTAACGTTATAAATCTAATAAGAATAGTAATATAGAAGCAAAAAGAGCTCCAAATCACATCATTTTACCTATTTCTCACAATTTGTAATTAAATTCAGATCCAAAACCAAAACCTCTCAGGATGTTACTAATTATTCATACCGTATTTGAATACTTCAACTTTTAGTCCTGTTGGTGAAATAATTATACTCTTCTTGATGCTGAACGCCTTTTTAATATTTTCAGAAAAGCATCTTTTACTTCATTATTTCTCAAGCTGTATATCATAGGATTTAACAGAGGTGTCATAGCACCATACATTATTGAAATATACTTCATGTTGGATGAAAAACTTTTTACTTTTCCGATATACATGGTAATACTTGCCCCATAAAACATAAACACCACGATAAGGTGGGAAGCACATGTTGAAAAAGCTTTAGATCTTCCACCTGCTGAGTTGATTTTTAATATTGATATAATGATACAAATATAAGACACCACAATGAAAACAACCGGTGTTATTAGTATAAATAAACTTATTGCAAATAAAGCAGTCTTATGAAAGATGACGTCACCACACGCTACCTCTATAACTGCCAATATCTCACAGACAAAATGGTCCAAAATGTTTTCTCTGCAGAAGACAAGAGGCTTTAAGGAGGGAATAGATGATATAATGTAACTTCCTGACCACATAATGACAGTAATGAATCTACATGTCCTCCAATTCATATATGTGGTATAATGTAAAGGGAAGTGTATTGCAATATAACGATCATACGCCATCACTGTCAGTAACATAGACTCAGTAGATCCTAAAAACAGACCAGTGTTCATCTGTGCCAGACACCCGATGATGGAAATTCTCCTTATCTTAGAAAATAAATCTATTAACGCTTTCGGAAAAGAAGCTGATGAGTAGCACAAATCAAGCAGTGATAAATTGCAAAGAAAATAGTACATAGGTGTGTGCAGCTGAGGACTGATGATGATGATACATATCAGTAAACCGTTCCCCAGAATGGTCAGTATATAAATTAGGAAGAAGAAGACAAAAAGTAAGATACAACTCTGCAAGTTCTGGGGAAATCCAATCAGGATGATTTCTGTTACAACGGTTTGGTTTCCAAATTCCATGTTACAAATCAATATAAGAAGCACACATCTCTGTAATAAGAACATAAGTAGCTGTGTTACTCTTAAAAAAGTTGACGTAGCTTTTTTTATGAGAAGGGAGTCTCAGATAATTTGATGAAAAATAGAATCAAATCTATTAACACTCGCATGCACGGACTAAGGAGTCTAATCAGGTCAGAGGGTAATGGTAATATTTGTGCACATATCTATAATATAAATGCTTAGTGGCGTGTGTTAGTCTGTCTGTGTGTGGAAAAAATAAAATCAAGCTGCAGCGCCACCTGCTGGGCAGAGTTATACACTGACCTACTAAATTCTTAGTGTGTGTGGAAAAAAAAATTCAGAAAGGGCTGAAATTAGGTATACTAAGATGTTTTTAATTTGTTAATTTAATTTGTTAATTATTAAAAGTGTTTATAAAGATTTAAAAAAAATATATATATATTTCTTGAAGGAGAAGTGACAGTTGGGAGTGGTTGGTGGTAGCCGGGGGTGACAGTGGGGAGTGGTTGGTGGTTGCCGGGGGTGACAGAGTGAGAGGAGTGTGATACTCAGGACCGCTGAGAGAGATCCCTGTGTCTGGATAGACATCTGGATAGATGTGGCGATGAAAATGAAGGATGAGGTGATGGGAAAAGAATGATGAGGTGGTGACATGTGGACAAAATCACGTTAAAAATAGGCGCTTACGTCGGGAAGTAATGCTCTTCCCCTGAGGAGGCCTGGGCTATGGCCCAAATGCATGACAAGAACCTTTTTAACACCTTAAGTAGCTTGATTTGACTAGAATGCATGAGTATCATGCACGGGTTAACTTGTGTTTTATATGTGCAAAAATTATGTTTATATGTTTTATATGTTTATATGTTTTATAAGAAATAATCTCGGAATCCTTATACAGAGGGTCGTTTACTATGGCATTTATACTGATTGGACGCTGAGTAATTACAGCTAGACTCCATTTTGTAACCCAGAATTGATTATTCAAACAATCCTATCTCAATCCGCCCTCTGATACCTCCGATATCACCTAATTTGCTTGGCGTACTATGTCACCTTTTCCAAAATTCTCATTAAAGGCTGAATATTCAGACCTATTTTTTTCTTACCTAGATTTTAATTGTTTTTGTTCTTTGTTTTCATAAGATACTGCCTTATGATTAAGGAGAGACATGAGGACGTCATTACAAAAGATGAATTTCAATATTTAATGTTGTCATATGCCAGTATAACAATCTTTACTTTTCTGCCCAAAATCCACAAAACCATTAATAATCCTCCCAGCAGCCCTATTATAGCTGGAATTGAATCACTACCATCACATATCTCAGAGTATGTAGATATCTTTATGAAAAAAATTGTGGTCAACTTAAAATCATACTTAAAAGACACTACTAGTGTACTGCAAACATTTAAAGAATTTGAATGGAATCCTAACTACATGTGGGTGACAATAGATGTGCAATCATTATGCACATCCATCGAGCACAAAAAAAGAATAGGGGCCTGCAGGCAGTTTTTAGGCTCAGATTCCACCCACTCAGAAGGACAAAAAGAGTTTATTTGTAACCTTATATTATTTACTCTAACACACAACTAATTTTAGATTCCTGCATAAATTCTATCTTCAGATATGCGAGACTGCTATGGGTACTATTTTTATACCAAGTTCTGGTAACATTTTCTGGGTATTTGGGATACTCAAATATATATATTTATATATACACAGTATATGATTAAAACCCTTTTTCTGAACCTATAACAATGTATATGACATACATATAAATATATATATATATATATATATATATATATATATATATATATATATATGTATATGTAAACAAAGCAGTTGGGAAAGGCGCCTATGGTGCAGTATTTAGGGTACTATAGTCTCAAAAGCCAAAGTGTGTGCATATGCGTACCAGATGTCAACTTGATAACATGCACATGAATACACAGAGCCTGGGTGCTTCACTGTAGTCATATAGATCCACTCTCCACTCTTGTGTAATCATATGAAGGAAAGAGAAAACCATATGGTGCAGTAACGTCAAACAGGTAAAGCCAACATATACCCAGCCACCTAAGATTGTGCCTACCAGACATATATCATCAAGCGCTTATCTGTAAAGTTTCTTTATTTAGCTGGAGCTCTCTCATGTTCAATTCACTTCATCACATCTAAGAACAGGAAAATACAAAATAAAAAGGTCCCAGATAGTGAAGTATGTTCAAAATAAAATCTAATTTATTAACAATAAGAATCACACTCACAAAAGAACTAAAAAATATAGCTTATCTGTATCCCAAGTATAATCTTCATCTCCAATATCAATGGATCCAAGTGTCAAAGGATTCAGGTAGTGGTAAGCTGGAGACAGATGCCAGGTAGAAGGTACCAATCTGTACTAATTAACCTCAATGTGTTTCATCCTTCAAGGACTTCATCAGGAGATTTGTATATATATATATATATATTATTAAAAATAAATGAATCAATTCTATAAAACGTATATTAAATAAGAAAATAAAACACAGGTTGTCCCCGTGTGTTCCCCCCCTATGTGGAAATTTTCATGTTTTCATTATTTACACCACCACCGATTAACATGTAATTTCATTATACATATTTCATAGCTGCAACTTATGGTTACAGCCAGACAAGTTTATGTATACACTTATACATCTTTCTATTGGGGAATGGAAATTTCAGTAGAATTTGATACCAGATGCAGGTACACCTACAGCCTGGGCATGATCATCAAGTTACCTGATTGGTTGATACAAGTGTATTTGTCTGCCTCTGGCAGCATTCGGTGTGCTTTCACTATGCATATGTGAGTTGCCGCGTCCACAGGGGTCTCGGCTTCTCCACTTATGCATCTATGTGCATAGGGCATTAATTTCTGTTTCGTCATTGGTTACAATTATCTATTGACAAATTGGGTTACAATGAGGATGTAGCCCGCGAGGGGTAGTGAGAATCTACTCTTGTGTCGTCTGGTGGTTCAATGTCAGTGTCGAACAACTCACTGATTGTACCTTACAGTGTAGCGATTATTGAATGTGGATACCCTGAAGGAGTTACACAGTTTCATGCAGTACTGATATGTAGCACATTATGCAAAGGTGACCCAATATTACTACCCATCGTTCAGCGGCTCGCTAATAACGGGACAAATGTTTTGATTAAAATCTGAACCAATAACTTATGTTTTCATTAATACACACAGATATGCGATGTTATGGATAAGCGCTTCCAACAACTGTCTTTTTGTTTTGTATACATATATGGGCATTTATATTGTCATGCAGCTGGTACCATATATAATATGGACTATACTGAGCACAGGATTGTTTTTCTCTGGTTTTGTCTCAAAGTATTACCTTATATTTGTCTTGGCAGCTGTCCATCAAGTCTATTTAAAGCTCATTTTGGTGTTGCTCACAAGCCAGCCCTTGCTCGATGTAAGCCCTATACCTAATGTGAGTGCATCTGATTTTAATGGTGTTTAAAGCATATACTGTAGGTGAGTGCAAGACAGCCCTGGCCAGCCTGTGTCTCTCCAGCTTTTGTGAATTTACATGTCCCAGCTCCAACGAGACGCAGTGGTGCCTCGAGCCGCTGCAACTCTCTGTGCCCTCTCTGGCCACGTCCCGGCCGTCACCATGACGACCAGTACATCACTTTGCCTCCATCCCGGCCATTACCAGGGCAACGGTCAGGCCACGTTCCGGCATGTTTGGCAGCCAGGCGCGTGCACAGGATGCCTAATTTATTAACAGCCTTCTGTGGCTGACTAAGGGTGCACATGCCTCTCTCTCCTGATTGGATCACCTATGTATTTAATGCAGAGAGGGATTAGCCTCCCTGCCGGTTAAAGCGTTCAGTTCCTGTTAGCTGACCAGTGCCTGTCTGTACTGAAACTTGAATTGATTTCTGTGTATGACCTTTGGCTTGTTTCTTGGACCTTTATTGTTTGCTGGTGGCCTTGACCTTTGCCTGTGACTCGGATTCCCTTGCTTGCTGCTGGCCCTGACCCTTGCCTGTACCTGACCACGCTGCATGCTTCTATCCCTGGACCCCTGCTTATTCCTGAGTACTTGTGAGCATAACTTTCTCTATGGGAAAGGCAGCTGGTATAGGTGAAGACCTCTACTCCTAGGTCTGCAAGCTTATGAAGCCGTTAGCCATAACACCAGCATGCCCTGACAGCTATCGACTGGCTATCTACTGACAAAGCATGCTTGGGCTTTTAGTTTCACAACACCTGGAGGGCCACAGGTTAGCCAGGCCTGGTGTAGGACCTGCATATAATGTGGTGCCCTTGGTGCTGGGATGCAGGCTTAAATGTTTTGATCAAAATATGAACCAATACCTCATGTTTTCATTTTGTTATATACACACAGATTTGCAGTGTTAAGGTGCTGACAACAAACTGTCTTTTGTTTTTTATACCTAGCCTTTGAGGGTGCTATTATAAGTGTTTTATCATTAGCTCTAACAGCAGGTGGGCACAATCTATAGCTCCCTTCTTCATGTTCACTGATTGCCCACTCTGATTTTACCTATTTGTCCAATCTGGGGCCTCTCGGTTACATAAATGTTGTGCTCCTGGAGCATATCTGACAGCTCTATACAGTGGATTCTAGCAGTTAGAGTGCACCTACACTGTTTTTAATTTTGAGGTCATATGATACCATACTATTTGGACATTGACTATAGGCTCATTCCCAAGTCTACTCTTAACCCATTTTAATATTTTTCTGAACCACTAGCTTCATGGGGGTAGCATACTGCATGTTTTACTGACCGGAATACTGGATGCTTTTTGATCAGGTCAAAATTAGTTACCTCGCTCAAGCTCTTCCTTGTTTGTGCTCCACAGCACAATGCCTGTTACCTACACTAACTGCTGACCTGAGAACATATTATTACATACCATTAATCAGTACTATAATATGAGATATTCCAGAGTCCAGTACTTTGACCTACTACACATTACACAATTTTAATACTTTTGCTGAAACACAGTCTTACATGTGCCACAAGGTGACATATGTCTCCTATTATGTTTTGTGTTATAGGTGATAGTACCTCCCTGTGAATATATATAATAAAATAAACTGAAAGGACATTTTATAGTTTGGGGACCACCTACAGTTATTGTCGTCTTAATTGGCTCTATTGCAGATCAAAGGATGATGGAGTAACCTTCCGCCATCTTTCGATTTTATCGGCCTAGCTCAAAGAAATACAGCACCAATTCAATTTGGATTGGGGCAGCTACTGCTGCGCCTTTGAAAGGATTTTACATTGAAACTATAATGCAGTTAAGAGGAAGAACGTCCAATAGCTACAAGGCCTTGCAGCCACAGCACATTGCTAGGCACAGATTGATTGCTAGACACATGTCTTCTGTCGTACTGTGTGTAACATTTGGAGGTTACTGACACAACATTTGGGTAATGAACATTGGGACTACATGTCTCCAGGGGTGGGTTGGCCCGGGGGGCAGGGGGGCAGACCGCTATTAGGGCCGGGGAGTAGGCCGGCCGGCCGCCCCCGGATGCACAACACACCACTTTCCCCCGCGGCCGCATCTGATGACATCATCAATGACGCGGCCGCATCCCTTTTCATGGGATGCGGCCGCCTGTGTGCCCCCCGGCCATCCCTCTCCCAGCCCGCGCCTGCATGTCTTCTTTGGATGATCCGACCATAAGAATGACAGTCTTCTGTACGGTGGGTAGCTAACAATCTGCAGGGTGATGTCACATGTTTGTTCCATCACCTTGCCTAAATTTTGATTTGGCTTAATCTATGCAGTTCATTGCCATTATGGGCTCAGACCCAAAACACTATGGCACCTACTCAGTTAGCTTTAGGGCGACTACAGCTGCAACTTACGACTGATTTTCCATAATTAGGGTGATGGTAGCCCGAGCCTCCCAGACATATATCAGATCTGTCTTATAGTGAATGCCCGACCACTACCCTCGTCATGTTAAGTGAGCACATGAAGGGAATTTTTCCTATTTTGTCCTCGTGCAAAGGCCTGATTAGCTACATGCCTCCAAGGTTTTATAGATTTCTTACCTTCAAATAAGTTACCACACCCCCACGTCTCCACCCCTACCCCCATCCTTTCCCAGGTATTTGGATTGCAGGTGTGTTACCAGCCACCACGCATAAGGATGGCACGTCATTCATTGGTATCACAGGCATCCAGGCACTATGGGGGGTATTCAATTGACCGCAAGAAATGTTTTAAGGCTACGTTAATACATTTTAACACATTTTTTTGAGCGGGTTAACTTTACCCGTGATTGAATTCCATTTTTAGCGCTACGTTTTTTTTTCATGAAACGGTCCTCTCGCGCTCCAGTAGAAGGTCTATTGAAAGTATAGGGTGTGCGAGAGGCAGCCGCGTTAAAAGCCATTCAATTGTTTTTTAGCCCGGCGGGTTAAACAGGCAAATATTCTGTTTATTTCGCACCTCCTTGTGGTGTATTATAAATAAAAAACATCTTAAAACTATTTGAAATCATGTTATAATGTTGAAAAAAAGTTAAACTGTTTATCACTAATGCCTAACTTGTGTAAGATGATTTTCTTGTGAAAAAATAATGAAATAAAAAAAACATAAATAAATAATTAAATCACTAATTATTATATTTATGTATGTTTTTGATACAAATATGAATGTAGTAATGTGTTTTGACATGGTATAGATGATTGTATGGTAAAAAATAATTCAATTAAAAAATATGTTAAGTAAAGTACTGTAATGTAGATATTATCAATGTGTAATGCAATCTAATGTATGGAAATCTATGCAAAACCTTTTTTTTGTATTATACATGACCACGTTAAAACTCCCATTCAGTCCCCTAAAATCTTGCAAACCCAATTTTTAACGTGCGGGGGCAGCGTTCCCTCTTTTTCTATTGAATTGCAAACGTTTTTCTGCTGCGCTAACTCAAAACGGTCGCTATTGCCATCAAAAAACATCTGGATTTTCTTTTTTATGCTGCGGGGAAAAAGAAAAAAAAAACTTGTGGTCAATTGAATACCCCCCTATATGACACATGTACGTTCATCCTTTCCCCACCCGTTAAATTTATTGGTTGGTTACAAAGGGTGCACTGGCCAGATCTATGGCCATGGCAGTCTCAAAGTTACTGACTCAAGGACCTCCCAACACACTTGCTGAGCTTATAAGAGGGGAGGACTCAGTTACAGCAGATAAGGCCGAGTTGTTGATTAAAATCATGCTCAATTCTAGAGGGATCAATCTTAAATGGCAAGTTGTTATTTGTGCTGGCCCGATAGGACCCACTGTCAGGGAATAGTTAGTGCCTCAAGCATGAGGCGATGGCTTCAAACTGAATGTGCCCACTGGCCCTTAGTTAAGGAGCTCCAAGGGAGCAGTGAACATGTCTTCCCCAGACACGAGTGATTTTCACCTTCCAGTAAAGGGAAATATTAGTGTCCCATTAGGAGCAGTCTCCATCAGAAGAGATAAATGAATATATAGGCTACAGTCATTAGTACCCGCGAGATTGTTGGTAACTAAACTTTCTCCGCCATCAAATTGCTAAATAAAAACTGTGACCTAATTTTGCCAAAGTTACAAATGTGTCTGAGTGTTTATTTGCAATTTACACCATTGAGTTACAACACATGTAAAGGTGATTGTACAGTGGAAAGGGGGCATCAATAATATGTAGTTTATGAGAAGAGAGGTCCTAAAGTCAAACACACTTAAACTCACTCAGTTCAGACCCGCATTCTCAAACACTTACCTAGCAAGGGTTAAATATTTTCTATAGGCCCCTTCTAGCCAATGGGTGGGTCCTGGGTTTCGCAGATTAAAAACCCTCTCTAGCTGCTGTTCTGCCTCATTCTCTGCACAAAATCTCTCTCTTCCACACTTTTTGATCATGCATTGTTGTCTGATTGTCTTTATGTACCTTACATGTTATTAACTTTTCTCTCCCTCATACAGAGCAGTAACAATTGGGCAAGAAAGCAACTTATACATACAACACTATTGCAGATTGGCTGCACGTCGTTGCCCCCTTTGATGTAAAGGGTGGCTCTTGGTCCTTTTATGTGGAGGACCCCTTGACCTGCTCTAAGTGAATACGTCATTGTGAGTCTAAAAGGAGTGTAGACACTCTGATACCAGATTTAGTGTCGGCCATTCAGTAACGGAGTTTCTGCTTCACTTAGTGGATTCAGGGCCATTTTGACATCTAATCGTTTGGTTCAGTATCCAGTTCTTTTATCTGTCTCACATTGCACTTTCTACGCCACCAATTTAATAAATAAATCTCTAACCTAGTTCTGTAAAACTTACAAGTGTGTCCAAGTCTTTATTTGCTACTTACAGTATTAAGTTATAACACATGGAAAGGTGATTTTGCAGGAAAGGAGGCATCAACATTATGCAGTTCACACAAGTTTTTCCCAAGACTTATTTCACAATGCACAATATTGTTAAGGAGATAATTTTGCAGCTTCAATCCCCCATACAGCCCCCTGTTCTTCTAACACACTGAAACTTTCACACTGGACACAGAAAATGGAGGGATACATTCCACTCTCACTGCAATGCAGCCACTACCTTCATAGAAAGCATCCTCCTCACACTGTCTAGAATTTTCTCCTATATACGTACATCTTCAGGACAAAATGGTGGTGGGCATATCTTTACTTACTTACTCTCTACAACCCACAGATACTATGATCCATTCATCGTGGTTTTTACTTAAAACATTTTTTAATTATCCAAAATTTCAACATCAAATGTACCAGTTGTAGGGAAGGTAAATTTGTCAGAAGTCTGCTCATGCCAGCGCTTACGGTGCTTACCAGCAATTAAACCATGCTTCCTATACATGTAATTAGCAACTGACCCATTTTCAGCTTCAATACAAAAATGAAAGCATAAATATAAAAAAAAACATGAGACTCACCACACAGCTAAGAATGTTTATCAGAGCACAATCAGAGAGGATCAAAATTAATATAGGTAGATTGTTCCCAATGAGAGCACACAAGCAGAAAACAAGTTCTTACCCGACTCCTGCTAGTGCTGTCATCAGAATCAGATCCCCCTGTGCTATTTAGCAATCAGACTTAGTTGTGCCTGATAGTCCAGGTGAAACACCAACTGATGTATCTGTTTTTAAAAGAAGGGAATTTGATGAAGAATAGAGTCAACTTTATTAACTCTCGTGTAAACGGGCCAACGAGTCTAAGCAGATCATAAGGTAACGATAATACATTTGCGCATATGTTTTTTCAGCAATAATCATGGCACCCTTATACAGAGGGGAGTTTAGCTTGGCATTTACACAAATTAGTTAACTCTTAATTACAGGTGCATCTACTCAAAGAATGCGCCTCTTTGTCCACAACATGTTAAAATTCTATAATTCATGATGACTTACCATAGCGAAGTGACGACTAGATCCGCATCTCCTCACTTTAGGTGATCACACATCGAATCGTAGTCACTGTCGCTGATCCAGGAAAGTCTGTTTCTCTGCAATCGGAAAGTAGCTAACACCCTCGCCCAACTCTGCAGTCAGCTCACACTGTTTCTCTAAGCTGCTACATCTAGAGACCCCTCTGGCATCTCCTGTTAGCACTTACCTCTGGGAACAAAATGACTTCCAGCCATGTGGCCAAACAGTGACATATTGGATATTTCCCAGAGAGACCCTTGCATCCTATCCTCACTTACTATGGGCAGCTGACAATAAGCTCCTGGCCCCACCATTGAGATTCCCTGTAAAGATAACAACTTCTCTTGTTACACTTCATCTTTGAACAAAAGAGCTGCTATCCCCTCTGGGATATGTCAATAAAAGGGACAGAATAGTGGGTGACTGCACTACTGCTTCCAGCATGCCCTGATAACATACTGCCAATGTAGTTATTCTAAACATTACAAAGGATTAAGTCGTTCATTAATTTCATACAATTAATCATAGATTCACAGCTAGTCCAAGCTATATAAGCAGGGTAACATCTGGGGGGCGCAAAGGGGAACTTAGTGTTTGAGAATCTAGGGGGTAAATGTATCAAGTTCCGATTTCTGCAAGTCGACGGAAATTGGCGACTTTGCTTGGGAAATGTAAAGCGGTGATGGCATGTAAAGGCAAGTTTGCAGTAATCGGAACATTTACCCCCAGGACTGTGATGGACTGTGGTGGGGTTCCATCAATTTAGTCCTTGCACCAAGTGGCTGGGATCCCATGTTTCATGACAGACACTAACAAGTAACATAAAATAGATGTAAATCAAACTAATAGGAAGGAAGGATAAATAATCAATATTTATTTACCACTTATGAAAGTAAAATTAAAAAGTAAATTCAGGTTATTGGAGGGTTTACTATTGAAAGAAACAAAAAAATAATGGATTATAGTTACTCTATACTAGAGATGGTCACTGACCCCCGTGTTTTGGTTTTGGATTCGGTTTTGGATCTGGATTACCGTCGTGTTTTGGTTTTGGTTTTGGTTTTGCAAAACCTCCATTGCGTGTTTTGGTTTTGGTTTTGGTTTTGTTTGGTTTTGTTTTGCTATTTTTTGGGAAAATCCATGTTTTTGGGCCTAAATTAACCCAATTTAGTGCTCCAACTGTTTTAGAGACAAGTAATCTAATTGTTGAGGTAATAAATCATCCCAAAAAACAGTTTAATTCTTCGTTGGTAGGCCTATTCTACACACAAAACAGATTGTCTTCCTCTCCATCTATGCATATTGGCAATGCAGCCATCGTCTTTGAATGTATATTACACCCTACACTTATAGTTAAATATGTAAAGAAATGGAAAAAGCCAGTTTGGTTTCTGTCTCTCAAGGCCCCCCTCCACTTGTATAAAATACCAAAAAATTCAGCCATTATAGACTGTACAATATTAATTGACATGGAGAAAGCCAGTTTGGTTTCTGTCTCTCTAGGCCCCCCTCCACTTGTATAAAATACTAAAAAATTCAGCCATTATAGACTGTACAATATTAATTGACATGGAGAAAGCCAGTTTGGTTTCTGTCTCTCTAGGCCCCCCTCCACTTGTATAAAATACTAAAAAATTCAGCCATTATAGACTGTACAATATTAATTGACATGGAGAAAGCCAGTTTGGTTTCTGTCTCTCTAGGCCCCCCTCCACTTGTATAAAATACTAAAAAATTCAGCCATTATAGACTGTACAATATTAATTGACATGGAGAAAGCCAGTTTGGTTTCTGTCTCTCTAGGCCCCCCTCCACTTGTATAAAATACTAAAAAATTCAGCCATTATAGACTGTACAATATTAATTGACATGGAGAAAGACAGTTTGGTTTCTGTCTCTCTAGGCCCCCCTCCACTTGTATAAAATACTAAAAAATTCAGCCATTATAGACTGTACAATATTAATTGACATGGAGAAAGCCAGTTTGGTTTCTGTCTCTCTAGGCCCCCCTCCACTTGTATAAAATACTAAAAAATTCAGCCATTATAGACTGTACAATATTATGAAAAATGGACAAAGCCAGTTTAGGGTCACTCTGTCTATGACACCCTACCCTTAAGGATAAATTGCCCTAACAGCAGCCTTTCAAGATGGTATGTGATATGGAAATGCCACAAGTCCCTTTCCTCTTTGGGGGTAGATTGCACCCTACACTTACATAGAAAGTTTTAAAAAGATGTTATCGGCATCATCTTCAGCTTCATCCTCACCCTCATCAGTGTTATCGTCATCATCACAGACTATCAATTCATCGCCGCTTGAATCCGCCATTAGAGAACAGTCAGTGCTTGCATGTCTTGGATGGTGAAGGCCTTCCTCGTGGAAGATGTAGTTCATTTTTATAAACATCATTTTCTCCACATTTTTGGGAAGTAACCTTCTACGGCGATCACTGACTAAGTTCCCTGCTGTGCTGAACACTCGTTCAGAGTACACACTGGAGGGTGGGCAGCTTAGGTATTGCAAAGCAAGTTTGTACATGGGTTTCCAAATAGCTTGCTTTTCTTCCCAGTAAGGAAAGGGACTGTCTGACATTTCCATATCAACTACCTCTTGAAAGTAATCCTCCACCATCCTTTGCATGTTTATACTCATATTGGATGGACTTATGGGCAAAGTGACACTTTGTTTTGAAAAATCCTTCAAACCAGCCCAGATGTTAAATTGTTCTCGTCTGCCCCCTGTGTCTTCCCTGCTTCTTTTTTGGAAATTTAATTTTTTACGAGCAACAGCTTGAGAAAGTGAAGGAGGACACGTCGTCAAGCCGAGGCCCAGTTCAGCGGCCAACTTGCTGAGCAATAGCTCCTTGCAAAAGTTCACATCTCGCTCATTTACAAGTAAAGACTCAATGTAGGTTTTAAACCTTGGATCAAGCACAGTGGCCAAAACGTACTGATCCGAGTTCAAGATCTTAATAACTCGAGGATCATTGTGAAGCGAATTAAGTACTTGATCGACAAGGCCAACATACTTTGCTGAATTGCTTGCTTTCAGCTCCTCCTTCATTTTCTCAAGCTGCTTTTCCAATAGTCTAATTAAAGGAATGACTTGGCTCAAACTAGCAGAGTCTGCACTGACCTCACATGTCACAACTTCAAATGGTTTCAGCACCTTGCACAGCACTGAAAGGATTCCCCACTGTGCAAGAGTGAAATACATCCCCCCTCCTTTCCCAATGTCATGACTTGTGCAATATGCTTGGATGGCTTTGCGCTGTTCCTCCATCCTCTGAAGCATGTACAGGGTGGAATTCCACCGAGTTACCACCTCTTGCTTAAGTTGGTGGCAGGGCAAGTTAAACTGCTCTTGGAGCTGCTGTAATCTCCTACATGCTGTGGCTGAATGCCTGAAATGGCCTGAAATTTTACGGGCCACCGAAAGCATCTCCTGCACCTCACGGTTGTTTCGTAGGAAGCTCTGCACCACCAAGTTGATGGTGTGAGCAAAACAGGGAATATGTTGGAAATCACCCAGCTGTAATGCTCGCACTATATTGTTGGCGTTATCTGAAATGACATACCCTGGGGAGAGTCCGAGTGGTATAAGCCATGCATCAATCACATCTCTCAGTTTGCGTAACAAATTGTCAGCCGTATGCCTGTTAGTGAAGCCGGTGATACAAAGAGTGGCCTGCCTGTGACAAATGTTACGTAGTGGTGTACATGCTGCTGCTGTTCCTGCTGGTGAAGGTGAATGACCAACCCAGTGGGCTGTCACAGTCATATAGTCTTTGGTTTGGCCACTTCCACTTGTCCACATATCTGTGGTTAAGTGAACAGTGGGCAGAATGGCATTTTTCAGCGCAATCTCTACATTTTTACACACTTTTTGGTATAGTTGTGGAATAGCTTTACGGGAGAAATGGTGTCGCGATGGAATTCTGTAACGCGGACACAAAACCTCAATTAACTGTGAAAAACCAGCTGCGTTTATGGTGGAGATTGGACGCAGATCTAACACTAACATTGCAGCCATGGCGTCTGTGATTCGCTTGGCGACTGGGTGACTGCTGTCATATTTGCTTCCCCTCGCAAAGGATTGTTTCACAGTTAATTGCTGAAATGTAGGACTGCTCATTTTATTCACCTGCCTCTGGGATGACGATTCACCCCCAGCAGCAGCAACAGCAGCAGCAGGACTAACGCTTTCTTCAGAGGAATCAATAATAGTGCCGGAGTCATCCAGCCTTAAGTGGGATGCCGGGCTAACTCCGAGCGCTACTGAGGATATTGATGAGGATGGTGTGGTGGGTGTATTTTGTGGCCGTCGGTATGTCGGTGAGCGGAGGGTCTTAGCTGATGAGGGAGTGCTTGTATTCTTTTGGGAAGAACTTTCAGCTTTTCCCAACACTTTGCCATGAACTCTCGTTAAATGGCGTAACATAGACGAGGTTCCAAGATGGTTAAGGTCCCTCCCTCGACTGACTGTGGCTTCACATACACTACAAATGGCTATACAATTGTTGTCTGGATTTGGGTAGAAATAATTCCACACATAAGAAGTGGATTTTTTTGTTTTATGCCCAGGCATGACAATGGCCTTTTTCTTGTCACGTGCCAGAACTGCTGCCACTGGTGCAGGACTTACACAAACAACCTCATCCTCATCAACATCCTCATTAGCGCCCTCGTCGCCTACACAAATCTCCCCCTCATCCTCTTCTAATTCCAAAGTGGCATCCTCAATTTGGGTATCACCGGCTACACTCGGGCTATTAAGGCACACATCAGCAGAATGCTCACGATTAGACATCCCACTGTTGGATGGACTCTCCACAGGGATTGTTGTCATTTGTGAATCAGAGCAAATATTCTCCTGTAATGCCTCACTGGTATCTTGCAGCTCAGCTTTGACGCGTAACAGTAGTTGTGCACCAATTGTAGGCTGGGTAACTTTTTGGGATCTGCCACTAATAGCCAAAGGTGAAGGCCTCATTCTCTCTTTGCCACTGCGTGTGTAGAATGGCATGCTTGCAATTTTTTTTTTATCGTCACTTAACTTTTGCTCAGTTACACTTCGTTTTCGCTTCAATACAGTAAATTTTTTTTTGGTTTTTGTTTTTTGCACTAATTTGAAAACACTCTGTTGTTTGACATCGCCTTGGCCAGATGACGTACTGGGAACACTAACATCAGGACTGGTGACAGAACCTGGTTGCTCATTTAGATCATATGTGGACTGCTTTGAATCCATTGCGTAGATACTGCTGACAGATATGACTTTTGACAGCCAGAAATATTAATGCACAATTAGGGAGGACACCCCAAAAACACAGAGGAGTGCTAAAATTTATTGAGTAGATACTGCTGACAGATATGACTTTTGACAGCCAGAAATATTAATGCACAATTAGAGAGGACACCCCAAAAACACTGAGGAGTGCTTAAAATTATTGAGTAGATACTGCTGACAGATATGACTTTTGACAGCCAGAAATATTAATGCACAATTAGAGAGGACACCCCAAAAACACTGAGGAGTGCTTAAAATTTATTGAGTAGATACTGCTGACAGATATGACTTTTGACAGCCAGAAATATTAATGCACAATTAGAGAGGACACCCCAAAAACACTGAGGAGTGCTAACATTTATTGAGTAGATACTGCTGACAGATATGACTTTTGACAGCCAGAAATATTAATGCACAATTAGGGAGGACACCCCAAAAACACAGAGGAGTGCTAAAATTTATTGAGTAGATACTGCTGACAGATATGACTTTTGACAGCCAGAAATATTAATGCACAATTAGAGAGGACACCCCAAAAACACTGAGGAGTGCTTAAAATTATTGAGTAGATACTGCTGACAGATATGACTTTTGACAGCCAGAAATATTAATGCACAATTAGGGAGGACACCCCAAAAACACAGAGGAGTGCTAAAATTTATTGAGTAGATACTGCTGACAGATATGACTTTTGACAGCCAGAAATATTAATGCACAATTAGAGAGGACACCCCAAAAACACTGAGGAGTGCTTAAAATTATTGAGTAGATACTGCTGACAGATATGACTTTTGACAGCCAGAAATATTAATGCACAATTAGAGAGGACACCCCAAAAACACTGAGGAGTGCTTAAAATTATTGAGTAGATACTGCTGACAGATATGACTTTTGACAGCCAGAAATATTAATGCACAATTAGAGAGGACACCCCAAAAACACTGAGGAGTGCTAACATTTATTGAGTAGATACTGCTGACAGATATGACTTTTGACAGCCAGAAATATTAATGCACAATTATGGGGGACAACCCAAAAGCGCTGGGGAGTGCCAAATATGAAGAAAAAATAATAAACCTCTATCCTCCTCTCTGCACTAGCGATTTTGGTTAGAGCAATTGCAAGAACAATATTGTATTCTTTCTCTGTCCCTGCTCTAATTAGCCTATGACTACACCCTGCTCTCTCCCTCTGTCAAATGGCGATGGATTGCTGTGGAGGCGTGTATTTATAAAGTTGAAGTATCGCGAGAACCGAGTCCCGAGATCCGACGACGTCACAATGACGTTCGGCCTCGATTTGGATTCGGAATTGGCGGGAGAGTACCGAGCTGCTCAGCTCGGTACTCGGATACCCAAAGTTCGGGTGGGTTCGGTTCTCGGAGAACCGGACCCGCCCATCTCTACTCTATACTGTGATATTGTAAATTATAAGGCACCAAATGGATTAACAGAGTTGCATCTGATTTAGAGGGTGAGAATCCATTGAGGAATGGGGATCAATGTGTCGTCAATTCTAAGTTTAAGACACACAATTTGTTATAGATAAAAGGAAATATACTTTGCAAAGAGATTGTAAAGATTGAGAAAAATGTTATGAATGTGAAATAAAATCATAAGAAGATTGTAAAGTACAGAAAATTACAGCAGAAAACATAGTGGGCCTGATTCATCAAGGAACGTAAAGATAATGTAATGTGAGTATTTTTAAAAAAAACAAACACAGACCAAAAAGAAAAAGCAGCGCTGAATAGTATTATATAGGTGTGGCCTTAATTAGAAAATTCAAAGGAAACCCTGGCGGGATACATCATACCAGAGATAATAGTATATAAAAAAATATATTTTTAATGTCTCAATAAATATAATACATAGGCCTCATAAATTGGTAAATTATTAATTGAAACCAAACATTTAAAAAACACTTGGACGTAAAGCTGTATATTGATGATGTTGATCATTATGTATAAATGGACTAACAAATGGAGTCTATAAACGGACTAAATTGATGAATATGTCCATATAACTAAGGTAATATAGAGATATAATTACAATAAAATCCCTCCAAGATATTCAGCAAAATAACCTATAAGTTGAAAGATAAATAGCAATCAAAGTAATGCTGGTATATTAATGATATTACACGTCCAGCTCACTGACAAATGACTTGCATAGGAAATAAATTATATAACTCACTTAATTGTCTCAGTGCTTCCAATGCTGCAGCTCCCAGCTTATGACTCCGTCCGGGTGCTCTGTACACAGGCGTTGGAGAACACAACCCAAAATCACAGCAGTATGTTTCAACGCCTCCTTATTCTATCTTTGATAAAGTCTGGGTTCAATCTTTGATAAAATATTGAATCCTGGTATTTTATTTATAGTTTCACTTGACCTGTCCCTAAAATCTGTATTGTACAGGAAAGCATTAGTTACATTTGCAACTGTATGAGTGCACTAAAATCCACGTATAACTTACATTCTTAAAACCTGCTAAGTGATATTTAAGACAGCAATCCCACATAGACCATTTTTTCTTTGAAAAAGCAAGTTAAGTATCTTTTAATAATAAATCCGTTTAAAGTAATTTTAATAAACTATCCTTCTACATATCATTATCTCCTTTTCAAAATCTCACTAAAGGTCAAACAAATATGGCTGCCATAGGCTCACAGCTCTCAGCATGTCATGTGACGGCAGTGTGGGAAGAAGAATGGGAGTGGGATGCAACAGTGCAGACAGCTTAGAGAGATGTACCATAGCCTCTCTGCTCACTACACCATGAGCCATGTGACCATAGCATGTGACTTTGGTTGTCATGGTAGTCAAGAATCAAAAATCATTATTAGCAGCCTGCAGAAAAAAAACAAGGAAAAATGAGAAATACCATGATTGTTCTTATAGCCTGCACAGTGATTTGTGTTGGGATTGCTGCTTTAACACTGATAGTCAAAAATGAATGTAAGCAAATGGACTTGTACACACTAACATTCTGACAAACGTATGATTTCCTTCATGTCAAATTCAACCTTCCCTGCAGTGCTCATGAGCAGTGACTCTGGGGACTAGCACTACACTCACACACACTCATCCACATACAGATTAATGTTAATTTTGGCAGCTGCCAATTAACCTATCAGTATGTCTTGTGTAGGAGGAAACCAAAGTAACTGGAGGAAACCCATGCAAACACAGGGAGAACATACAAACTTCACACAGATAAGGCCATGGTCGGGAATTGAACTCATGACCCAAGTTCTGTGAGGCAGAACTGTTAAAAACTAAGTCACCATGCTGTCCACATATATACTTTAAATAATGTTGTTGATGTATATTATTTTTTACCTTAAGATAGCCAATGTGATTAGAAACTTCTTTACTCTATTAGAAAACTGAAAATAAAAGGTAATGGTCATTACACTGTGTAACAGGTCTTGTTAAAAGGTATAAAAGCTTGTACTTGTCAGCATAAGGACAAACTTCTCTCTGCTTGAAAAATGTCTACACCTAGGGGTAAATGTATGAACGTGCAGGTTCTTCAACACCCGCGTGTTCAGCGTGTTTGGCGACTAAATTTCAAGCGGCGTTGCATTGTAAAGGGAAACTTCCCTTTACAATGCAGCGCCGCTTGAAATTTAATCGCCGAACACGCTGAACACGCGGGTGTTGAAGAACCTGCACGTTCATACATTTACCCCCTAATGTGAATACAATAAAGACTTCATATTTACTTCTGAAAACTTTTAAAATACTTTTTGCCTTATCCAGTCACTGCATTCAAAATAGATTGTCATGGATTAGAAAATAATACATTCTTCAAAATGTGGGACTGCAATGGGAAATTACACAGTAGCATAAGAACACACTTCTCTCTGCTTGAGAAATGTCCACATTAGCAAACAATCAGATTCTCATTTTGTGGAATGTACTAAATAAATGATAACTAGAATATAATAAGATATGATATAGGCAACATCTTCACTTTTTCAAACCCGCAGTTTAGTAAATATACCCCCTGATGTGAATGCAAAAAAGACTTCATATTTACTTCAGAAGACTTTGAAAAGACTCTTTGCCTTATCAAGCCAATGCATTCAAAATAGATTTTCATAGAATATAAAATATAAAATTCTTCAAAATGTGGGATGGCTTCGGAACATTACTCGGAAGTGCAGAGAAGTATAATCACACCAAGAACATGGTTGTTTAGAGAATTTACTGACTATCATCTCAGTTCCGCTACTGGACCCAATGAGCTTAGCTGTCATTGCTGTCAACTGTTATTGCTGTTGCCCTCTCTGTTACTCCTTTTGTGATGTACACTATCTCTTTAGTGGCAGCAGCTGCCTCCAACAATGGGGAACAGCTGTTTCCAGCAGTGATAACACCCAGGTACTCCAAGTTGGCAGATAACCACAAGAGTGCATATTAAAAGTGACAGCCTTCTCTAGAACCAGCAGAGGAAGGAGGTGCAGTTAAGGTTAATGGTCAGACAGTTATGGTGGCCAGCAAATAACGCTTTTAAGAACTCTACAATGACTAGTTCATCTTTCATGTCTCCATCTTCTACTATCTCCCCTCATTACATCCGTACCACACCACAAGTAGCTGCAAAGAAATGTCTGACCCACCATCTTTCCCCACCAGCAGTTACAACTGTTATTCCACTACCTTATGTACTAAGTGTTCCCCTCACCTCTTACATTATAAGATCATTTGAGCAGGGCATCAGATTATAAGAGCATTATTTAACATTTTTATAGTTTTATTGCTTGAGTTATATTCTAGAGAAAATTCTGAGGTCTATGTAACAGGATATGGATACAGATTGATGTAAGGGACAAAGGACAGTTCTTATTCATGGATGGCACCTAGACAGAGTGCCCAAGGGGTAGGGAATGCATTTGTAAAAAGAGTTCACTTTAAACCTTATGTGTGTTTGAAATGCAAACTGCATTAAATGAATAATGACTGAAAGTAAAACAGACCAAACCATTTTACTAATAGAACAATTGTACTTATAGAGCAGTAATTGTCCTTACCATTAGAAATCTGAATACATCTAACAATACACATGTGAAGTATTGGTTCAAATTAGGATGAAAATATTTGAATCCTGTAACCCAACATCAGGGTGTTTACTCATTTCTCATTTACTTCGGTACCTTCCCTCACACATATCACTGAAATACAGATAAAATCATGTGCACTCACCTCACTGCTTAGGATGATGAAAGGTTAGTTAGTAAACTAGAAACAGCAGCCAGGACATTAAGCAGTATTAATAAATAGAAAATAGAAAATAAATGACACATGTTCTACTGGTATTTGTATAGTGCAGTGATATTACCTCACAGCTAAACTCTAAAATTGCAAGGAAGGCCAAGCACAGGCATATTTCTTTTCTACAAACCGTTTTATTGCATCCCTTTAGATATATATTTCCTTCCTTGTACATATCCAATGAATATTATTGTGCTATATCATATGACAATACATAGCATTAAGTTCAATATATAATTAAACATTAAGGGATAAAAGTATAGACAATACCATAGACATGCTCTTTCTCTCTTCAGTGCTTTCGTTCTATTTTTTTCATTTATCCTGAAGACTTTTATAAGTTATTTAAGAATGAGTAAAAAACTCTTAAGAGATTAATTATTACGAGAGTCAGACTTATTTTAGTCACATGCATTTTTTTAATTGTCCGCTATGGACTATTTCTTCTTTATACATGGATTTAAGAGAAAGTCCCCAGGTGAACCCAAGAAGTAACAGAACATTATTCCCTCATTTGAGAGCAGAGAACATTTCACATTTTCTCTATATAAATATTTTTTAACTTCTTTGTGTATCCAAGAAAATTAAAAAAGTTTGTCTGTGTCTTATTTTCTTCTTACTATCATCCGGTACCTTGATCCGGTCCTCAAATCCTCACCTCCTTATCCACTTTCTTGGCTTCCTAGGACCTCAATTCGTCTGCAACATTCAACTGCCATTCCAACAAAGGCACTGCCTATAATATAGGTTGCATTGTTGGCCTAGATCCACCAGCCTTTCTGAACTCCAATTCTCCTGATCCACACCTCCTGAGTCCCTAATATTCTTGACTCCTCCTGCACCCACTGGTTAAGCATCAACAGTTACCTAGCCTGCATCGGCCAACCCCCCATTCTAATTTAAACTCATTCTACACTAGGTCACTGCCGAGGCCTAATCCTCCTGTTTTCCTGGTCCTTTGCATACCTATCTAGCCTCTTATGCTGGAATCTATGTCCCCTTTATTAGTGGGCCCTGACATCGCTTAGGCCCTGCTTCCTGGATTGTGACTCCAGACCCTGGACTCAAATTCCCATCCTGCATGGTGTCTCTGAGCTAGTCTGGCCTAATCTAGGACTCAACTCTGGCCTGACTGGACCTGGGTCTGCTCACCCAGTTTCTGATCCTGAATTATGGGATATATTCCTAATACATTTGAGCCCTGTCCTCCTCTAACATCACCTACATTTTGTTCTTCTGGGTCATGACTCTGGACCCTGAACTCTTGTACTCATCACTACTCTGTTCTTTTGTTCCCCTCCTGGATCGCAACTCTGACCTAGTCCTCATTTGCCTGCATCCTGACCTGCTCATTTTTAGTTTTCCATCCTGGGACTTGGTCTTTTGACCCTGCTACCCTCTCCTGGATCTCCTGAGCTCACCCTTGGTTGTTCAATGCCCTGGACTACCTCTTCATCTCTGTTCACTCACCTTCCACCTTTGGGTTTTGGTTATCTATCCTCCCTGTTTCTTCATGAAAAGTTCCATTAATTCTCCCTGGTACTGCACCCGTTTTAGAATTGCATAGTCTTTATGTTTTATCATGTGTTTATCCATTATTCCATTTTGATTTCCATTCTTCAGGATGTTTCTCTGTAATTATTTCATGCATCTCAAATCTAATGGTCACTTATGCTGTTTACTTTCCTCCCCCCCTGCTTGCTCCCTTCTCCCTGCTTAAATCCTATGTCCTGTGGCTCCCCCATGTTAGCACCCTTCTAGCCTCCACCCCACTTTTTCACTAGCGTTTTCTTTACCCTTATTTCTCTCTACCCGAACCACCCTTGTGGATCAGTAACCATGCCAATCTCATCCACATTTCCCCACTTCTCTCCCTTTCTCTTGTTCTCTGGGAATGCCAGATTCATCTCTTATCAACTGCCACCCATCCATGACATTTTATCTCCAACTTTCTTAACCTCCTTGCCATCACAAAAACTTGTCTCTCCTCCACTGACACCACTTCCCCCACTGCTCTCTCCTATATTGGCCTCTCCTTCATCCACTCTGTCAGATCTTATGACCTTTAAGGTGATGGTGAGGGTAACCTCATTTAACCCAATTGCATCTTCCATGTAAACTCCGCTTAGCCAGAAAAGAGGTCAGGAAACACATCAATATGAAGGAAACAGGAGCAGAGACGCATAGGAGCACAGCAACCAGGAACTCTGTATTTGGTGAAGTAGATGTCCCCAAAGGAGAAGACAGTCGAAGAAATGGTATAAGTGAGGTGAGATGAGTAGGTCATGGATGGAAGCCAGTTTGTTACACCTGTTGAGTTGGGTGCAGGGGTGAAGGGGTTAGGTAGGAGATGAAGAGGTGGGTCAAAAGGAGAGGTAATCAGAGGTGAGGGGTTAGATTGGAGAGATAGAGGTGTTTCAGAGGTGAGATATAGGGAGTGCTATGCATTGTGAGAGAGGTGTGGAATCAGAAGTGCTGAGGAGGTAGTAGGGGAGGTGGGAGGTAGAAGGTCTAAAGAGGGGAAGAGAAGGGCTGGGGTGATTAGGCCAGGATGGCAGAAGGCAAAAATAAGAGCACGGGCAGGTGAGGGGAATGGAGAAGGTGAGTATGTGGAAGAGCAAGGAAGAGGGGAAAAAGTGAAGTGAGAGCCAAGGGTGAGGGGTAGTAGACACTAAAGATGTTAAGGAATAAATCAACTAAACAGTAAAGATACAATGAAGGATAAGGCTATACAGTTGCTGTAGTTGGCAAACATAGCTAGGCTGCACCTTGACAATAAGGGAATCACAATGGTACTATGTACAGTAGTAGACCCAGCAGTACATGCAATGCAAACTATGATAGTAATCAGGGGGGCAGAAACAGGAATGTTAATTTGTATTGGAGATGGGAGTACAGGGCAATGGAGCAAGCAGAGGAGCCAATTTAGCACTCGGGAGACTCGGGGGGGAGATAAAGCACTATGTTATCCTTTTTGTTGCCTTGATTTACCGTGACCGGAGTATAATTCAGGAAATCCTCACAAGAGGATTAGATGGAAGATGCATCTATGAAATATTAATGCTTACCCCAATTCTGGCATTGAGGTTCCTTATTTACTTGTGTAAGTTCTTCACACGAGAGTGGTTGATTAATACAGGTGAAGGCAATTTCCATCTTTGTGCTGTATTGGTTTAAGGATTATATCTATCATCACTTTTTCGGCATTTGGAGTGTGGTAACGGTATCCCCACAGTTCTTACATTTGATATGTAAGAACGTATTACACCATTATATATTGTTGTCTTTATTTGTGGATACTTACATACTCGTGGACATCTGCTCGGAAGATCATCATTCTGACATTTGTGTTTATGAAAATCGCAGGAATGGATGCCGTATTTATATGGCTATCGATTTGTAGCAATAACGTGGACTGGATTACACTCAGTGTTTTATCTTTGTTTACAATTTTTGTATGTATGTGCAAGAAATTAGCGCCGTTATTGCTATACCATTTCTTCTTTGTATTTGTTTGGTGGGCATATTGGTTGGCTTGTTAGGGAAACTGGGTGGACATATGGGATGGCATGTGAGAAAATAGCTGGCGGAAATATGGGTTGTCACATCTGGGAAAAAACTGGTTGGCATGTGCGAGAAGCTATTGGCTAGGGGTGACATGAGAGAAAAGCTGGTGGACTGTGTAAATATGTGACAAAAGCTGATGGGCATATGGGTTGGCCTGTGGCAGAAAAGCTGGTGGACATACAAGAGACTTGGAAGAAAAAAACTGGTGGGCACATGGGGTGTCATTTAAGAGAAATACTGATAGGCATATGGAAAATGATAAAAAAAAGTGATGGTCATGTGTGAGACAAAACCTGGTGGTCATATCAGGTAGCTTGTGAAAGAAAAGCTGTTGAACAGATTTGGTGACCTGTGAGAGAAAAACTGATGGACATGTGGTGGCACATTATAGAAATACTGGTGGGCATACTGGGTGACGTGAGAAAGTTGGTGGGCATGTAGAGTGACATTTGTGAAAAAACCTCTGGGCATATGGGGTGGCATGTGAGAAAAGCTGTTGTTCTGGGGGTGGTGTAAGTTAAAAGTTGGTGCACACGAGGTTGCATGTGGGAGAAAATCTTGTCCACAGGGGGTAACATGTGAGAGAAATGCTGGTATGCAGGGAGTGACGTGTGAAAAAAGAATGTACGCAGGGGGATTCTTCTGCCGCGCTATGTCAGCTACACTATATCTTCTCTTTGGTGTCTGGGAAATAGGAGTTAGCACCCCAGACTAACACCCTGCCTGTTGTATCATTCCAGCAAGGAGCCAAGTAGTAAAGTGATAAAACATGGGATTCACACCCAGAAGATCATTCTGTGGTCTGATTTAACACTACATATATTGTACTGTATGGTTTGTGTTAGATGCTTTCATATCTGTACATTAGGAATGTCTTTTCTCTGACTTCACCCCATTTCACAAAGTTGTTCAACGGGACAATACACATACCACACTAACAGTCTGTCCCAATGTGATCCAATCGCTGACCACCATATGGCTAACAATTTGGGTACCTGCATGTGCAGTAAATTGGAAAGTGATCCTTAGTTCAACGCTCAGGTGCTCTCTTTTTCTAACAGTCTATTAATTTCAGGACAATTGAGACTTGTTAAAACGCTCAAGAAATGAAGTGTCGCAAGATGTCTAGAAAAAGTTTTTATAATGTAAATATTAACTTAAACACATTGTAGCTGCAATCAGTGGTTCCTGCATAGAAGGAGGTTTAGAAATATATACATAAAAGGAGCTGGATTCAGTGGTCAAAGTGGAGTTAAATACGATGTTATGCCATACCACACGTTCTTCCACTGCATTCATTCTAAATCTATTAAAATTCACTTAACCTTACATTTTCCATACCACCACTTCTAAATTTTCACTTCAAACACTCTGGCCTGATTCATGTCTCCGGATACAAATTGTTCGCAACTTGCATTTTAAAAATAAACAAAAAAGAGAAGCAGAAAGTTTGTAAGAAAATTGGTGCACTATAACTCTCCAGCATGAACATAGAATATAAAGCTGGGAGGGACATCAAGGAGTTGTTAAAGTATGTATTTCAAATTAAAACAGCGAAATGTATAAAAAGAAAAGAAAAGTTTAGGTGATCAAACAAACTGTGTATCATAAAATTGCCGGGTATACCTCATTAAGTCCCCTAAATTTCTTAGGGATTGAGCTTACATGTATAATCATAAATTAAGCTGTATTCCTTGAGGGGTAAAAAATGTTTTTCCTTTTCATACCATATATTTAGCTGTCCTATATATTCAGCTTGTTCCAAATGGATAAGGTAAAGTATTTCCTTAAATTCAAATGTTGGCTAAATATGGCTGGTAGCTAATGGTTACTAGAAATCAGCTGTCTACCACATAAAGATTACATAAGCGTGGAGAATAGTAGCTGTAAACCCGTGTGCTGCTGGCCTAAAATCTGTTACACACTATCCCAGTGTGAGAGCCGCTAATAACACGGGGAGAGTATTGCTACCTGCCTGCTCATGCTCCATACTAACTGTGAGTGTAATGCAACTTTAAGCCAAATATTATAAGCATGCTCTTTCTATAAATGGGTTAGAGGTATACCCGGCAACAACGCCAACACGCGTTTCGCCGGTTAATGCTTTGTCAAGGCAAGCCGATCAGTACATCTGACAGGTCTTAAATACTATGGAGCTGAGCCCCCCAAGTGATGTCGATCTTATCTCCAATTTTATGATACACAGTTTGTTTGATCACCTGCACTTTTCTTTTCTTCTGTTTATATTTTGCTATTTTAATTTGAAATACATCATTTTTAATGATACAGAATAAAAGATATATTTTAACAATTTCTTGACATCCCTCCCAGCTTTATATTCTATGTTCATGCAAGAGAGTTACAGTGCACCGATTTCATAACTAACTTTCTGCTTCTCTTTTTTGAACATTATGCTCAAGGTTTTGGTGCACAACTGTCTATTGGTTTATATTTAAATAAACTAATAGACAGTTGTGGTTATTATATAATATAACTTCAGGGAATTTAACTCCTAATAATTGGTGCTACAGAATTTATTTATTTTAAAAATTAACACAAAAATTGAGCGTAGTTCCATCCGTATTCAATTCTAAGTATCTCTAGACCTTTACATTTGAACCTGGGTTGAATAATGGTTACTTGCTGTATGTAGACAGACAGATCAGCATTACACACGCAAGAATCTGTTCAATAAAAAGTCAAAACACCACTAAAATGTTGTATTATAATAGAAATTATTAGCTCTTAGCAGTATAATCACTAATAAAAATATGGATTTAAATGGATAAATATGGATTTTTTTTACATGAAATATATAACTTAAGATGCTTTTATTGTGTACTGTACATACAATCCGTTTTTAAAGTCTATCTTACTTGTATACACATGTTCTGTGCTAGCTATTGGCACAAATATGTGTAGTCTTTAAAACAAAGACTATGACGTGTCATCACTATCAGTTGGACCTTACTGTAACTGGTGCAAATGATACGGCTGAAACCAACAGTACTTGTGCTTACTTGCCAACTCTCCCGGAATGTGCGAGAGTCCCTCGGACTCCCGGGCAGAGCCAGATTTAGACCTCATAGGGCCCTAGGCAGGATACTGTTTTTGGGCCCCCTCCCTGAAACAATCCATAGCACTATATTTTTGCAGCCTACCATATACCCCTATAGTTATGTAGAAGTGAAAGCATGTGCCGCTGCATGCCTACCATATACCCCTATAGTTAAGTAGATATGAAAGCATGTGCCGCCGCCAAAGGAGGTGAGGGCGTGGCTTGCATCTTTGGGGGCGTACCTAACATGTGAAAAGAGCAAGGCCACCCTGCTGCAGAAAAAGGCACCCCTAAATAATTACCAAGCAGTCCCGTTTTTTTAAGTAGTTGGGTCAAAACAACTTAATAAATATTGAAGTCAGGGCAGAAATACGTACTTAAGTTGTTTGCAAAAATAATACGCATAAATCCAAGTATGTGCTCTTGTCACTTTTTCCCCTTCACAATATCACATGTGCCCTTTCACCATCACCTCTGTGCCCATCCCCATCACCACCTCTGTGCCAATCACCATCACCACTTCTGTGCCAATCACCATCACCACCTTTGTGCCCTTCACCATCACCACTTCTGTGCCAATCACCATCACCACCTCTGTGCCTCTTCACCATCACCACCTCTGTGCCCTTCACCATCACCACTTCTGTGCCAATCACCATCACCACCTCTGTGCCTCTTCACCATCACCACCTCTGTGCCCTTCACCATCACCACCTCTGTGCCCATCACCATCACCAATTCTGTGCCCCTTCACCATCACCACCTCTGTGCCCTTCACCATCACCCCTTCTGTGCCAATCACCATCACCACTTCTGTGCCCTTCACCATCACCACCTCTGTGCCCTTCACCATCACCACCTCTGTGCCCATCACCACCTCTGTGCCCATCACCACTTCTGTGCCCCTTCACCATCACCACCTCTGTCCCTCCGTTGTTTTACTTGCCTTTCTATTGCCTTTCTTCTCCGGCGCGCTGCTCCTCCTCGGTCAGTCCAAACAGATTTAAAAAAAAAAAAAAGAGTCACGGGATCGCTCGTCGGGTCCTGGCAGCCTCTCCTCCTCTCTCTCTATCACTGAGACACTGAGAGGAGAAGAGGCTGCCGGGACCCGATTCGCGGCACTCTACCCCCCCTCCCCCGACTCGCTGCACCCCCCTTCCCCCGACTCGCGGCACCAACCGAAAAATTGTCCCCCCCAGCTGTGCCCCCCGAGAGCCGCTAGGCAGGTGCCTAGGTTGCCTAGCGGTAAATCCGGCCCTGTTCCCGGGCGAGTGTGGCAATATCCCGGATCTGCCCACTTCCTAGTGAAGTAGGCAGAATTAGCTCCCAAACACCGCAATTCCCGGTGAATCGCAGTGTTTGGCCCTGCCCCCGCTGTCAAATGACGCGTTTTGCGTCATGACGTCACGGAGCGGGTCCAAAATGACGCTCATTTTGGAGGCCCGCCCCACATCACGCCCACCTCCTCCTCAGGCTCCCGGATACCAACATTTCAAAGTTGGTAAGTATGTACTTGTGAGAAACCTAAGAATTGAATCGGCTGCATCTGCAACGCCCTTACTGTACATGGCCTACATTAGTCATCCCCTTCCCTCTCCTGTTCCACCTCCCAAGTCATTGGAAGTCATGTCATTTGCATTTGGACATATATTGTATGCAATTGCATTCATATTCGCAAAGTCTGTTTCAGAGAATGCTCAGAGCAATTTCATATAAGATATAACATGTAAATCAGGGGTGTCCAACCTTTTAGCTTCCCAGGGCTACATTGGAAGACGACGAGTTGGTTTGGGCCGCACATAAAATACACTAACACTAACGATAGCTGTACATCGAAAAAACCATAGAAAACATAGTTAACATATTAAACTTCCTTGGAAATGAAGTTAGTAAGAGTTAGGAAACCTGTTGCAGAATCATGATTAAAGCAGTGGTCCCATTACCAGCTACAATTTAACTTACCTGCATCTACCCCTTAGTGAGATTCGGGGAATTAAATGGCAAAAACTTTTTTTTCCTCTCTTTCTGCACCCATGAATCATTTTTTTTATTGACCAGTGTGAAATGGTCACCGATATAGGAGCATCAGGAGGACTTATAGAAATCTACAGAGATTTAAAGATAGGGTGGCGGGAAAAATAGCTCATGGAGCAGCCTCCGATGAGGGTAACAGTGGTTGATATTTTCACCCTACTCAGCACTGCACATTTAAAATGGTTTAAAATATAAAAAATTCAATCATCTCTTAATATTTATATTAGATACATACAGAGAACACAGCTAGTTCATAATTGCATGGTGCAGAAAGTCCAAATTCAGAGTAACAACAATAAGAGACTGGATAATCTTTCACTGCTGCTGATAGTTCACCCCCGACATTCACTGCGAGCACCGCACGGAGGAGGAGACCAGGGAGGGAGCCGGAGCGCCAGCTGACGTGACCACAAGGTAAATATTTTTTTTTTGCAGGATTTTTTTTTTCAGCGCTGCCCCCTTGCCACAGCCAAAACTCCTGCTGGGCCACATTTACAGGCATGCTGGGCCGCATGCGGCCCGAGTGCCGCGGCTTTGACAACCATGATGAAAATAAACTTAGATAAATCTGTCCCATGGTGTGCTGCAATCTATTCTTCAGTTAATAGTAAAGTTTGACATTTTAAGCGCACAGTTGTGCCCGTATATTAAGGTTGACTAATCACATTCCACCATGTTAATTTGCTAAGAGTTACAGTCAATGAACAAAAATAATAGAAATTTGATTTTGTAATTTCAGTAAAAAGTGTATTAATGAATCCACACAAAACACGTATGAAGCAAACTAACAATAAAAAGTTTTCTACCACTTCATGCCCCTTTATTCACATTGGGGTAGGTTTTGAACTTGGCTTCTGGTTACCAGTGATGAAGAAACAGAGGGAACAGCAGAGAGTGGCAGTGTTACAGACGACAAAGGTGCTACAGCCAATGTTGATGCCAAAGAGGTATGGGGGCCGGTAAATGTGTGCGGGCCATAGTATTGGTTGGGTGGGCAGAACAAGTGGGTGGGGAAACACAGTGTTGATTAGGGGTGCATACAAAGTGGCAGTGAGTGCATACGTAGTGGCTAGTGGTGCATACGAAGTGGCAGTAGGTTCATATGAAGTATTTAGGGTGCATACAAAGTGGCTGGGGGCCATAAGCAGTGCCTGGGAGGCATAGGTAGTGGCTGGGGGGCAGAGGCAGTTACTGGGTGCCATAAGCAGTGCCTAGGGGCATAGGTATTCGCTGGGGGGGGCATGAATGTTCACAAATTCAGAGGTGGTTTGGGATTCATAAGTTGTTTGTGAAAAAGTATTTCATGGGCAGAAGTGTTTTGGGTCAAAAATTGATTGCGCCAAAAGTAGCTGAGTAAAAGAGATGTGAAAGGATATTTCTGATGTCATAGAAAGTATCATTAAGTGTGGTGAGGTTAATGTCCAACTTATGCTCCAGACAGTTGAGAGTAATACTCATTTCCAAGGTTATGATTTGGATTCTGGTGTTGAATTGATCCAGGTTTTTATAAAAATCGAGGAGTGCCTGCTGCCAAATGACTTCTGTCCCTTAGGTGACAAACTTCCCCCACCAGCTGGTTGGGAATATCCATACTTGCATTAGCATCTAATAAATGAAAGCCAAAAAACAAAGATTAATCACTAACATGCAAGTCTTTGTATTATTTAAACATTGGGTTTATTTTGGGGATGGGCAATGATTTTTTTTTTACATTTTTTCGGTTGTAGAAGTCTACAATTTTGGCCAATTGCATTATGTGCCTTACATTAGTTCTAAACTCTGATATGATGTTGATTTGGTGGAATATAAAGTAGTCAGCCAATTTAAATAAAAACAAAAGCATTAGAAAGGATTGTACACTAGAATGATAACATTGCAGGGTAAGTGTCAAGCATTTTTTTGGGTACTCTAACTGTTTTCTTTTTATGTGTGTTGTTTTTTTTTAATAAAAAATCAGGTATTGTTTTATACCAGGGGGGAGGGGTCGGGAGTAAGAGACTCCAATAAGGGTGGCCTTGCTCCGGTAACAATCTGAAACACCCCTTGCACCATTTGCTCATGAATGCATGCCAATGCCATGTTCTTCAGGGGACTGAGGTCCAAGTGTGCTGGGGGACCACTACATGTAATTTGAGCATCTTTACGGTGGTCCCTCAACTTGACCTTTAGACGACTTTAGACGAAGTCTTGCCAGCTGTGTGAAATTATAAGAGATAATAATGTTTGTAATTCGGCAATAAGCTAATATTTGATTTGATTGATTTTCAAAATATAAATAAATTGTCTGTGACCTAGAACTTATTTGCAAAATTAAACTTTTAAAAAGGAACAATCGCAATGTTTTCTGAATAACCTTTTGTCACAAGTTTAGAAAATACAAATTTGAACAATGAGCCTTACCAAAGAAAAAGGAGATAATATCTAGCTGATAGAATTATTTGTAGTATTTTGAACAATAATCTGACCTACTAGGGGTGCAGATAACAATATATGAGTTAGTGACCCACAAAGAGTACATTTTCGTTTTTTGACCTCAGTCATCATGCGACGAATTGAAGCCATGACATTGACCTGGCTTGTTATCATATACCAAACATGAGATTTTGCTGGGGCTGAGAGCTGCCAGTTGGTGGAGTGCAGCCTCTCCGCCCCACCAGCTGCACTAAAACTTCCACCACCTGGAAATACAATTAGGTGAAGAAGAGGAGCCTGAGGCCCGACCCGACCCTGGCTGTTTGTGGTCAGACATGATTCTAAAGTGAAGTAAAAAATCAGACATTAATAACCAGATTTGAATGCCCAGTAAAGTGACTCACATAGGGACTGCTATTCACCACTAATTGAGATTTAGGGGTATATTTACTAAACTGCGGGTTTGAAAAAGTGGAGATGTTGCCTATAGCAACCAATTAGATTCTAGCTGTCATTTTGTAGAGTGCACTAAAAAATGATAGCTAGAACCTGATTGGTTGCTATAGGCAACATCTCCACTTTTACAAACTCGCAGTTTAGTAAATCTAGCCCTTAGAGGCATAAAGATGGAGGTCGGACTGATATTTTTTGTGTAATTTATTTGGTCTATAGAGTAATAAAAAAAACAGACATTAATAACCAGGCTTGAATGCCCTGCAGAATGACTCACATATGGTCCACTACTCACCAAATTCTTGAGCAAATAAATTGCAATATTTCTCAAAATGAGGCTAGAACTCACAAAATGGCAGGGCTGAATGAATATCTCTGGCTCATATATAGGACATGCAGATGCATCCACTTGCAAGTGTCTGTGTACAAATGGGTAGGCGTGGTTACACCCCTAATTGCCCAGCTATAGTTGTAAATGCTGCTATATTTTGCTATTACATCTCTTTGTGAGTTGGAAGCACAATAATCGCATTGGACAATGTTTATTGGTAGCGATAAAATTAACATTACAAGTCTCCCCAGGAGTCTGCTAAGTGTTTATGCCCTAAACTACTCCCCCCCACTGAATATATATCTGCATATGCAGGGCTGGATTAACCATAGGGCTAACTGGGCTACAGCCCAGGGGTCTATGGCATCCAGGGGGCCCTTGAAAGTGCTCAGCAGCAGTATTGATCGGTCGGGGACAGTGCTGCTGAGCACTTTCCCTGCAGTCCTTCTCCGGCGAGTTATAGTCTCCTTACTGAGGAGATCTCATGAGTCTAACTCTCACGAGATCTCCTCAGTAAAGAGAATACAGCGCGCCGGAGAAAGAGGTAAGTGCCAGGGGGGGTGGGGCGCGGGCAGCTCCGATCACGGGGGGGGGGGGGGGGGGTCGGGCAGCTCTGATCACTGGGGGGGCCCTCATGGGGGAATGGAGGCCCCCTTAGCCCAGGGGCCTCCATTCCCTTAATCCGGCCCTGTGCATATGCATCCCAAAAATTGTAGTCCTCTGAATAATAGAAAAATGTTGTTTTGCAAAGTACACCCAGAGAGCTAATATATGAGCTAATATATGATGGATGACTGTAATATTTTGAGAAGTTTGCAACTACTGTTTTTGGGTTATTTTTGCGGCTGACAAAGAAAACAGCCAGCAAGCTACTCCTGAAGCCCCAATTCCGACTCTCCCAGCCCCAATTCAAAATCCCCCATTGATCAGCCCGTCCTCTCTATTCATGTGATAATCAACAAAATAAAATAAAAAAAGCAAAAAAATATGTAGACATGTTAGAAAAACATTATTTTAATATTTCTTTGTTTTTTCTTGTATGTTTTTTTTATGTATGTTATATTTGGTTAAGATATACTTTCAAAATATAATATATAAAAAGTTATCTGTTTACATTTGGCTGTGAGTGTGTTTTATTGGAAATCTGAAAATGTGTAGTCAGGTACATCAGTACCAGAATGAATGGACAGTTTTTAAAAAATACAACACATTGGTAACTTTTGAGTGGGTGTATTACTAAGACACCTTGGATCACTAACTAAAAGAAGTGTGTTATGAGTGTAGCACGGATATGAAGTATATTAACTGGTTCCCTATTAGTTTAATGAATGAGGTTCAGTCCCCCAAATTTAATTATAACTAGCAATAGGCTTTACTAGTTAAAAATGTTTGCATTTCCACGACTAGCAAAACAAATGTATATATGTCTGGGAAGTAAGTAGTGGACTGCGGCAGGACAAAAGATTCCCATTTCATGTTTAAAGGGGAAGAAAACAGATATATTTAATTGTACTTTATATTGTAAATGCAATTTTTGCATCCATTAATAACACTATTATTTCTTATGTATATGATACTTCATTACATTATTATATTGTCCACAAATAGGGTAATTTCGCATTTACTTCTAACACTCTAACTGTCTCTATGCTATCTCTAGCTATGGCCATGGCAGTGTTATTAAACACTCAAAAACTATGAACTCAGATTAGATGAAAAGTAAGGTTTTTTTAATGTATTTTTTTCATAAAGCAATTTTCATCAGCCACACCATGACATATTCACAATATTTTATACCCAGTATTGCATCACAAGAGAAAAGATAAAGACATGATTATAATTGGTGTAAAACACCTCTCCTTACCACAGTTATGTCTCCGTTACTCTTATTTTTTATTGCTTAACCACTTGGCTGCTTGATATCACTACTGTACTTTGAAGCAGCAACAAAATTTGAAATTTTCAACCACTAGAATGATCAAACACTTTCTGTTGTATAAAACAGCCATCATCTGATATTGTTTATGTATATTTGTATCATTCTGAAGATCATCATGTTTACTCCTCATATGAAGAGCTGGAATGACTAAGACCATGCTGAGAGCTGACATATGAATGCTCTCTAAGACTAAGTATTGATTTGCAACACTTTCTACTAGATTAATACTAGCACTGTGTGTTTACTGCAGTTATGGGCAAACTCTTCTTCTATGAGGAATCGAATTTGCACCCTCCAACCTTCAGGAGGTGCACACAGAGGAAGGAGGGGGAGCACACTGCACTCCCTCCTCCTCATTCTCCTCCTCTGTTATATAGTGTGTCCTCCTCACGTTGTATGGATGAGCTCATGTGAGGAGGAAGAAGGCTGCTCCCACTCTGAATTATTCTCTGCTTCAATAAAACATTGATTAAGATCGTAAACAACTGGCAGGGAGGCCACAAGTGAAGGGTTGGTGGCCACTGGTGACCTGCCTGTTGCCCAACACTGGTTTACTCTTTCAAAACTACCTATGAAATATATGGAAAAAGAATACAACAAATATAAACAAGTGGCAATGGAATAAAAAAGCAACACTTTCAGATAATAATTTATTACTATGACAACATGGAGTGTTGGCACCACCAACAAAAGTTATGTCTGCACGCTACCCACCGTCCATTGATTATATACTGTCTTTTTTATTCCATTACCCTTTACCCTGTACGGGCTTCATAGTAACACTTGAGTGATGTATTTATGTTTTCTTACAATCTAACCTCATAAAGGATATAATTGGTTACGTATGTACAAGTGTGTGCTCAAGAGCAGCCTCACAATATGACCATATGTCTGTAGATCAAGATTGGAGATAAAAATGCCAACAGGTAGGGGAGAAAACGCAGACTTCTAGAGCAGTATATCTCCTGCAGAGCTGAGTACTAGGTCATAGGCAGTGATATGAAGCTTAAGCCCTACTTTATTGCCTTAGTTTTCTCCTGGCTCCTTGTGTATGGAACCTACTGCACATGTCAGTGCTTCGGATACAGCTACTAGGGTTATGTATATAATTTACTATTGTTGCAGAGTCCGCCCTCCATGGTGTGTAGTGGTGGTAATGATCCTGGTTATCCTATAGGGGTACTGGTGAAGACCATTACACTGTGAATCAGAGGGATCCAGGTGAGCCTGACATTACTTCCTCACTCTGTATTGTCACAATGACCAACCTGACATTCACCTCTTGGGTTTACAACCTCTGATTTGCCAAATATTTACAGTTCAGCTATAAAATTTCTCATGGATGTTCATATTGCTAGATGTAAATTATTAACAGTTCACAATAATTAATAGTTATTTTCCTTCAATTAACACTAATTATTCATACAGTCTGAGAATTGTATATCTTTTAGTGCTGTTGGTGAAGTAATTATACTCTTCTTGATGCTGAATACTTGGTTAATATTTTCAGAAATGCTTCTTTTACTTCATTATTTCTCAAGCTGTATATCATAGGGTTTAACACAGGTGTCATAACACCATACATTATTGAAATATACTTCAGGTTGGATATAAAACTTTTTACTTGTCCTATATACACGGTTATACTTGCACAATAAAACATAAACACCACAATCAGGTGGGAAGCACAGGTTGAAAAAGCTTTAGATCTTCCACCTGCTGAGTGGATTTTTAATATTGATATAATGATACAAATATAAGACAACGCAATGAAAACAACCGGTGCTAATAGTGTAAATAAACTCATTGCAAATAAAGCAGTTTTATGATAGGTGACGTCACCACACGCTACCTCTATAACTGCCAGTAACTCACAGACAAAATGGTCCAAAATGTTTTCTCTACAGAACACAAGAGGCTTTAAGGAGGGAATAGATGCTATAATTAAACTTCCAAACCACATAATGACTGTAATGATTTTACATGTCCTCCAATTCATATTTATGGTATAATGTAAAGGAAAGCGTATAGCAATGTAACGATCATATGCCATCACTGTCAGTAGTATAGACTCAGATACTCCTAGAAACAGACCAGTCTTCATTTGTACCAGACACCCAATGATTGAAATTGTCCTTCTCTTAGAAAATAAATCTAGTAACACTTTCGGAAGAGAACCTGAGGAGTAGCACAGATCAAGTAGCGATAAATTGCAAAGAAAATAGTACATAGGTGTGTGCAGCTGAGGACTGATAATGATGATACATATCAGGAAACCATTCCCCACAATGGTCAGTATAAACATTAGGAAGAAAAAGACAAAAAGTAAGATACAAATCTTCAAGTTCTGGGGGAATCCAATCAGGAGGATTTCTGTAAAGAAGGTTTTGTTTCCAAATTCCATGTTACAAATCACTATAAGAAGCACAATAAGAACTGTAATAAGAACATCAGTAGTTGTCTTAAAAAAGTTTAGTGCATTACATTGCCCAAAACTGTTTCTATTACACATTTCTTTTACAGAGTACCTAGTTAATACACATTCCTACACAGCTCTTCATCATGCATCCACTCAATTTACAGTCTCTCCTATTTACTGTCACGATACTCGACTCCAAATGCCTCTTCTTTCTCCATCATCCCATTCCTCCCTCCCCAATTATAATTTCCCCTTCACTACTTCCCTCCTCGCTAGTCTGTATACATGAACTGTTGTGTCTCCTGCATCCGCCACACCTCACCTACATAAGCAATAAACCTCACACCCAAAAATTCTCCTTGCATGTCTTCTTTCTCACCCTGCTCTTTCTCATGGCTGTTTTTGACATCTCACCTAACCCTCCACCCAGTACAATTCCCATTATCTGCTCACGCTCCTCACTTCACCCCAAACCGTTCAATCCACCCCATGCTTCCAATCCCACCAACCTTATCCACATCTCTCCACTCCACTCCACTCCCTTCTCCTTTACACTATGGAACACCAGATCTGTTTGTAACAAACTTATATCCATCAATGATATATTCATTTCTAAATCCCTCAACCTCCTTGCCATTACAGAATCTTGTCTGACCTCCTCTGACACTACATCCCCCGCAGCTCTCTCCTATGGGGGATTCTCCCTCAGAAACAATCCCAAACCCAGAAAATTACAAGGTGTGGAGTAGGCATTCTACTTTCTCCAAGCTGCATCTTCCAATTCATACCCTCCGAACCTTCCCTCTCATTCTCTTCCTTTGAAGTCCACACTATCTGTCCTCTCCACCTTCATGCTGCTGTCCAGTTTCCAAATTCCTTAACAACTTTGTGTCCTGGCTCACTTATTTCCTATCCTTTGACCTGCCTGCTCTCATACTAGGTGATTTCAACATTCCCATTGATAATTACACTGTCTCTTCTACCACTAAACTTCTTCACTTACTTCCTTCTTTGGTTTCTCCCAATGAACCTCATCTCCCACCCACTGTTATGGGTACTCCCTTGACCTTGTATTCTCCCGCTGCTGCTCCATCTCTAGTTTCTCCAATTTAACCTCCCCACTCTCTGACCACAATCTCCTTTCCTTCAGCATCACCTTGCCTCATGCCCTACACCCAAATACACACGTACACAACGAAACCTAACTACTCTTAAACCAATCCACTTCTCATTTTCACTAGAACAAATATTTTCTCCAATGACTGCATTGTCTTGTCCTAATCAGGCTGCTTCTTTCTATAACAAAACACTTACTTCAGCCCTTGACAATGCAGCTCCAGCTACTACATATAGTCTCCGATGATCCAAACCCCAACCACGGCACACCAAACCACTACCTGCAAAAGTGTACCCGCACTGCAGGAAATCTAGTTCCTATCCCAATTTCCTCCACTATAAATTTCCTTTCATCTTACAGCACTGTCCTTTCAATTTCCAAACAAACATTCTTCAAATCTCTAATATCCACCCAGTCTTCTAACACATGTCCCCTCTTTGCCACCTTCAACTCACTTCTCTGCCCATCTGCGAGGTGCAGGTGGGCAGAGAAGTGAGCCTCACAGCACATAATTTTGCCACCTATTTCAAAGACAACATCAACAACATTCTACAAGATATTTCCTCATGCCAAATTCCACTCACTCCACCCACTGTACCTAACTTTACCTACACTCCCCAATTCACCCTTAATTCATTCTCTCCAGTAACTGAAGACAAACTCTCTGCACTCCACTCTTCATCTCACCCTACAACCTGTCCCCTCGACCCTATACCCTACCAACTTCTCTGCTCCCTCTCCTCCACTGTATGCCCACATCTACCTTACCTCTTCAACTGGTCTCTATCCACTGGCACATTTACATTCACCTTTAAACATGCGCTCATCTCACCAATTCTAAAAAAATGATCTCTCAATCCAGGCTCTCTCTCCAACTACCACCCCATTTCTCTCCTCCCCTTTGCCTCCAAACTACTTGAGCGATTAGGGTACAAACACTTGTCTCACTTCTTTCCTCTCATCCCATTCTCAAATCTCTGCAGTTAGGTTTCTGCCCCCAACATTACACTAAAACTTCTCTCCCAAAAGTCAGAAATTATCTACTTATTGAAAAGTCTAAGGCTCATTTCTCCATACTCCTTCTCCTGGACCTTTCTGGTGCTTATGACACTGTTGATCACCCTCTTCTCCTACACAACCTTCACTCTACTGGCCTCCGCAAACAGTTCTTTCCTGGTTCAGTTCCTACCTATCGAACCGCTCCTTTAGTGTTTCTACCTCTGGCACATCCTCCCATCCACTCCCACTATCTGTTGGGGTTCCACAAGACTCTGTTCTTGTCCCTTTACTTTTTTCATTATACACCTGTTCACTTTGGGCACTAATTCATTCATTCGGCCTCCAATACCACCTTTATGCTGATGACACCCAAATCTACAGCACCACTCCTGCATACATCTCAAATCTTATATCAAAATTCTCTCCCTCTCACCATTTTTGATCTACCTCTGACCTTCGCCATCTCTCTTCTCTAGTAACTACCTCTACCTCCTGCCTACCACCCTCAATCAGACTTTCTCGCAGCCTTCAAATCTTTAGACGCTCTTTGAAAACCCATCTCTTTTTTAGAGATGACCTTATCCCCGATAACACTATTCACACTAACGCACCCTCACAACTGTCCCAATCTCCACTGTGAGCCGCTCCTCTTGTTTCAGCTGTGCCATCTTCCACTTAGAATATAAGTTCTCTAATGAGCAGGATCCTTAATACCCTTTGTTTTCATGTCTGCATTTATTTTCTCTACCTTGTATATCACTGTTTTATGTATGTATTGTTTTCCCTACTGTACGGCACTGCAGAGCACTGTGGCGCCTTACAAATCTACGATAATAATAATAATATTACCTAAATAAGCTGTTATTGCAACTATTTTTTTTTACCCATTGTGCTCTTTAAAATGTACACATTTTTGTATATTGTAGTTTATCACTGTCACAGTTCGGGGCAGAGGTCCATCTCGCTACACATGCTAGCTGGGATCTAGAGTTTCCCCTCGGTCACCACAGTACTTATTCAAAAGCTGTATGCCCCCATTTAAACCCACACTGTACACCAGGTTGCCTGAACTACAGCAGTATTATAAGAGGGAGTGAGCCATTCCATAACTAGTGGTCTGGTAAAAGTTTATATCGCAGGCGTGATTTTTAGGATGGATGAGGCAAATTCCTCCAATTCCTTAATTCAGGATGACTTACCACAGGGAAGTGGTGACTAGATCTGCGTCTCCTCACTTTAGGTGACCGCACATGGTATCATAGTCACAGGGGCTGGTTGAGGAAAGTCTGTTATTCTGCAGGTGGACAGTAGTTAACTCTGCAGTAAGTTCACACTCACACTGTTTCTCCAAGTTGCTACATCTAGAGACCCATATGGTTCTTCTCTATGGGTGCTTCCTTTGGGAGAAAAAGACTTCCACTCATATGACCAAACAGTGCCATCTTGAAAATTTCCCTAAGACCCTTGCATTCTATTCTTACCCTCTATTGGCAGCTGACAAGAAATTCCTGGCTCCACCTTTGAGAATTCCTGTAGAGATACCAAATTCTATTGTTACACTTAAGGGTAGTGATGCGCAGGCTCAGTTTTCTAAAAACCGAGCCCCCCCCCCCCCTCCCCAGGACATCACAAATCAGAATACCAAGTCAAGCCAGCTCGGTAATTTCCCGCTTATTCAGAACTGAAATCGAGGCAAAACCTCATTGTTGCATTGTCGGATCTCGTGAGTTTTGGACTCTAGAAGTACCTCCCTCCATCGGAGATCCAGCACCATTGCCCAGACATAGGAGGTATTAAAGTAATTCTATCGTTTTAAAATAAGCATTGCTCAATCAATTGTATGTGTTTCCAAAGCACAAAGTTATTTATTTTTAGCATAAAGTACAGTACAGCACAGCCAATATCAAAAGTTACATACATACATACCGCTGCAATCGCTGCGCTTCCATGGGTCCCAATGGAACAGTGTATCTGTTAGATAACTGTGGTCAGAGTAGACTGAGAGCCAAAGGAAGCGCAGCTATATTATATACAGTACAGTGTTACACTTGAACAATAGAGATGACGTAGATTGTTTCTATAGGTCCAGACGTTGGGTGGGTCCAGGCCAGACAGGTAATAGGTTGATTTAATCTAAGGAATCCAAAGGTGGGGGTCTTCTCTCCAGGGGGTCTGCTCCTTTTATAGCCAGCATCATACAAAGGTTTACTCTCTAATATCAATAACTAAAGTATGCAATGTGCGATCTCTTCGCCGACTGCACCGGACAGCTGCTGATGATTAGGGCTTCAATATGATATCAGGCATGACACCTTTCCTATAACCTAAACCTTTAATAACACTACAATGTACATATAATCACTATATATATATATATATATATATATATATATATATATATATAGACCAATAATAAACCGAATACTATCTGCTTCTGAATTACAGTGTAACAGAACCAATATGAAATTATATAAATAACTAAATGTTGTAATGAGAGTGTGTGCGTGCGTATTTTACCGTGCGAACGCACCACGCCACGTAACAGGTGGCGTACGGATCGCACTTGCATGGCTAAACCTCTTTCACCTCTTCTGTTTCTCACTGGCTCCTTTCTCTCTCCCCCTTGCTTCACTGGCTCCCTCTTGTCCCTGATTTTGTCTACCTTCCCTTAGGATGTAAGCTCGTATGAGCAGGGCCCCTCTCCCCTCCTGTCTCCAGACCTGTTCTTCCGCTCCGTCTTTACAGTATTTGCCTGCCTGGAGTTTCTGAAGTTCTGGTACTTTGTGTTTACTGTTCTTTATTGTTTTACCCTGTATAGTCTACTGTTTGTACCATGTACGGCGCTGCGGATACCTTGTGATGCCTAACAAATAAATGATAATAATAATAATAATAATAAACAATATTAAACCAATATACTTTCGTTCATCCAATTATACGACTTCAACAGTCCACCCTTTGATAGTAAAATAAACTATCACCTTAAAGATGTTATATGCAAGATCTCAGTACCACGTTTCATTGTTATGTAATACAAATCCCCCTTGGTGTATGACCACGCTGTTTGTAGATCTAAACAAGTTATCATAAGAGAAAGTCTTAATCCTCTAAACGACTCCTTCTTTTACTATAAACGGTGCACTTCTGGAGCTTGGAGATAACCTTTTGTATGCCCTTCAAGGGTGCAATAAAACACTTAATACATTATTTGGAAAGGTACAAGGTACAGTAGAACATGTATCAGCTATACAGAATTCTCTACTACAGTTCTTCAAGTTTAACAGGTTCTTCTGTCCAATGCATGTCTTTAAGCTCAGAATACATTTAAACACTTCATGTTCATCAATAGCATCATCCTACGTCTATCAATAATGTCATATGCAATCTCCTTCAGCCTGCTTTAATAAACACATTTCTAATAATGTCATCTGTTCTTTTCATCAACACTTGTGGGCGGGCTATTGTCTGTTCGTTCTTCCCAGTCTCCCAATACTCAGATTGAACAGTGATCGGTTTGCAAAGCATTGGGAGACTTCAGACTAAGGGACCTAGGTGTCCTACTTTTTCCCTTAGTAACCTCCCGCCTATAGTTCGGGTACCTCAAGAATATTTAGTGGAAAGAGAACTAATCCTACTTGATATAATCACTGAGGCACGTGTGAGCACGCCCAGCACTTTCTTTGGTCTAAAACCTTACCCTCCCAAGAATGATAATCATTCTCAAGGATGCCTGCTCAAGTCCGAATATTACTGGACTGGCATCGCTGGGTGTATCTCTTTTCTAACCTTGGGGTCGCCGTACTTACGGACGTAATGCTACTCAGACAATAGCCCCTCGCACTTTCTCCAAGCTCCAGGGTTTCCAAATTTTCCTTTACCCCTGAATTGAATAGAGTAATTGGCTAGCCTGATTATGCTACTAACTTCTTCCTCCCCAATACCTCCTTATCATTACCTGAACCAGTCTCTGTCACCTGCTAATAATCAAAAGAATTAACCACCCTGAGAAGAGAATGAAATGAGAGAACACAAAACAGGAAAAACTACAACTTCATGCTGGACAACAGTCTTAGCCTTTGGCTCAGGTGCTACTAACTGCATTCGAGGCCTTCCAGTACAGACTCATGAGTGCCCTTGGACCCTTCTCTGAGTGTTGGCCCCTCTGCAGTGGGTGGAATGGGCACCAGTGTGTCTCTGCTACCCTTCAAGCCGTGATGCTGGTAGCCTACACCTGGTACCTGTCTGTCAAAACACCTAAGCTTAAGAAATTTCTGCTCCATAACTTACTCTCCCGATCCAACATCCTGACAGTTAGTGTGACTTTTCAGGAAACAGTGTTTTGGATGTTCTTGGTTGCTGTCTCACTATTTACCTTCTCTCAAGGTCTAAACTAGCCTCCCAGTTACAATCTCATCTCACGAGGGGTCAAGAACATTTCAAAAACTGACAGGTTAGGAGTCTGCCCAGGAGTGATCTTTTGGTATCGGGAAAGGACTAGTGTCCGAAGCTATCAGTCACTTCAATCAAGTTCCAACTCTTATTCTATTCAATTTGTTCTACCGAGTACCACTACTTTATGTTCACACTGGTTTATGGCTAATTGAAAGTATGTGATTTGTTACCACTACTCATACATTATACATCTATTATTAATAACATGAATACCGCTATCATCTCTTATAACTCTAGGACTATCACATTAAATAACAAAAGTTTTGAGTATGACACAGTAATGCATTAGACACATTTCAATACACCTCTACCCAGACATATTTCATTGGTACACCTGTGTATACTTGAGGATCCTGCATGGGGGTAATTGGATGACGTGTATTTGTTTTACCTGGAGGAGAACCCATCAGCAGGAGGGATATGGGATGGCTCTATTGGTCTACCTTGTCCATCTCTCCAGAGTCCACCAGACTCCTCACCACATCTCTTCACCTTCCAGATAGTTTATTCCTCAGGTAGCACAAATCTTCCTATATTAACCAATATGTGTATGCGTGCATGTGTGTGTGTTCACATTTTAAAACTAAAACAATACAACGAAAAACAAAACAAAACATAGATTTGTTAGCTGTCACATAAAACCCTGCTGTCTATTTGACAGCTATGTTCGCCCTGGTGTGACAGCCATGTTTGGTTGTGTGTGTAAGTGTGGACCTTACTAGCAGCTACTTCAGTTGGTAACTGTGTCACTGTATAAAGTCCTCTATGTAGTGTCCTAATCATGTGCTGGTAATGCTATAAAACGATTTCTCAGTCACCTCAACATCGCCCCCTAGACTAGAAAAATGCTAAAGACCAATGTATATCAATCGATTTTCCCTCTGCCAACTCACATGTCATTCTCAGTACCTCACATTCAGCTACTTGACTAAGTGGGAAAGGCAAAGGGGTCTATCTCTATAACACTTTCTTCAAATATAACAGTATCCAGTACATGCCTGTCTAGCAGTGAAAAAAATATAAAACATGAAAATTCTACATTTTCTAGGGTTTCACATTATGTCGTATCTTGTGGTAAAAATCCTACTCCAATGTTCTATACAGAGATGCATATCTGTATGCCTAACCTCCAGCAATCTCCTATCCACCCTTTGTGCATCCATATAAAGGCACAATTTTGTACAGGAGGCACGAATCATAAAACAAAACAAAAAAAAACAAAACAGATATGCAATCTATAAAACATGAATCGTATTTCCACAACAGAACCTTTCTGCTTAAAAATCAGCAGTTTCTATACACATGAAAACAAAACCCCTAACTGTTTCTGTAACTTATGTCAATCTAGTGTGTGTATCTCTGAATTTGGGGAAATGGCTGTATTCATTCCACTGCTCCCCTTAGCTATTTGCTAACTATGACCCCTCCCCATACTTGACTAGGGGGTCTTAACAGTGCAATCCAGTGTCGTCCGTCATTTGTTCATTAAGAACTCGGTATAACATCAACTACATACCTTTTCAACTGACTTTTCCTAACTTATTATAGAGAAATGAAAAATTTACTCTTAGTGACTCATATTTTCTTTGAAATACATAAAACGATATTTTGGAGCAAAGTATGTACATACTTCATTGTTGGATAATGATTCTCAGCCAAACAAATTATCATGAGACACTGCAGCCTAAAACAAAGAGTGTTCCATTTGTCTATTGTTAATTAGTCTTTCAAGAGTAATTCTTCTATTTCTCTATCTCACCCCTTTTAAACACTAAGTTCATATATCTTCTGTATACCCTTATCTGTGAGAAGAAAAACAAGATAGTTATCCTAAAACAGCAAGCAAAACAAACATTTCCATTCTTTCCATCGGCCAGCGATTTAGGAAAGCAAACATGTGACAACATAAAGCAAACAAACAAAATCAACAAAGATTATTTTTTTTAAATAAGTTTCTTTCTACACTTTGCACATTAATACTCACCACAGATTAACTCTAGAGTCGGCTATATTTCTCCCCCAGAATATTAGTTGTTACAGAGTGTGCAATCAATTGTAGGGGAACCTCTGAGAACACTTACAGTGATTCCTTTCCAGTTTGGTAATGAAGTTTGCACCCTTCTTTTCAAGTTTTCCCTGAGGCCATCCATTAGAACTTTAACAGCAACCTCTCTGTAGCGTACATTATCTTTTATGTCTGGTACCCTAGTATATTTGCCCATTGCTATCAGAGCTCTGCAAAAATAGTCTGTTGCATTTTCACTATCTTTTTGCTGGAGAGTAAAAATTTTACTCCAGTCCACTATCACTGGAAAATATATGGCCAACTGTGTGATTATATGTCTAATATTGTCCTGATTATCATCCTCGGTTAAGGATTCATCCTCCTCCAACATACAATCATTAATGAACTTTCGTTATTAGTTGGTTCGTACACATTACCATAATATCTAATAAACTGCTGACATTTGGTCAAATTTTTCCTAGGATCAGGGAAATCAGACAAAATTGAAAATGTTTCGGACCTAGTGCATGGATCATGCTTTGCTACATGTTTCAAGGGAACATCACTATTCCTGTCTGCTTTCCCATTGGGAACTGCTGTTGTGCAGACAGGATGCAAGTCTACCAAATCACTAAAACTAGTTGCTGAAATTGCTTCTGCAGTACAATGGATGTCTTCCCCTGTGTTAACCTTTTCATTATTCTCACCACTTTCAGCCGCTGCCCCTGCTGGTGGGACCGTTCCTTTTCTTTGTCCTGAAACATTACTTTTAACACTACTTAAAACAACATACACGTTACTAGTTACAGTTTTCACATTTTTGGTATTGGCTGTACTTCCCCCCCGACCGAATTTATCGGGGGCGTGTTTGCGCTCAGTTCGCCACGCTTTGCAACACACACTTCCGGAATGCTTGTTTCCGGTACGCTTACTTCCGCTGAACACGTGTTTTTCCTTACACTCACTTCCGCTGTGCGTTCGCTGCTCTGCCACGTGTTACCTTCCATTTGCCACGATTTTAAACAATCATCATGTCTAGTTCTCGTTTTCGTTGATTTGATCAACCGCACTTTATCTCTAACATTATTTAACACCTCTGAGTCAAGAGTACCTATGTTTGGGAAAGGTTTCACACACTCCCGGGTCATCTTGACCCATTTGTCGCAATATGCCGTAGCATACGCACAGTATCATATTTTGCCGAAGAAACCGGCCATTCATTAGGCAGCACAACATGAACTATCTCTAGCGTTTGCTTCGTATCCATTGTGAAAACAACCTATTTCTCAACGCTACACAAAAAGACTTTTTACCTGTTCTCCTTTCAAACAGAACTTACTAGAGATTTTTTTATTCATGGACGTTTTCAACAGGCACGTCCCCTTAAAGATATCAATGCCCTTCCTAGTTTGAGTACTTTACCACTGTTAGCACCCGATATCAATCAAGAATATCAGTGGTTGCAGCGTATTTCCTCCCACATCTCCCAAGTCGCAATCACGGCTGCACTAAATCAACCATGCGGTCCGATCGCACCGCTTACGGATACTAACTATCAGTAAGCTTTGCAATTAATATTTGGGAATGCCGCGAAAACCTGTTATTTTCGCTTCGAGTATACCATGCAAACTCTGTGGTGTCTCTTTATCACCTGCTCTTATTAGAACAGAACACCACTCACACAAAGGTTTCTTTATATCCTGCTCAACCCTAGAACAGAACCTTTGTTGTCAGGTCACCTTCTTTAACATGCCCCGTCAGACACACCTGAACTAAAGCGCTATGAATTTTAAATAGTACCACACTGCCCTCCCAATACTCAATCACGGCCTTGCCATGCGGTCGATTTGCACAGCTCAATGATTCATTATGCGGACCACAGATAACACCGCAATGCTCTGTCCCTTCCAGCAAACAATACCCTTTATCAGTGAATGTCGTGATTAGTATTGGGTGCACGTGCAAAAACCTATAGTTGCCTATAGTTACCAGTATATTTTCGCCTTTATGTATTTATTCACATACACACACATAACCTTTGTTTTCTGTACAGAAAATAACTTCCCCAAACAATGGCACTATCTTTTCAGAGACTTTACCAAGTGCTTACAGTATGCATATATATAATAACTATCAAAACGATTGTTCAACCACGTGGCAAATCTACCGGAAGATCGCGTACGCACAGCGGGAAATACACATACGCTCAGCAATGCAATACACTTTAAAACATAAAACAACAATAAAAAGAAACATTTTTCTTTCTTGTCCCTAGATTCTAATTAGCGTTCCTTCAGTCTATGCAACAACGGACATTCGGTCTCTCAACACCAAGTGAACCACAGGTCTTGAACACAATGCATCCTTTCCTGCTATGCGACGCGTCCGTCAATCCACCCTTTGTTGAGGAACCGAATAACGTAAGCGTTGCATACCTGCCGGTAACGTAACTCCTAACTCACGAGCCCCCAAATTATTAAAGTAATTCTATCGTTTTAAAATAAGCATTGCTCAATCAATTGTATGTGTTTCCAAGCACAAAGTTATTTATTTTTAGCAGATGTAAATAGTCAACAATTCAATACATTATTATATTATAATAAAGTACAGTACAGCACAGCCAATACCAAAAGTTACATACATACATACCGCTGCAATCGCTGCGCTTCCATGGGTCCCAATGGAACAGTGTATCTGTTAGATAACTGTGGTCAGAGTAGACTGAGAGCCAAAGGAAGCGCAGCTATATTATATACAGTACAGTGTTACACTTGAACAATAGAGATGACGTAGATTGTTTCTATAGGTCCAGATGTTGGGTGGGTCCAGGCCAGACAGGTAATAGGTTGATTCAATCTAAGGAATCCAAAGGTGGGGGTCTTCTCTCCAGGGGGTCTGCTCCTTTCATAGCCAGCATCATACAAAGGTTTACTCTCTAATATCAATAACTAAAGTATGCAATGTGCGATCTCTTCGCCGACTGCACCGGACAGCTGCTGATGATTAGGGCTTCAATATGATATCAGGCATGACACTTTTCCTATAACCTAAACCTTTAATAACACTACAATGTACATATAATCACTATATATATATATATATATATATATATATATAGACCAATAATAAACCGAATACTATCTGCTCCTGAATTACAGTGTAACAGAACCAATATGAAATTATATAAATAACTAAATGTTGTAATGAGAGTGTGTGCGTGCGTATTTTACCGTGCGAACGCACCACGCCACGTAACACGTGGCGTACGGATCGCACTTGCATGGCTAAACAATATTAAACCAATATACTTTCGTTCATCCAATTATACGACTTCAACAGAGGGGTAGCAGCATTCTTGTCAGTCTCCAATGCCATTGTTCATACAGAAACAGGAGGGTTAGCAGCGTTCTTGTCACTCTCTAGTCTCCAATGACATTGCTCAGTGCCATTGCTCACACAGAAACAGGAGGGCTAGCAGTGTTCTTGTCACTCTCCAGTCTCAAGTGACATTGCTCATTGCCATTGCACACACAGAAACAGGGGTGATTGCAAACACATGTTCTAACATGCATACACAGTCATCATTGCCAGTAATAGCTACTTACACCAGATCTGTAACTGGTGCAAGTGATACGACAGAAAAACACATACCTTTGAAAAGCCCAAAGTTTGAATCGGACCCTGCTGTGTGTGCTCGAGCTTGGCATGCTGTTACTGACTACGTGCATAGGTCCAGTCCCATCCCTGTTACCACATTAAAAATGTTTTCTAGTGTTTAATTTACAGTTTCAATTGACTTGTCTCCAAAATTCTGTATTGCACAGAAAAGCATTAATTACATTTGCAACTGTATGAGTGTACTAAAATCCACATATAACTTTCATTCTTAAAGCTTGGTAAGCGCTCTTTAAAGCAGCAATCCCACATAGAAGATTTTTTTCTTTAAAAGATATGTTTAAAGTAATTTTTCAAAACTGTCCTTCTGCAAATCATTATCTCCTTTTCAAAAACTCTCTTGAGGGCAAATAAGCATGGCTACCATAGGCTCACAGCCCTCAGCATGTCATGTGACGGCAGAGTGGAAAGAAGGTGGGGGTTGGATGTCACAGTGTAGACAGCTTAGAGAAGTATCCTAAAGCCTCTCTGTTCATCAGATCATGTGCCATTTTACCATGCCATGTGACTGTGGTGGCCATGGTAATCCAATGTCATAGATCATTAATAGCAATCTGAAGAAATAAACAAGGGAATATGGTAAATACCAAGATTCTTCTTACAGCCTGCAGAGTGATTTGTGTTGGGATTGCTGCTTTAACACTGATAGTCACAAAATAATGTGAGCAAATGAACCTGTACACATGAACATCCTGACGAGCGTATGATTTCATTCATATCAAATTCAACCTTCCCTTCAGTGCTCATGAACATTGACTCTAGGTACTGTCTCTACACTACACTGAGGCTTTGTGAGTACACTTTGAACACTATTAAAAGTGAGTATAATGTACAAGGTTTTATCTCCAGTTTTTGTTTCCACAGTTTCTTGCTTTTCAAAAGCCGTCCATGCAGAGCCTAAATCTGTATGTTCACAGTTTCTATGGATGTTATGCGGAATTCAGAACATATGGATTATGATTAATAGTTTTAACATTTAATTATGTAGCATATTCCACAGTGCTTTCCATTTAGGAGCAGGCTCAGTAATAAAACAAGACTGTGTATTACAGACAGACAAAGAGGTAACAGGATGCTGCTCACAGTTGACAAGCTATAGGACAACAGGAGTTTGATACATGAGGGTAAGTGCCATATATTGCATGTTTGTCCATCCAGATTGAAGTGCTTAATGGAGCTTTATGATCCACTTATGTTGGTTTGGGGATCAGAGGGTTCTTTGAGTATGTAATCCAAAGAGAAAGGGAAGAAAAGGGTAATGACCTAAACAAGCACTCCGGGTACATACAAATAGTCAATTAATACATATTGTTTTTATTGGTATGCATTAAAAATGGTACATATAGATATACCACACAGATAAAAAAGCGAAATATAAAAAGAATGTAGTGTTGAAAAGTATAGAATTAAAAATCAATGGACCCTGGGATGGAGCCGATCAGAATCCGTATAACATTTCCAAAGGGAAATTCACTGATATAGGATCTCTTGTAGGAGTATACATAACACAAATTAATCCATATATATCAAATAGAGTGGTAAACGATGTGCACATTCTGCATAGTAACAGTGTGTCACTTATATAGCCCTTGATATTTTGTGTTGTGTTTGGTGTGAACTATAGATGGCAGTATTGCCTAATTTGTTCCTCAATTGATCCAATAATGAGTTATCCTTCAAAGTGCCGTACACCTTGTTACATGCTAGAGATTATTAAAACACGAGCCCTATGTAATATATCAAGGAATTACCAGGTATATAGTGGCTTGTGTTCTCATACATATGCGCCTACTTAGGTTATGACTCTAGATGCTACTCAATGACTCGTGTATATCGGATAATCTCTATAGTACTAATCTTCTCACAAAGGCGCTAGATAGCTAATAATAATTCCCCATATAGTCTTTCAGTAGTATATTATGGTGGAATAGCAGATGTCTTAGCGATTATCTAGACGCTAACATGTGTTTTTTTGAAGGAATCTCATTATCAGTTTTTAGGTTTACACACAGCGGCAGAACGCCGCGGTTGGCTCCGCCCACTTCCGGGTCTGACGTCACTTTACGTGACGTTACCCTGACGTACGTTTCGCTATTGCTTACTCATGGATTCCATACAAGGTGTACGGCACTCTGAAGGATAACTCATTATTGGATCAATTGAGGAACAAATTAGGCAATACTGCCATCTATAGTTCACACCAAATACAACACAAAATATCAAGGGCTATATAAGTGACCCACTGTTACTATGCAGAATGTGCACATCGTTTACCACTCTATTTGATATATATGGATTAATTTGTGTTATGTATACTCCTACAACAGATCCTATATCAGTGACTTTCCCTTTGGAAATGTTATACGGATTCTGATCGGCTCCATCCCAGGGTCCATTATTTTTAATTCTATACTTTTCAACACTACATTCTTTTTATATTTCTTTATCTATATGTACCATTTTTAATGCATACCAATAAAAACAATATGTATTAATTGACTATTTGTATGTACCCGGAGTGCTTGTTTAGGTCATTACCCTTTTCTTCCCTTTCTCTTTGGATTACATGTTCATATATATGACCTTAGCACCCCCTCACATAACAATATATACATATTAGTGAGGTAGGGTACTATCTTGTGCAGAGCGGTTTTTCCTGCCATCCCTTCCCTTTTTTTCCCCATTATATCATAGGTTCTTTGAGTATAGAAGGAAAATAAATGTAAGTTTTGAATAAATTGTATAGAAGAGGTGGTGGTCATATAGAATAGTAATGGAAGTTAAGGAATTTCGCTTAAGAATTTGAAAAGTTACCTAACAACGTAAGTTTTTTGGAACACTCAAAGGTTGGGGAAAGTTTTTTGTACATGTGAGTGAATTATGCAGAGTGGGTGCAGCCCAAGGCAGGTATTGTAACCGAGAATGGGAAAATATAATGATTGCTGATGACAGGCGTAGATCTTGGGCAGAGAGTGTGTTTGTTGGTGCCTTTTTGTTAGTGGCTTTGTATTTGTTTTAATAGAATTATTTTATATAGGGACTGACAGAGAAGAACAGTAGAAGAAGTGCATTTTGCAAGGAAACTGAGACAAGCCGCTGCATTCAAATAGATTGTCAGGGAATATATAATATAACATAGTTCAAAATATGGGAGAGCATTGGGAAATTCCAAGGTAGTGAATAGGAGTGTTGTCATGCCAGGAAGACGGTTGTTTAGAGGATCTACTGAATATCATTCAGTTCAGCTACTGGACTCAGTGAGCTCAGCTGTCACTGCTGTCAACTGTCATTGCTGTTGCCCTCGCTGTTATTTTTGTGCGCGTGTCCACCACCTCATTAGTGGCAGCAGCTGTTTCCAACAATGGTTAACAAGTGTTTCCAGCAGTGAATACTCCCACCTACTCCAAGTTGGCAGAAAACCACAAGATCAGAGCAGTGAATATAAATTTTAATGCCTGGAGAGAGAATAACATTTGATGCCCCCTATCCTCCAGTTGTAGCCGATTAAACTAAAATAGTCATGTCCCTGAATCCCCCTTCAACTTTGGGCAGTCGTCCATCTCACACAGCCCAAGTTACAACCATGCACAAGAGTGCCAATGTAGCAAAATGTGACAGCCTTCCCTAGAACCAGTAGTGGAAGGAGACAGTTTAGATAAATGGTAGAGGACAGTTTTGGTGGCCAGCTGATTACTGTTTCAAGAATTCTACAATGACTAGTTCATCTTTCATGTCTCCACATTCCACATATCAAGTATTGGTTCAAATTATGGTGAGAACATTTGAAGCCCGTAACCCAACATAAAGAGTGTTTACTCATTTATCATTTACTGCGGTACCTTCATTCACACATGTGCTTTATATCATCATCATCATCATCGCCATTTATTTATATAGCGCCACTGAAATACAGATAAAATCATGTGCACTCACCTCACTGCTTAGGATGATGAAAGGTTAGTTAGTAAACTAGAAACAGCAGCCAGGACATTAAGCAGTATTAATAAATAGAAAATAGAAAATAAATAACACATGTTCTATTGGTATTCGTATAGTGCATTGATATTACCTGGCAACTGGGACTCTAAAACTGCAAGGCAGACCAAGCACAGGCATGGTTCTTTTCTACAAACCGTATTATTGCACCCCTTTAGACATACAGTTCCTTCCTTGTACATATGCAATGAATATTATTGTGCTACATCCAATGACAATACATAACATTTGTTTCAATGTATGATTAAACATTAAGGGATAGAAGTATAGACAATACCATGGGCATGCTCTCTCTCTTCAGTGCTTTCTTTCTATCGCTTCATTTATCTCAAACTCTTTTATAAGTAATTTTAGCATGAGTCAATTACTCTTAAGAGATTAATTATTGCCAGAATCAGACTTGCATCAGCCACATGCATTTATGTAATTGTCCACTATGGATTATATCTCCCTTCTACATGGAATTAAGAGAAAGTCCCCAGGTGACCCCAAGAAGTAGCAGAACAGTATTCCCTCATTTGTGAGCAGAGAACATTTCACATTTTCTCTATATAAATATTTTTAACTACTTTGTGTACCCAAGAAAAGTAAAAATAAGTCTGTTTTACTTTCTATCTACTATCATCCGGTACCTTCTTCCGGTCTCCCAGTTCCTCACCTCCTTTTCCACTTTCATGGCCTCCTGGGTCCTTAGTTCATCCTACGTCTGTGACTTTTAACTGCAATTCAGGTCATTGCGTCTACTATATGCCGCAGCATTGGCCTAGATACACCAGCCTTCCTGAACTCTAATTCCGCGGATCCACACCTCCTGAGTCCCCAATATTCTAAGCTTTTCCCAAGCCCTGCTCTCTTGCACCTAGTGATTAATCATCATCTGAAACCCTAAACCCTAATTTAGGCTCATACTACACTAGGGGACTGCCCTTGCCTAATCCTCCTGGTGCCCTTGTCCTCTGCCTGCCCATCCAGTCTCTTATTCTGGAATCTGTTTCCCCTCTACTAATGGGCCCTGCACTCATCTGATATTGCTTAGGCCCTGTTCCCATCCTTGATGGTGTCTCTGACCCAGTCTAGCCTACTCAAGGATACCACTCTGGCCTGAATGGTCCTGTGCCTGCCCTTCCAGCATCTGATCCTGGGTTCTGGAATATAATCCTAATACTCTTTAGTCCTGTCCTCCTCTACATTTTCCTTAAATTAAGGTTCTGCTCTCCTGGGTCATGACTGTGGACCCTGGTCTGTTGTACAACTCTGACCTAGTCCTCATTTGCCTGCGACCTGACCTGCTTACCATTAGATTTCCATCCTGTTACATGGTCTCTTGACCCTGCTACCATGTCCTGGATCTCCTGAACTCTCCCTTAGACCCTCCTAAGCCCACAATTGGTTGTTCATTGCCCTGAACTAGGTCTTCATGTCTGTTTGCCCACCTTCCACCTTTGGGTTTTGGTTATCCATCATCTAGCTCTGTTTCTTCATGGAAAATTCCATCAATTCTCTCTGGAACTGTACCCATTGCAGAATTACATATACTTTATGTTTTATCATGTGTGTATCCACCACTCAATTTTGATTTCTCAATCTTTATGATGTTTCTATGTAATTATTTGATATATCTCATATCTGTTACCTGTGCTAGCTCCCCCCCTTCCACTTTCTGCTCAATTCCTATGCCCTGTGGCTCCCCCTCTTAGCACCCATGCACCCTCCACCCCATCTTTGCACTAGAGTTTTCTTTGCCCTTCTTTCTTTCAGAGTCCCAGATCCAGCCCACCCTTGTGAATCAGTAACCATGCCAATCGTATCTGCATTTACCTACTTCTCTCTTATAAACTCTTATAAACCGCTGTCCATCCATCCATGTCCTCTTAATCTCCAACTCAACTTAACCTCTTTGCCATCACAAAAATTTCCCTCTCCTCTACTTACACCACTTCCCCAATTGTTCACTCCTATGGAGGCTTCTGCTTTGTCCACTGTGTCAGAACTGATGACCTTTTGGGTTGCGTTGTGGACAACCTTCTTTCACCCAATTGTACCTTCTGTGTAATCTCCCCTTAGCCAGAAGCAGGGTAAGGTAACACATCCATGTGAAGGAAACAGGAGCAGAGAAGCATAGGAGCACAGTAGCCAAGAACTCTGTATTTGGTGAAGGAGAGGCCACCAAAATAGAGGCCAGAGTAAGAAATGGTATAAGTGGGGTTCGGCCAAGTTTCAGAGATGGAGAGGAGGATAAAAGAGTTAGAGATGAGAAGGTCATGGAAGGAGGCTTGTTTGTTGTACACAGACCTGGCTTTCCAGGGGGCACAGGAGAAAGGTAGGGAGGGGAACTGGAGATGTGGGTTAGATAGAAGAGTGAAGAGCAGGGTGAAGGAAAAGGGTGGAAATAGTGTGAAGCCCCAGTTTAAGGGATATTTCACTTGCAGAGAGAAGGATGGGAGAGGTGAGATGGAGGATGTGGATAGGGAGGTGAGTGTGATTGGCCTGTTGAGGTGTGGGCAGGGTCCTCAATTAGGTAGGAGAGACAGAGATAGGTCAAATTGACAGGTAGGGGCAGGGCCGGATTTACCGCTAGGCAACCTAGGCACCTGCCTAAGGCCTAGCGGCTCTCTGGGGGCCCAGATGGTGGGGACAAGGTGGCGAATCGCGCCCCCTACCTCAGCATCCTTACACAGGAAGTGGAGACTCCTGCGTTCCACTGTGGAACGCACTGCATTCGCAGCTCTCTACACACACACACTTGGATGCTGCGACTATTTGTTCGTTCTGGCCCCTAATCGGAAGGAGGATTTTGGACTTTTGGTTCTTCCCCTTTATGAAACATCCTCACGCCGTCACCATCTTTATTAGCGTGAGTTCGAGTTTCTTTTATGCTTGGGCACTGTTATTTACATCTGAGTACTTTCTCATGCATTATGTGTTTTTATTTACTGGATTTGGTCTGTGTGGCCAATTTTGAGTTTTATTAAATTTGATTGTATCATCCACGTTTTTTATTTAGTTATATGTGTCATCAAGCTTGCCCACATTGTATTGCATCTTATTCTGTCATTTGCCTGTGATTCCCCATACACTAATTGCTTTCCCTCTCCCTCTCCCATTGCCCCCTCCTTTCTCTCCCTGAGTTTTTCTCCATTGTGGACACATTAACCCTTTGGATTGATCTCTCATCAACTTTATCATTATTGACACGGGATTCAAGCTCCATCAGTGATTTTCAGAGAATTGTTTTCATATATACAATATACCAGTTCATATGATACTTTGATATATACTCTTATTTTGTTTGTGTCCTGGTTCACTAACATATCCTCAGCTATATATTGATACACCACCTGAAGGCATTAGAGATATTCATTGGCTAGTATCTGTTATTTTCATTCTGTTTTTTCAGTATCCTAGATATTCATTTACTGTTTTTCAGTCTTTTACCCTGTGAGCGCAGTTGGAACCTTTTTATTTCTATATGTGTACAAGGAGGGATTCCTTTGTTCCACCGCTGCTGCAGGTGCATCACGCAGTATGTTATTGAGCGCATGTATATATCTGTTATTAATGATAAAGGAGGGCACAGTGTGATGAGAGGGACAGTAATGAGGGGCCGCATGGTGATGCAGGAGGAGCAGCGTGAGGTGCGGCGGCACATAGTTTACCCTTCTACTTAACTATAGGAGTATATGCTATGCTTAAAAAAATATAATGCTATGGATTGTTTCAGGGAGGTGGGGGGCGTGGTTGGGGCTGGGGGGGGCATGGTTGGGGCTGGGAGGGGCGCGTGGTTGGGGCTGGGGGGGGCCCAAACCAGTATCTTGCCTAGGGCACCATGAGGTCTAAATCCGGCTCTGGGTAGGGGCAGGGGTGAGAGGTTAGGTCAGAGAGGAAGTGGTGTGCCAGTGAGGAGAGATAGAGAGTGCTATGCATTTTGAGAGAGATGTGGAGTCAGGGGTGATGAAGATGTAGTGGGGAGATGGGATTTGGAAGGTCATAATGAGGAAGGGGGGATGATTAGGCTGGTGCAGCAGAGGGTAAGAAAAAGGGCAAGGGCAGGTAAGGGGAATGGAGACTTTGAGGATGTGAAAGAGCAAGAGAGGGGGGAGGTTAACTGGGAGCCAAGGGTGAGGGGTGTTGGGAAAGTAGATACTAGAGATGTTAAACAATAAAGTAAGTAAACAATAATCAGAATACAATGAAATATAAGGCTATACCGTTGCTGTGGTTGCGAAAGATAGCTAGGCTTAACATTGACAATAAGGGAAGCACAATGGTATTATTCACAGTAGTAGACACAGCAATACATACAATGTAATGCAAACTATGATAGTTATCAGGTGGGCAGAAACAGGAATATGCGTTTGTGCTGGAGATGGGAGTACAGGGCAATGGAGCAAGCAGAGGAGCCAGTTGAGCAATCAGGAAACTCAAGGAGGAGACATGGGGCCTGATTCATTAAGAATCTTAAATGAAGAGGATACTTATTTCAGTCTCCTGGACAAAACCATGTTACAATGAAAGGGGTGAGGGCTTTCGCTCTCAACACTCCACAGAGACTGCGCTGACCAAGGTTGTCAATGATTTGATCACAGCAAAAAATAACAACCATTACTCTCTTCTAATTCTCCTGGATCTCTCTGCTGCATTTGACACTGTTGACCACTCTCTCCTCATACAAACGCTACAATCCCTAGGTCTTGAAGGCAATGTCCTATCCTGGTTCTCATCCTACCTATCTAATCGCTCTTTCAGTGTTAATTTCTCTGGATCCACCTCTGCTCGGCTTCCTTTATCAGTTGGAGTACCACAAGGCTCAGTCCTAGGTCCTCTGCTATTCTCTATCTACACCACTTCTCTAATAAGCTCCTTTGGATTTCAGTATCATTTCTATGCGGATGATACACAAATTTATCTATCCTCTCCTGATCTTTCACCATCTGTGTTGTCTCGCGTTACTGACTGTCTTTCTGCCATTTCATCTTGGATGTCTTCTCGCCAACTCAAACTCCATCTTTCAAAAACTGAATTAATAATATTCCCACCCAAAAACAGAAGCTTCCTGCCTGACATTTCTATTTCTGTTGATAACATGACCATAAATCCCACCCCGCAAGCTCGTTGCCTAGGTCAGTGCCGGATTAAGGGGGGGGCACAGGGGGTCCCCTGCTGCTGGCCGCAAGCTGTTCGGATCACCTGGTGATCCGATTTCTGCTTGTGAGGCTGTGCTGCTTTGCGGCTGCGCAGCTACCCTTCACAGGATTTGACAGCTGGTGTCGGCGTGATGTACAGCAGCACAGCGGCTGCTGTACATTCTCAGATGGAGTAAAAGGAGCTGCTGCGCAGGTGCAGCTGCAGCAGCTCCTCCCAGGAATGGACCACACCAAATGAGACTGGGGGTGCTGTGCTGTGCTGAACGAGGTAAGGTAAGTCAGACTATCACTTGGAGATTTTATATATATATATATATATATATATATATATGTATATGTATATGTATATATATATGTATATACAAGTTAACCCGTGCATGATACTCATGCATTCTAGTCAAATCAAGCTACTTAAGCTCTTAAAAAGGTTCTTGTCATGCATTTGGGCCTAGCCCAGGCCTCCTCAGGGGAAGAGCGTTACTTCCCGACGCAAGCCCCCTTTTTAATGTGTGTTCATGAGGTAAAATTACCTCACGAAAATGAGTTTGAGCCCTCAATTCGTAAATTTAGCGTTTACTACCCCTCCCACGGGGGGAAGGGGGGATGATGGAAGTTAACTGACTTCACTATTCTAATTTTTTTGTCAAATAATGCCAGTATACCAAATTTCAGGTCAATTGGATGAGCTTCCATCAAGCAGGACATCTGTGTTGGTCTCCCAGGTATAGGGGTTTACATCTAGCAAAGGCTGGCTGTATATATGTGTATATATATATATATGTATATGTATATGTGTGTGTGTGTGTAATCTAATTAAACCTTTAATAGAAGGGGCAGGCTTCAATAAATACTTTAATATGTATTAATAAAATAGAGGATCCCATAACATATTTGTTGTGTGTGTGTATATGTATATACATGCTATATATATATATATATATATATATATTCAAAACTGATGTCATTTTATCTATGTTTTTTTTTGTTTCTATGTGCAGTATGAAAGCAAGTTTAAGGGACGGGGAGCTGGAGGGCATATGAAAAAACTATTGTGGGCCGCTCCCTGCACTGGCCCAAGTCTCTATTACTTTGTGGCTGGCCCCTCCTCCGAGACCAGCCACCTTCTATCATTGGCCACGGATCCTTACGATCCGTCCCCCCTTTCCCCTATGTGTGGCCTGCTATTGGAAGAGAAGAGAAACAAGGTCATACAGCGCGCGGACAGAACAAAGTTAGGGTTGGTAGTATGTTAATATAATGTGTGTGAGAGGGGTAGTATGTTAATATAATGTGTGAGGGAAGGGGGGTTCTTAATATAATGTGGGAGGTAGGTTAATAATTTAATGGTGGATTGCAGATGTATGCTAATTATTTATTGGGTGCTATTTTATTTGTAGGGTGATGGTGGGGCAATTTAATTTAATAGAGTGGTCTATCAATTTAAGATGGGGTGATTGGACCTTTAAATTTAATGCTGGGGTGGTTTGGAAGCTCATAAATAAATGTGGGGCTGTTTGGGGAAAATTAGGTCTTTTTATTAAATGTGAATATGAATTATTTAATGCAGTAGATGGTTGTGGGAAATGGTTATATTTTTTAGACGTAAATGCCATTTAATTTATTGATAGGTCAGTTTGGAGGGAGGGGAATGTTTTTATATATTAAATGGGAATACTATTGTTTTAATGCTGCGGCTGGTTGGAGTTTTCAAAATTTCATGTACCCATTTTTTTTTTCCAAATAGGGCCTCTAACATTCCAGGATTCAGACAAGCAGCAACTGAGCTAACGACACCAGCAGTCACAGGTGGTGAAAGTGATAACAGGTAGGAGAGAGCAGGACAGTCTGCCAACTGTCCTGAATCTGGTCCGGTAGTCCTGAACTTGAGTGACTGTCTCGCATAGTCAGGATTGGGTCCGACTACAAGGACAGTTGGGAGGTATGTCCCGCTTCACAACGTACTGCTTGTGAAAGCAGAGCTGCATGTACTTAACAGTAGTGCACACAGTATTTCCTGTCTATTTGTCTAAAATAATAACCATGTTACTTTATAGGGGCCCCCCTGTCTAAAGTGCCCCGGGCCCCCCAGAGCCTTAATCCAGCTCTGGCCTAGGTGTAATCCTTGACTCACAACTGTCATTTATTCCCCACATCAACTCTATATCTAAATCATGTTACATGCACCTAAAGAACATTTCCAGAATACGCAAATATCTGACACAAGACACCGCAAAAACATTAATTCATGCACTCATCATCTCCCGCATCGACTATTGCAATTCCCTCCTTACTGGTCTTCCCAAAGTCAGACTTAAACCCCTACAATCTATTTTGCACGCAGCGGCTAGATTGATTTTCCTTACTAACCATTATTCCTCTGCTGAGCCACTCTGTCAGTCTCTACATTGGCTGCCTGTATATCAACGAATCCAATATAAAATTCTTCTGCTAACATACAAGGCCATCAACGAAATTGCACCGACATACATCTCCTCACTTATCTCAAAATATCTCCCTACTCGACACCTCCGTTCTGCACAAGATCTACGTCTCTCCTCCACTCTCATCACATCCTCCCATTCTCGGTTACAGGATTTTTTCCGGGCTGCACCCAATCTGTGGAATTCCCTCCCACGCACAATAAGACTTTCCTCTAGTCTTCAAACCTTCAAGCGTTCACTGAAAACCCACCTCTTCAGACAAGGTTATGATATTCCTCAACCATTTTAATTTCCCTAGATTACCCTATTACCATCCTCTACACTGCTAACACAATACAACAACCCTCTGATCAACATTGCAACACACACAGCCCACTTAATACTTTTACCTTTGCGTTCTAGCTGGTCCATTGTGCAATATGATGTAGCACATGCCCTTGTGTTTCTAACTCCCATTGTCCTATAGATTGTAAGCTTGCGAGCAGGGTTCTCTTACCTCTCTGTCTGTATGTATTACCCAGTATTGTCTTATCAGTGTTTGTTCTCAATAGTAAAGCGCTGGCGCTATATAAATAAATGTTGATAATGATGATGATGAGGTTCTGTTTTGCACATAAGTTAAATACTAACTGTTTTTTCATGTAACACACAAATAATTGATGGCTTATTTGTACACTGAAATTTAAAGTTGATATGTGTGTGTTACATGAAAAAACAGTCAGTATTTAACTTATGTGCAAAACAGATCACTCATTTTTACCCCTTGTATTGTAACATGGTTTTGTCCAGGAGACTGAAATAAGGATCCTCTTCATTTAAGATCCTTAATGAATCAGGCCCTTGATTACCAATAATAGTTTGGGACCAGTGTGTATAAGAGCAATGGGGCCTGACAGGCTCGGACTGGCCTGCAGAGCAGCAGGACTATCCACCGGTAGGCCCCGCCACATTATAGCCACACCCCCTCCATTGTTAGGGAGGAGCTAAGAAAACAGCTGACTCCCGACTTGCATACAATTCATCTTTTGGACATACGCGAGAACAGGAAGGGACAGATGCGTTCCACAGTGGAACGCAGGCACCTTCCTCTCCAACAGTAACAAGCACGGACCACGAGAATCATCCTCTGATTTCAGCACACTGGGTACCCGGCCACCATCTCTATATACATCGAAACTGCAAGTAAAATTTTAAAGCATCGCAGCAATAACCATGTGATATATGTGGACAGTGATCTGAATATTTATATTGCACTTGCAGAGACTTAAAGAAATACCAATTCCCATCTACTGGACTTGTATGCTATGAACATTATTTTATTGATATATCAGTGAATGTGTTATATCTGGATCAATGCAGCATTTATACCCACTGCCATTTGCCTCCCAGTAGCTAGACTAGTCCAGGTCTATATACCTAGGTTTGTCTGATTTTTTATGTATGTTCAATTGATGCCATACCATATGTATGTATATAGAAATCAATGCCTCATAATATAAATACTGTGGTTTAATTGGAGTATTTTATTTGTCTATATTAATGTATTTTTATGTATTTTAACCAGGATTCAATAAATTGTGATAAAACTAACATTAAATGTTATCCCACTAATTGAACCGAGCCTCTTGCTCACAGCCTAATACAAGATATAGAAAAATGCGAATTGTATTCAAGATAAAAGAATACAAATTTTATTATTAGCATTACACTTGGAATAATACATAAGTCAATGAGCGCTTAACTTTCAGTATATTATTAGTTCGTAGAGAGGGATACCTGTGTTAATGCTGCTCTTGCAACAGTAGTGGTAGAGCGCAACTCCTCCCCCCCCCTCTCCGTTTTTGCCAAATACTCCCGTTAAACACACTACCACACAGGTGCAGAGAGCCGCGTCTGGGCTCTCTGAACTTGCGCGGTAGTGTGTTTTTCCCTTTGAGCAGGGCAGATGAGAGTAGGAGTTCCGGATATCCAACCGCCCAGAGGAGCATGAGCAGGTTAGTAACTAAGTGCGCAGTCAGCCTGTCATTTTAAAAGAGAACGATGAGCACACTACATTCTTTATATACTACACTATGGTGCTAGCTGTCCTTCGTGGGCTGACCACTCTCCCTTTAGTGTGTGGTCTCGCCTCTATGATGGCTGGCCACACCCCCTCTGGTGGGCCCCTAGCGTTGCAGTCCCCCGGTGGGCCCTTCATGCCCCAGTCCGACACTGGGGCCTGATTCATTAAGGAAAGTTAAGCAAAAGTAAGTAAATAAGGCAAAACCATGTTGCATTGAAGAAAGAGGTAAATTTAAAAATTCAGCAGTGATATTATCCATACTAACAGTTTAGCAGGGAGTATACAGGCAATGCACAAAGCAGGTGCACATAAAAGAAAATGTACACGATAAAGAGTGTATTGAAACAAGTCTTTACATATTAAGTGGTTTCATATAAAAACCTAAAATTTTGATACCTAGGAAATAAGTTTGAATTAGAGCTGTGTAATTATTGCTTTTGAAGCAAACAGACTAAAATACCATTTTGTTACTGTCTTTCACAGGTCAACAATGCAGAGGGTCCTGAAAAGCCCAGGCCTAAGAAGAGGAGGAGAAGTTAATGGAAAACATGATCAAGTGACAATAGAGGTCCAAGAGGAGGAGGCACGGCCTTCAGATCCCCAAGGGGAGGGGCAACAGGTGGCTGTGGGCATGATGTGAAAGTAAATAAATGTAGTATCTTGTCCTCTTTGCTAACACTGCTATTTCCTGTAGGCATAGGATTGTAGAACTTGAATGAATCCATGTTGGTCAAGACAATTGATGGTATCGTGTCTCTTTATACAGTGTGTAGGTGTTTGCATTAATTGCATTGTCCTATCTTATGCATTCAATTTTGCCATCACCCCAATCTGTTTTTGCTTACAGCAACAAATGTGTGAGACATGTTGCATTCTGTTGCCATATAAAAGCCCAAAAAATATATGTCCACCAATGAGACCCCATTCAGCAAAATGATTGATATAGGATGTAATTATGCAATGATTATTTTTATAAAGAAACATGAATGCATCAATATGTTCTATTTGTTATTTGTACAGATTTTTCTGAGGATGAATTGGCACTTCTTATTTGAAAACACTACTTGAGGGCATAGCTGCTGGGTCTGATTAAAAAAATGCTTAAAATGCAAACATGCCTGGAAAATATGGAACAAAGCCTCAACTTGATGGTGGATAGCAACTGATTTTGATTTTACATAAATATTATATTGTGTTTTAAAAAAATATATAATTATAGATGGCGGGGTTGTAACAGTGATGCACGTATATCATGCATGCTCAAGTCTGTATTCAAGGTCGAACATAAAAAGGCAATATGTTGCTTGATAAATACTGTACTAAACTACTTACCTGACATAAATACTGGCACACATAGAGGTGCGTTTTTATTTGCTCCTCAATCTAATTCTTTGACAGACATACTTTTGTGTACAACATGCATTTGTATTGTCGATTGACAGAGGAACACACAGGCATTCAATTCCATCCTTACACATATGTTTTATTAACTAATTATCATACTAACACTGCATTTATGATGCTATCAAAGTTATTTTATAATTTTCCAATAATCATTGTCTATGCTATTTATGTGGTTCCAAAGCACAAAGCAATTTATTTAGTAAAAGCAAAAGAGTAACAGTTCAATAAATAAGTACAGCCGATACATAAGCTGCACGGTGCTGTGCACTGCTGGATCCACCTATACAGTCATGCAGTCCTGAAGTCTGTGGTCAAAGTGTCAACATGTTGGTCCCAGAGCCCTTACTTAAGTACAGTCAGTGATACAGTGAAAACAATACAGATGATTTGGCATGTTTCCATAGTTTCAGGCTTCAGGAAGGTCAAGTGTAATGCAGGTCATTGGCCAGTTCAAATGATGCCATCCAGGGGTGGGGTCAGCTCTCCACAAGATGCATACTTAATCTTCCCGCCAAGAACTAGTTCAAACTGGTCTATTAGCATTACACAGAGAATATAATTCTAATAATTTATTCCCTATCATCCATAACTAGCATACGCAAGGAGCGATCCTTTCGGCGATAGAACCGGATGTCTGCAAATAAATAGGGGATTAGAATGATACCAGACATGATATGTTTCCTGTGACCTGAACCTTAGATCTCACTAACGTGTACATATAACCTTATAATATTTAACTATAAACTAAATAACATCTGTTCATAAACGACTGTGGATTGGAACTATTATTCAAATGAACTATATACAAGTGAATGTGTAACTGCGAGTGTATACGTGCGTTGTTATATCACGCGATTGCACCATGACAAGTAGAGTACTGATCGCAATTGCATGGTAAAACAGTATTAATATATATATATATATATATATATACTTTCTTTCATCCAATTATTCGACTTTAACAATGCATTACTACATCAACTCCTCTCCCTTCATCTAAATACACTCTCACTTGGCTTAACCTTGACACCCTCGACACTGCCATCTTTTCCTCCTCCCTTGAAACTCTCCTCTCCCCTTAACCACGGCGACCTGTCCCTGCTTAGCTTCCTCTCTTTACAACCACTCCCTTTCTCCTGCCTTTGACGCCACCTGCCCCGCCACCTCTGTTTCCCTCCACCATTCCAACCTCCCAAACCTGGCACTCTAAGCTCAAACGCAAATAAATGTTCATGTACTGCTGTACGCCTCTGGAGGAAATCTCATTTTCTGACAGATTTTTTTCACTTCAAGTTTATTTTCTCCTCCTACAGTTCTGTCCTCTCCATAGCCAAGCAAGCATTCTTCGAGTTTCTGCTATTAGCCCAGTCATCCAAAGCCTGTTGACTCTTCGCCACTCTTCCCTCCTACTCCTCCCTTTCCACTCTCCATCAATGCATCAATGCCACTGACTTTGCCAACTTTTTCACCTCCAAAATCAGCTCCATCAAAAATGAAATCTTTTCCTTCCATCACTCTCATAGCCCCCCAGCCTCACCCCCTTTTGCCCTCGACCCATCAATCTATGTGTTTCTTCTGCCCCACCTTAGGTGATGAAGTCTGCACTCTCCTTCAAACCCTCTTGCCTACTGCGTGCTTCCACCTTGCCCACCTCTTCAACTTATCCCTCTCCACTGGCATCTTCCGAGGGCCAGATTAACAATAGGCCTGATGGGGCTGCATCCCCAGGCCTCTCCAAAGAAATAGGCCCAGGCCAGCCAGGAATAAAAAAAAATATATCTATTTTTTTTGTGAGGGCACTTGACATGGCGAGGCTTGCCTGGTTGCCAGGGGGTAGTCCTGTCATTGGAAAGCAAAAGGCAGCTAATCATGAAGCTGCCTGTTGCTGAGTGGGGTGGGGCCTGCATCTATAGAGGCTGTGTGTGACTCAGACTGTACCAACTTCCACCCAGTCCCAGACAGAGGTCAGCGGCATTCAACACAACATCTAGGAACAATTTATTTTTAACAGGGAATATGTAACAAAAGGCCCAACAGGGGATAGGTGGCAACAGGCACAACAAGGGATATGTTACAACAGGCCTAACAGGGGATATGTGAAAATATAATATGCATATGTTAATGGCCCGTGTGTACAAACATAGGGATCAGTTCTTTTTCTTACAATCTTATTTTGTTCTCTGTATTGGGTGGCGGTCTCATGGCTGCCCTATGTATTGTTTGGTGGTCATAAGGTTGCCCTCTGTATTGTGTGGCCAAAACAAGGGGGCTGTGTGTTGTATGACAGTCACAAGGGTGCTGTGTATTGTGTGGTGGTCACAAGAGTGCTGTGTATTGTATGGTGGTCACAAGGGTGCTGTGTATTGTGTGGCGGTCACAAGGCTGCTGTGTGGTCTTCTGCTGCTGTACCACATCCACTTCAAGGTTGAATGTGCTGTGAATTCAGAGATGTGCTTCTGCATACCACCCATGGTCAATTGAGTTACTGTCGCCTTCCTTTCAGCTGGAATCAGGCTGGCCATTCTCTTCTGACGTCTCTCATTAACAAGGTGTTTCCACCCACAGAACTGCCACTCACTGGATGGTAATGGTTTTGGTTTTGAGAATTGTTCTCTAGTAACTCTAGAGACTGTTGTGTGTAAAAATTCAAAAAGATCAGCAGTTTCTGAAGTACTGAAACAACCCATATCGCACCAACAATCATTCGACAGTAACAGTCACTTATATCACATTTCTTCTCTATTCTGGTCTTTGGTGTGCAATTTTTGCCAATTTTTTGCAATTTTTGAACATGTCTGCATACATGTATGCAGAGAGTTTCTTCCACATGAATGGCTGATTAGATATTTGCATTAACTAGCAGGTTTACAGGTAAACCTAAGTGGATAGTGAATGTGTGTGTGTGTTTGTGTGTGTGTGTGTATATATACAGAGAGGTAAGAGGGACCTGCTCACAAGCTTACAATCTATGGGACAATGGGAGTTTGATACACAAGGGCACATGCTACTTCATATTGCATATTGGTCCAGCTAGAATGCAGAGGTAGCAATTATTTAGTGGGCTGTATGATCAGTCACACAGCAATGTTGGCCAGAGGTTTTTATGTCTTGTGTTAGCTGTGTAGATTGTGGTAATAGGGTAATCTAGGTAGATTAAGAGGGTAGTTGAATATTATAAGATTGAAGAGGTGGGTTTTCAGAAAACGCTTCAAAGTTTGAAGACTAGAGGAAAGTCTTATTGTGCAAGGGAGCTTATTCCACAAAGTGAGTGCAGCCCGAAAAAAGTCCTGTAACTGAGAATGGGAGGATGTGATGAGAGTGGAAGAGAGTCGCAGATCTTGTGCAGAATGGAGGTTTCGAGTTGGGAGTTATTTTGAGACAAGTGAGGAGATGTACATTGGTTTTGTTGATGGCCCTGTATGTTAGTAGAAGAATTTTATTTTAGTGGTTCAGCAGAGTAGGGACAATTTGCAAGGAAAATTAATCTAGCTGCTGCGTGCAAAATATATTGTAGGGGTTGAGTTCGATTTTGGGAAGACTAGTAAGGAGGGAATTGCAATAGTCGATGCAGGAGATGATGAGTGCATGAATTAAAGGTTTTTGCAGTGTCCTGTGTGAGATGTGTATGTTTTTTGGAAATGTTTTTAGATGTATGCTGCATGATGTAAATATAGAGTTGATGTGGGGAAGAAAGGATAGTTGTGAGTCAAGGATTACGCCTAGCTTGCAGGGTGGGATTTATGGTTGTGAAAGAGAAGGAGCTGAACTTGGGACTTTTGAAATAGGGATTTTTAGAGTAAGAGATTTTCTCCTGTGTGTGCCTGCATTTCATTTGCTGGGAACAAAGCTGCTTTATCACAAGAGCGCTGTAAACATTGTGCCTTTAAGTGTTACGAGCCGCGGCGGTGTCCAGCCGCCGCGACTCACTCACCTGCATCCCGGCCGTCGCTATGGCGACCGGGACGCCACTTCCGGCCATGACCCGGCCGTTGCCAAGGCAACGGTCGTACGCTTTCTATCCAGCGCCGCGTCCCGGCAACGAAACTAAGCCGGGCGCGTGCGCACATCAGTGCCACCAGCCTGTGGGCTAATTAATGCATTAAAGCAATTATACAAGGGGCTGTGTATTGTCAGAGCCATGCTCTGATTGGCTGCTGACAGTATTTAAGGCAATGAGGTCTGCTGCCTCATTGCCAGTTATAGCTTCTGTTTGCCAGTCTGCTGACCTGCTCTGTGCCTTGTTCCTGTCTCTTGGAAATCCTACTGACTACCCGTGTATGACCCCTTGCCTGGATTTGGACCCTGCCTGTGTTTCTCGTGATCTTGAACTCTGATTTGATTACCGACCTCCCTGTCTGCTTGTGACCCCTGACCTCGGCTTGTTTATCGGATCTGCTATCTGCTGCCGGCCCTTGACCTCTGCTTGGACCTCACTCTGCTTCCCTGGGTTCTCCCCAGCCAGTACACACTTCACAGATCCTTCCAGATCCTAAGGTACCGTTTATTCTGGAAGTTGATGCCTCTGACGTCTGTGCTGGTGCCATCCTATCACAAAAGGATCTCCATACTCACAGCTTACATCCATGTGCCTACTTTTCCCGTCAGTTCTCTTCAGCGGAAACCAACTATGATGTGGGAAACCGAGTGCTGTTGGCAATCAAATAGGCATTTGAGGAGTGGCAACATTGGTTGGATGGCGCTTCACACCAGATCTCCGTTATAACGGATCACAAGAATCTGCAGTATATACAGTCGGCCAAACGACTAAATCCCTGGCAGGCTCATTGGGCGCTGTTCTTCACCTGGTTTAACTTTGTAATCATTTATCGTCCAGGTTCTAAAAATGTCCGGGCAGACGCTCTGTCCAGAAGTTTCCTGGCGCACCATGCTCCAGTTATTAGTCCTGAGCCTATTGTTCCTTCGTCTATGATCCATGCTGGGTTAACCCAAGACCTGAGTAGTGCCCTACAAAGGTTTCAGAGATTAGCCCCTGATAATACTCCAACAGGATGCTTGTTTGTCCCAATTCATCTAAGGAAGGCAGTCCTTGCTGAAGCACACAATAATCAGACTGCTGGACATCCTGGAGTTTTCAAAATATTGGAAATCCTTTCCCGCACTGTATGGTGACATTCTTTGTCTGCTGACGTCAAGAGTCACGTCCTTTCTTGTGAGGTTTGTGCCAGAAACAAAATTCCCAGGACTCGCCCGGTAGGTCAGTTGGTTTCTTTGGCCATTCCTGCAAAACCATGGACACACTTGTCCATGGACTTTATAGTTGATCTGCCACCCTCTGCAGGACACAATACCATTTGGGTCGTGGTAGACGGGTTCAGCAAAATGTCACATTTCATTCCGTTAACCAGACTTCCTACTGCTCGAGATTTGGCCGTCTTATCCATTCAACATATTTTCCGTCTTCATGGACTCCCTACTGACATCGTCACCGATCGGGGTTCTCAGTTCATAGCACATTTTTGGAAATCCTTCTGTACCCTTCTCGGAATCAAGGTCAGTTTGTCATCCGCATACCACCCTCAGTCAAATGGGCAAACTGAAAGGGTTAACCAGTCCTTAGAGAAGTTTTTACGATGCTACACATCGGAGTTCCATGACAACTGGTCCTCCTTGTTACCCTGGGCGGAATTTGCCTGTAATAATTCCTGTCACTTATCTACCAAAACCTCTCCGTTTTTTTGCAATTATGGTTTTCGCCCCAGATCTAACTCTTTGTAGGCACTCAAGTCCGTTGGTATTCAGGAGATCCGCTCCACTGCCAGGGATCTCAGAGTTATCTAGAGGAAAGTCCAGTCATCATTGAGACAAGCCTCGTTTGTTGCAAAAAAAAATTCGGACCGCCACCGTACCATCTGCTCCCTCAAGGTGGGCCAGAAAGTGTGGCTGTCTACAAAAATATCAGGCTCAGACAGCCTTGCAAGAAGTTAGGCCCTAAGTTCATCGGGCCGTTTTCCATCATCAAGCAGGTTAATTCTGTCGCATTCAGGTTACAAATTCCGGGCTCGTTGAGAATCCCCAACACATTTCATTGTTCGCTGTTGAAACCGGTACTATATCCTAGTCAAACCCAGTCTTCAAGTGTGCCTGGAAAAAATTCAAACAAACCACAAAGATACGGGGTTCAGAGGATCCTTGATTCTAAAAAAGTGCAAGGGCAGGTGCACTTCCTAGTGCAGTGGAGGAATCGCGGGTTAGAAGAGCGGTCTTGGGTTCCGCGGAGACAACTCCATGCCCCTAAACAGTTGAAGGAGTTCTTCAGGAAATTTCCAAGAAAACCTGGATGTCGGGGTTCCTCGACCCCTCCTCAAGGGGGGGTACTGTTACGAGCCGCGGTGGTGCCCAGCCGCCGCGACTCACTCACCTGCGTCCCGGCACGTGCGCACATCAGCGCCACCAGCCTGTGGGCTAATTAATGCATTAAAGCAATTATACAAGGGGCTGTGTATTGTCAGAGCCAGGCTCTGATTGGCTGCTGACAGTATTTAAGGCAATGAGGTCTGCTGCCTCATTGCCGGTTATAGCTTCTGTTTGCCAGTCTGCTGACCTGCTCTGTGCCTTGTTCCTGTCTCTTGGAAATCCTACTGATTACCTGAATATGACCCCTTGCCTGGATTTGGACCCTGCCTGTGTTTCTCGTGACCTTGACCTCTGGCTTGAATACCGACCTCCCTGTCTGCTCGTGACCCCTGACCTCGGCTTGTTTATCGGATCTGCTATCTGCTGCCGACCCTTGACCTCTGCTTGGACCTCACTCTGCTTGCCTGGGTTCTTCCCAGCCGGTACACACTTCACGACCCTCTGTCAGTCTGCAGCCCAGTCTGTACCCACCATCAGGGGCTCCAGTGAACACCTGATTGGCAGAGTAGACTCCGGGTTGTGTTGTGCTGGCTGGAGGGGTTTCTAACAATAAGCAAGTCTATGTTTATTTATTTGCTGCCTACACTCTTTCTTTTTTTACTTGCTAATTAGCAGTAATCATATAAGATTTTTTACAGCTTATTTTTTTATGATATATATATAAATAAATATATATATATATATATATATATATATATATAGCTTGTTCTTATTGCTAAGCAACCAATGATCTAGTGTTTGCAAAGTCCAAAGCAACTGTCCCTGGTTATCCTTTGGACCTCTCTGTAGCCTTCGAAACAGTTAATCACCCTGTCTTGCAGCGCACCTTTCAAACAATCGTTTTGTTTGACACTATCCTATCTTGGCTCACCTTCTATCTTTCTAACCACTCTTTCTCTGTCTCTACCTCCGGCAGAGAAGGAAAGAAGGTAATAGAAAGGTAAGTAAAAAAGGTACGGGATGGCAAGGTTGAAAAAGGAGAGGGGGGAAGCAATGTAGATGATGAGAGGGGGCAGCGTGCGATGGAGGAGGGGGGGGGCAGTAATGTGGTGGAGGAGAAGGAGGCAATAATTTGTATGAGTAGAAAGGGCAGTGATGGAGGAGAGGGGGGTAGTGGGTGGTGGATGAGAGTTGGTCAGCGTGTGGTAGAGGAGAGAGGACAGTGTGTGGTGAAGGAGAGGTGGGCAGCGTTTGGTGGAGGAAAGGGATGCAGCATTTGGTGGTGGAGAGGGGAGTAGAGTGTGATGGAGGAAAGGGGGCAGCGATCAGGATGCAGAGAGGAGGGGCAGCGATGTGGATGAAGAGAGGGGGGTAGCCTGTGATAGAGTGGGGGGCAGCGTGTGGGGGAGGAAAAGGGGACAGCGTGTGGTAGAGGAGAGGGGGGGTAGTATGTGGTGGAGGAGAGGGGGCAGTGTGTGGTGGATGAGAGTTGGTCAGCTTGTGGTAGAGGAGAAGGGAAAGTGTGTGGTGAAGGAGAGGTGGGCAGCGTGTGGTGGAGGAAAGGGATGCAGCATTTGGTGGTGGAGAGGGGAGTAGAGTGTGATGGAGGAAAGGAGGCAGCAATCAGGATGAAGAGTGGAGGGGCAGCGATGTGGATGAAGAGAGGGGGGCAGCGTGTTTTAGAGGAGAGGGGAGGTAGCATGTGGTGGAAGAGAGGGGGGCAGCATGTGGTGGAGGAAAGGGGTTCAGCATGTGATGGTGGAGAGGGGGGCAGGAATGTGGTTGATGAGCGGGGGCAGGGATGTGGATGAGGAGAGGGGGGCAGCCTATGATAGAGTGGGGGCCAGCATGTGGTGGAGGAAATGGAGCAGCGTGTGGTAGAGGAGAGGGAGGGTAGCATGCTGTGCAGGAGAGAGGTCAGAATATGATGGAGAAAAGGGGGGCAGCATGTGATGGTGGAGAGGGGGGCAGCAATGTGGTTGATGAGCGGGGGCAGGGATGTGGATGAGGAGAGGGGGCAGCAGCGTGTATGTAGAGAGGGTAGCAGTATGAGATGGGAAGAGGGGGGCAGTGATGTGGATGAGGAGAGGGGGGCAGCAATGTGGATGAGGAAAGGGGGGGCAGCATGTGATGGAGGTAGCATGTGATGAATGAGCGGGGGCAGCAATGTGGATGAGGAGAGGGGGCAGCAATATGGTTGAGGAATAGGGGCAGCGCGTGATGGAGGAGAAGGGGGCAGCTTGTGGTTGAGGAGAGTGGGGCAGCGAGTGGTGGAGGAGAGAGGGGCAGCAATGTGGATGAGGAAAATGGGGCAGCATGAGATGGAGGAGAGGGGGCTGTTATATGGATGATAAAGGGGGACAGCGTGTGGTGGAGGAGAGAGGGGCAACGTATGGTGGAGGAAAGTAGGCAACATGTGGTTGTGGATGAGAGGACCAGCGTGTGAATGAGGAGGGGGGGCATAGTCTGAGGGGGGATAGTGGAGCAGCGTGTGATGGAGGAAAGGAGGCAGCGTGTGATGGGGAGAAGGGAGCAGCAATGTGAATGTGGAGAGGGGATCAGTGTGTTGTCGAGGAGAGGGGGGCAGTAATGTAGATGAGGAGAGGGGGGCAGCAATTTGGATGAGGAGGGGGGGCAGCGTGTGATGGAGGAGAGGGGAGTAGCGTGTAGTGCAGGAGAGGGGGCATAGTGTGGTGGAGGAGAGGCAGGCAGCATGTGGTGGAGGGGAGGGGGACAGAGTCTGATGGAGGAGAGGGGGGCAGCATGTGGTGGAGGGAACATGTGCAGCATGTGGTGGAGGAGAGGGGAGCAGCGTGTGGTGGAGAAGATGGGGACAGCGTATGGTGGATGAGAGGAGGGGCAGCATGTGGTGGAGGAAACAGGTGCAGCATTTGGTGGAGGAGAGGGGAACAGTGTATGTTGGAGGAGAGGGGGACAGCATGTGAAGGAGGAGAGGGAGACAGCATGTGGTGGATGAGAGGGGGAGGCAGTATGTCGTGGAGGAAAGGGGTGCAGCATTTGGTGGGGAGAGGGGAACAGCGTGGATGGAGAAAATGGGCAGCGTGTGATGAAGGAGAGGGGGAAGCAATGTGGATGAGGAGAGGGGGTCAGCGTGTGGTGGAGGAAAGGGTGGCAGCACTGTTGATGAGGAGAGGGGGCAGCGATGTGGATGAGGAGAGAGGGGCAGTGATGTGGATGAGGAGAGGGTGGCAGCTTGAGATGCAGGAGATGGGCAGTGATATGGATGAGGAGATGGTGCAGCATTTGTTGTAGGAGAGTGGGGTAGCATGTGGTGGAGTAGAGGAGGGCAGTGTGTGGCAGAGGATAGGGGGACAGCGATGTGTATCAGGAAAGGGGGGTAGCAATGTGAATAAGGAGAAAGGGCAGCATGTGGTGGAACAAAGGGGGGCAGCAATGTGAATGAGGAGTGGGGGCAGAGTGTGATGGAGGAGACTAGGTCAGCGTGTGATGGAGGAGAGGTGGACAGCATGTGAAAAGGGGACACCGTGTGATGGAGGAGAAGGAGGAATCTGCTCCTCCTTGCTGTCCACACTCATTGCTGCAGCAGACTAATCTTCCTCTCTCACCACTCTACATCTGCACCCCCTCTCTGTTCAAGCTCCTCTCTCCCTCACCTGCAAAGCAATTTCTAACTCCAGAAACCATTTTCTCTCTAACCTCATCACCATTCATAATCCCTTGCGTCCACTATATCCAGTCAACGACCTCCATCTCACCTCCCACCTGGTTAGCTTGTCTCACTATCGCACTCAAGATTTCTCCCCATCTGGCCACTTTTTATGGAACAACCTTCCTTGTTCAATCAGGCTATCCCCTAGCCTGCAAATCCGTCAAAACCCATTTGTTCAGGTCAAACTACCCCTCCTCCAGCTAATCTCTCCCTTCTCCTCCCCATTCCCATTGAGCAGCGCAGCCCTCACTATTTTTTGGTGTTTTTTCGTTATTTTGTAGCATTTATTTATTTCTATCCATTTGTTTTCCAGCATTTGTTAAGTATAGCAAAGTATTATTTTGCATGCAGTGTCTTATTGGACTTATTCCCCCATTGTGATCATCCAGTATGGTGGGAGTGAATGTGTAATGATGCAATCAGCATGTGTGGTTAGCAGCGCACTCTCTCCCTGGTTAGATACAGAAGTGTTTGTCCTCTTTTCATGTCAGAATTTTTACATTCCTGTGAACTGTTGTCATTAATTACATATGTCAACTACTCATATTTTCTATTTCTTTGTTTTAACCCTGAATATGAATAATCGTGTTGTTAGATTGTTTCTGGCACTCCTGTGTTACTTGTAACTACAAGTGACATCCCATCTCTTTACTACTTAACAATAACGGCCATCCCAACGCTAACGCTAATCTCTCATCACCCAACTCTGTCTCTCATATCTTGACTTGTCCCCTTCCCTCCTCTCTCAGGTGTCCTGCTGCCTCTCTGCCATCTCCTCCTGGATGTCCCAACATTTTCGTAAACTTAACATAGTCAAAACTAAACTCATTGTCTATTTTACCTCAAGAGCCTCCTCCCCTCCCCACCTCTTTATCACTGTTGAAAACACCACTATCTCCTCTGCCCCCCAAGTTAGCTGCCTGGGTCTCATTCTTCCCTCCTCTCTCTCCTTTACCCCACATCCAACTCTGTAACATCGGCTGCATGAGACCCCTTTTCTCCCAATATACCACCAAAACTCTACTCCATTCACTTCTCACCTCCATTATTGCAACCTTGTCCTTACTGGCCTTTCCTGCTCACATATTGTTCCTCTTCAATAAATAATTAACGTTTCTGCAAGAATTATCTTCATCTCTTGCCACTCCACTTCTGCCTCCTCTCTATGCCAAGCCTAATACTTACTCCCTTTCCCCTTCAGAATCTTTTCAAACTCCTCAGCCTGACCTGCAAAGCCTTCTCCAGCTCCATTGCTAACTATATCTTCAGTCTCATCTCCATACACACTCCCTCCCACCCTTTTCAGTAGGATAACAGCATCCACCTAACCTCATATCGGTTGAGCTCATTTCACTCCCACATCTAATATTTCTACTGTGTGAACCAACTCCTCTGGAATAACCTGCTTCTATCAGGCTCTTCCCTAGCCTGCAAAGGTTCAAATGATCCCAACTTGAGGTCCGACTGTGACCTTAACCCCCTAGTATGTCTTCTTTGATCTAATGTTACCAGTCTGTGAAGTTTTTGTCCAAATCCATCCAGCGGAAAGCTTAGAACAGGCTCCCTGGGTCAAATTTATGCCCAGTGTACACCAACAGAAGGTCAATTCGGGACCCTAAACCCCTTAAAAGCTGGCCAGGAACCAACTGGACCACCTGGTATTTGTTTTATTCCAACCAGTGCAGGGGTATCTGAATGCAGGTTCTCAACCATCTCCTGTCCAGCTTTCCCTTTCTATTCCACTGGTGCCATGAATGGTTTTGGGGGTTGTTTTCTCAGTGACCTGTAACTCATATTTCTTATTTAAAATATTTCTCCTGTGTTCTAAAAATCTAGGTCCTGATTCATTAAGGAACTTATGTCTGCTGGATAAAACCATGTTACAATGTAAGGGGTGAAAATTAGTTAAATACTGACTGTTTTTTCATGTAGCACACAAATACTTGGTAGCTTATATGTAAACTGAAATTTAAAGTTGATATTTGTGTGCTACATGAAAAAACAGACAGTATTTAACTGATGTGCAAAACAGAATATTAATTTGCACCCCTTGCATTGTCACATGGGGCCTGATTCATTAGTGATCTCATCTGCCGTTTTTTGCTTATCTTAAGCAAATCCACTCTGTGCTTGCTCAGAAAAGGGAGATAAGAAGCAAAATCCACTGCGTAAGTGAAGAATTTCTTAAGTTAAGATGAAAATCCATCTTAACTTCACTCTTATCTCCCCGTTTCTTCTTAAAAATAAGCATCTTAACTTTTGCACAAGATAAGGGGCCTGATTCATCAAGGTACGCAAACTCATACGCATCTGCTAAATGGGACTTGAGCTATGTAAAACACCACATACGCAGCGCAAACAGAGCAGATACGACACTCAAAGTCAACTCAATCTCAAACTCCAACGCACATATAAGGGTTTGCGTCACTCAAAGTATGAAACATGAGTTTGCGTACCTTGATGAATCAGGCCCAAGATCACTAATGAACCAGGCCCATGGTTTTGTTCAGGAGACTTAAATAAGAAGTTCCTTAAGTTAAAATCCTTAATGAATCAGGCCCATGATTATTATTGATGTTTGATGTAAAACTCATCACACCTCTCCTTACCACAGTTATGTCTCCGTGCCACTTAGGACATCACAGGGTTCCTGTAAAGCTCTTTTGGTTAGATAGTTTACAGGAGATTCATCTTATCTGATAGGACAGAATGTACTAATGTGAGAAAAAGCAAAGTCCATGCAAGATAGTAAAAAACAGTTAATAAAAACAATTGAAAGCATTTAAAATTGTTTAACTTTATGTTTCAGCAATCTTGATTTATTCTTCAGCCATTTTCTTTTACTCTCCTCCAGTCATCTTACTATCACACTATTGTGGTGTGTAAGTATACACACGTGTTACTCCTGACATAAACCTTGTCTATGTGCTAATGATATACAGTCCAACTGAGCAAATGCAGGTAAATTCTCTTTATCATTAGAGCTTTTTATCCTGTAGATGTTTTGCACCCAAATGTCTCCAATTCTACATGAGCCCAACTGAATGTAACAACCTAATGCAATCAGGATTGACAATTATTAGCAAAGTGGACATCACTCTCTAGATGCAAATAAAGTATTATTTTTTATTGCTTAACCACTTGGCTGCTTTATATTACTACTTTACTTTACTTTGAAGCAGCAACAATGTTTGACATTTTCAACCACTAGAATTATCAAACATTGAGACCATTCTGATGGTTGATGTAGGAATGCTCTCTAAGACTAAGTATTGATTTGCAACACTTGCTACCAGATTAATACTAGCACTGTGTGCTTACTGTAGTTATGGGCAAACTCTTTTTCTATGAGGATCAAATTTACACCCTCCAACCTTCAGGAGGTGCACACAGAGGAAGGGGGTAGAGCACACTGCACTCCCTCCTCCTCATTCTCCTCCTCTGTTATGCAGCGTAACCTCCTCACATTGTACGGAGTAATGTGAGGAGGAAGAAGGCTGCTCCCACTCTTACTTATTCTCTACTTCAATAAAGCAGAGATTAAGATCATAAACAACTGGCTGGGGGGCCACAAGTGAGGGCTCGCGGCCACTGGTGCCCTGCCTGTTGCCCAACACTGGCTTACTCTTTGAAAACTACCTATGAAAAATATGGAAAAAGAATACAACAAATATAAACAAGTAGCAATGGAACAAAAGCAACACTCTCAGATAATAATTTATTACTGTGACAACATGGGGTCCTGGCACCACCAACAAAAGTTATGTCTGCACGCTACCCACCGTCCATTGATTATAGACTGTCTTTTTTATTCCATTACCCTTTCCCCTGTACGGACTATATAGTAACATTTGAGTAATGTATTTATGTTTTCTTCCATATAGGATATAATTGGTTACGTATGTACAAATGTGTACTCAAGAGCAGCCTCACAATATGACCATATGTCTGTAGATCGAGATAAAATAAAGGAGGTCATAAAAATACCAACTGGTAGAGGAGAAAACACAGACTTCTAGAGCAGTATATCTCCTGCAGAGCTGAGTACTAAGTCATAGGCAGTGAAATGAAGCTTAAGTCCTACTTTATTGCCTTCTTTTTCTCCTGAACCTTTGTGTATGGAACCTACTGCATATGTCAGATCTTCGGATACAGCTACTAGGGTTATGTATCCAATTTACCATTGTTGCGGAGTCCGCCCTCCATAGTGTGTGGATGGTCGTAATGATCCCGGTTATCCTATAGGGGTACAGGTGAAGACCATTACACTGTGAATCAGAGGGATCCAGGCGAGCCTGAAATTTCTTCCTCACTCTGTATTGTCACAATGGCCAACCTTAGCATTCACCTCTTGGGTTTACAACCTCTGCTTTGCCAACTATTTTCAGTTCAGATACAAAATGTCTCATGGATGTTCATATTGCTAGATGCAAATTATTTTTCACAATAATAAGTAGTTAGTTTCCTTACATTAACACTAATTATTCATACAGTCTGAGAATATTATATATTTTAGTGCTGTTGGTGAAGTAATTATACTCTTCTTGATGCTGAATGCTTTGTTAATATTTTCAGAAATGCTTCTTTTACTTCATTATTTCTCAAGCTGTATATCATAGGATTTAACACAGGTGTCATAACACCATACATTATTGAAATATACTTCAGGTTGGACATAAAAATGTTTACTTTTCCTAGATACACAGTTATACTTGCACCATAAAACATAAACACCACTATCAGGTGGGAAGCACACGTTGAAAAAGCTTTAGATCTTCCACCTGCTGAGTGGATTTTTAATATTGATCTAATGATACAAATATAAGACAACGCAATGAAAACAACCGGCGTTACTAGTGTAAATAAACACATTGCAAATAAAGCAGTTTTATGAAAGATGACGTCACCGCACTCTACCTCTACAACTGCCAGTATCTCACAGACAAAATGGTCCAAAATGTTTTCTCTACAGAGCACAAGAGGTTTAATGGTGGGAATAGATGCTAGAATGTAACTTCCTGACCACATAATGACTGTAATAATTTTACATGTCCTCCAATTCATATATGTGGTATAATGTAAAGGAAAGTGTATTGCAATATAACGATCATATGCCATCACTGCCAGTAGTATAGACTCAGTAGATCCTAAAAGCAGACCAGTCTTCATTTGTACCAGACACCCAATGATGGAAATTGTCCTTCTCTTAGAAAATACATCTAGTAACACTTTAGGAAGAGAACTTGATGAGTAGCACAGATCAACTAGCGATACATTGCAAATAAAATAGTACATAGGTGTGTGCAGCTGAGGGCTGATGATAATAATACATATCAGGAAACCATTCCCCACAATGGTCAGTATATACATAAGGAAGAAAAAGACAAAAAGTAAGATGCAAGTCTGCAAGTTCTGAGGAAATCCAATCAGGATGATTTCTGTCAAGAGGGTTTTGTTTCCAAATTCCATTTTACAAATCATTAAAAGGAGCACATATCTCTGTAATAAGAACATCAGTAGTTGTGTTACTCTTAAAAAGTTTAGTGCATTACATTGCCCAAAGCTGTTTCTATTACACATTTGTATTACATATTATCTAGCTAATACACATTCATTCACATCTCTCCATCATGCTCCTACTCAAATTACAGTCTCTCCTATTTACTGTCATGATACTCAACTCTAAATTCCTCTTTTTTCTCCATCATTCCATTCCTCCCTCCCCAATTATAATTTCTCCTTCACTACTTCCCTCCTCGCTTGTCTGTACACATGAACTGTTGTGTCTCCTGCATCCTCCACACTCACCTCACCTACATAAACAATAAACCTCACCACCAAAAATTCTCCTCGCATGTCCTCTTTCTCACTCTGCTCTTTCTCATGGCTGTTGGTGACATCTCACCTAACCCTCCACCCCTTACAATCTCCATTATCTGCTCATGTTCCTCGCTTCACCCCAAACTGTTCATTCAATCCCATGCTTTTTTCCTGCCAATCTTATCCACATATCTCCACTACACTACACTCCCTTCTCTTGTGCAATATGGAACACCAGGGGGAAAATGTATTAACGTCCGTATTCTTGAACTCCTGCGAGTTCGGCGTCTTCAGCACTTAAATTTAAAGTGGCGCTGCCTTGTAAAGGGAAACTTCCCTTATCCTTTGACCTGCCTGCACTCATACTAGATGATTTCAACATTCCCATTGATAATCCCACTGTCTCTTCTGCACACTAAACTTCTTTCACTTACTTCCTTATTTGATTTCTCACAATGAACCTCATATCCCACCCACTGTGATGGGCAGTCCTTGACCTTGTATTCTCCAACTGCTGCTTCCTCTCTAGTTTCTCCAATTTAACCTTCCCACTCTTCGACCACAATCTCCTTTCCTTCAGCCTCACTTTGCCTCATGCCCTACACCCAAATCCACATGTACACAACGAAACCTAACTACTCTTAAACCAATCCACTTCTCCTTTTCACAAGAACATTTTCTTGTCCTAATCAGGCTGCCTCTTTCTATAACAAAACACTCACTTCAACCCTTGACAATACAGCTGCAGCTACTACTAGTCTCCGATGATCCAAACCCCGACCACGGTACACCAAACACACCCACTACCTGCACTGCAGAGCCCCACTGGAGGAAATCTAGTATCTATCCCAATTTCCTCCACTATAAATTCATCCTTTCATCTTACAGCACTGCCCTTTCAATTGCCAAACAAACATTCTTCAAATCTCTAATACCCACCCAGTCTTCTAACACATGCCACTTTTGCCACCTTCAACTCACTTCTTTGCCCACTTGCACCTCCTCCCCCTTCCTCCCTCACAGCCCATAGTTTTGCTTACTATTTCAAGGACAACATCAACAACATTCTACAAGATATTTCCTCATGCCAAATTCCACTCACCCCACCCACTCTACCCACCTTTACTTACACTCCCCAATTCACCCTTAATTCATTCTCTCCAGTAACTGAAGACAAACTCTCTGCACTTCACTCTTCATCTCACCCTACAACCTGTCCCCTCGACCCTATTCCCTCCCAACTTCTCTGCTCCCTCTCCTCCACTGTATGCCCACATCTATCTCACCTCTTCAACTTGTCTCTATCCACTGGCACATTTACATCAGCCTTCAAACATGCGCTGAGCTCACCAATTCTAAAGAAAATATCTCTCAATCCAGGCTCTCTCTCCAACTAAAGCTCCATTTCTCTCCTCCCCTTTGTCTCCAAACTACTTGAGTGATTAGGGTACAAACACCTGTCTCACTTCTTTCCACTCATCCCATTCTCAAATCTCTGCAGTAAGGATTTCCGTCCCCAACATTCCACTAAAACTTCTCTCACAAAATGAGCAATGATCTACTTATTGAAAAGTCTAAGGCTCATTTCTCCATACTCATTCTCCTGGACCTTTCTGGTGCTTATGACACAGTTGATCACCCTCTTCTCTTACACAACCTTCACTCTATTGGCCTTCGTGAGACAGTTCTTTCCTGGTTCACTTATTTAGTATTTCTACCTCTGACACATCCTCCACTCCACTCGCACTATCTGTTGGGGTTCCACGAGACTTTTTTCATTATACACCTGTTCACTTTGGGCACTAATTCACTCATATGGCCTACAGTACCACCTTTACGCTGTTGACACCCAAATCTACAACACTACCCCTGCATACATCTCAAATCTCATATCAAAATTCTCTCCATTTCACCATCTTAGATTTACCTCTGACCTTTGTCTTCTCTCTTCTCTGGTAACCACCTCTGATTTCCTGCCTACCAGCCCCAATCAGATTTTCCCACAGCCTTCAAATCTTTAGACGCACTTTGAAAGCCCATCTCTTTTTTAGAGATGACCTTATCCCTGATAACACTATTCACACTAACGCACCCTCACAATTGTCCCAATCTCCACTCTGAGCCATTCCCCTTGTTTCAGCTGTGCCATCTTCCACTTAGAATATAAGTTATCTAATGAGCAGGATCCTTAATACCCTTTATTTTCATGTCTGCATTTATTTTGTCGACTTGTATATCACTGTTTTATGTATGTATTGTTTTCCCTACTGTACGGCACTACAGAGCACTGTGGCGCCTTACAAATCTACGATAATAATAATAATAATAATAATAATAATAATAATAATATTACCAAATTAAGTTCCCTGTTATTGTAATTATTTTTTGTACCCATTGTGTTCTTTAAAATTTACACATTTTTATATATTGTAGTTTATCACTGTCACAGTTCGGGGCAGAGGTCCATCTTGCTACACATGCTAGGTGAGATCTAGAGTTTACCCAAGGTTACCTCAGTACATAATCAAAAGCTGTATGCACCCCTTTTAAACCCACACTGTACGCCAATTTGCCTGAGCTTCACCAGTATTATAAGAGGGAGTGAGCCATTTCATAACTAATGGTCTGGCAAAAGTTTATATCGCAGGCATGATTTTTAGGATGGATGAAGCCATTTCCATCCTATTCTTTAATTCAGGATGACTTACTGCATTGAAGTGGAGGCTAGATCTGCATCTCCTCACTTGAGTTGACCGCACATGGTATTGTAGTCACAGGCGCTGGTCCAGGAAAGTCTGTTATTCTGCAGGTGGACAGTAGATAACACCCTCATCCATCTCTGCAGTCAGTTCACACTCACACGGTTCTCCAAGTTTCTACATCTAGAGACCCCTATGGTTCTTCTCTATGGGCGCTTCCTCTGGGAACAAAAGACTTCCAGCCATACGGCCAAACAGTGCCATCTTGGATATTTCCCTAACACCCTTGCATTCTATCCTTAACCACTATGGGCAGCTGACAAGAAATTCCTGGCCCCACCTTTGAGAATTCCTGTAGAGATAACAATTTATCTTGTTAAACTTAAGGGTAGTGATGCGCAGGCTCAGTTTTCTAAAAACCGAGCCCCCCCTCGGACATTACAATTCCGAATACCAAGTCAAACCCGCTTATTCAGAACTGAAATCGTGGCAAAACCTCATTGTTGCATTGTCGGATCTCGTGAGTTTTGGACTCTATGGGGCATATTCAATTAGCTTTTAAAATCACGGTAACGCGCCAGAACAGCCGCGAAACATAATACACGTTACCGCAATAACGTGGATTTTCGTTCGCAGCCCATAGGGTTGAGTACGAAAATCCGCATTAAGGCGGTACCGTAATACCGACAAGAACGCGCACTTTTCGCGGTAACGCGCGTTACCGCGAATCGGAAAGCTAATTGAATATGCCCCTATAAGTACATCCCTCCATCGGAGATCCAGCGCCATTGCCCAGGCACAGGAGGGGTAGCAGCATTCTTGTCAGTCTCCAATGCCATTGTTCACACAGAAAGAGGAGGGTTAGCAGCGTTCTTGTCACTCACCAGTCTCCAATGACGTTGCTCAGTGCCATTGCTCACACAGAAACAGGAGGGGTAGCAACATTCTTGTCACTCTCCAGTCTCCATTAACATTGCTCAGTGCCATTGCTCACACAGAAACAGGAGGGCTAGCAGTGTTCTTGTCACTCTCCAGTCTCAAGTGACATTGCTCAGTGCCATTGCTCACACAGAAACAGGAGGGCTAGCAGTGTTCTTGTCACTCTCCAGTCTCAAGTGACATTGCTCATTGCCATTGCACACACAGAAACAGGGGTGATTGCAAACACATGTTCTAACATGCATACAAAGTCGTCATTGCCAGTAATAGCTACTTACACCAGATCTGTAACTGGTGCAAGTGATACGACAGAAAAACTCATACCTTTGAAAAGCCCAAAGTTTGAATCGGACCCTGCTGTGTGTGCTCGAGCTTGGCATGCTGTTACTGTACTGACTACGTGCATAGGTCCAGTCCCATCCCTGTTACCACATTAAAAATGTTTTCTAGTGTTTCATTTACAGTTTCAATTGACTTGTCTCCAAAATTCTGTATTGCACAGGAAAGCATTAATTACATTTGCAACTGTATGAGTGTACTAAAATCCACGTATAACTTTCATTCTTAAAGCTTGGTAAGCGCTCTTTAAAGCAGCAATCCCACATAGAAGATTTTTATCTTTAAAAAATCTGTTTAAAGTAATTTTTCTAAACTGTCATTCTGCAAATCATTATCTCCTTTTCAAAAACTCTCTGGAGGGCAAACACGCATGGCTAACATAGGCTCACAGCTCTCAGCATGTCATGTGACAGCAGAGTGGAAAGAAGGTGGGGGTTGGATGTCACAGTGTAGACAGCTCAGAGGAGTATCCCAAAGCCTCTCTGTTCACCACATCATGTGCCATGTTACCATGCCCTGTGACTGTGGTTGACATGGTAATCCAAAGTCATAGATCAAGGGTGTCCAACCTTTTAGCTTCCCTGGGCCACATTGGAAGACGACGAGTTGGTTTGGGCCGCACATAAGATACACTAACAATAACGATAGCTGATCATCCAAAAAACATAGAAAACATAGTTAACATATATATATATATCAGAAAAAAAGTGAGATATATATATATATATATATATATATATATATATATATCACTTTTTTTTCAAATCCCCCTATACTTACCTTTCAATCGCCCTGTTCAAAAAATCCTCTCTAGTTATTATACTATAATCACTTTTTGTATTGTTTCAATGCAATATCAATAAAGTGCATTTAAGCCAGGCATTGTATATCAGGGTGCCCTGACCAGGCCTGCGGTACCTGACATATACGCCACTGTGACCCCAAATTGTGACCTGTTTTGATAATTACACCACTATGTTAGTTAAGGGATAACAACTTATAATGGGCCAAAGAGAATAATATATAATGCCCCATTAATAATACAAGTAGAAGTATGTAGCAGGGAGATAAGGTCCATGAGGCTCCAGGAACAGGTGACTTTTATTCACTTGTCAGAGTCCCTTGAAATAATAAAAAAAAATGCCCCTTAACTTACCTTTTAATTGGCTTGTTCTCCTGTCCTCTTCACTTCTTTTCTCCAATTCTGTGCTTCTGATTGTTCTTCTCGCGCGGGTGACTCCTCTGTGCTGCGGTCCGCAATGGATGTTGGGCGTGATGACATCACGCCCGACATTCACTGTGAGCACCGCACGGAGGAGGAGACAAGGGAGGGAGCCGGAGTACCAGCTGACGTGACCGCGTGACCGCAAGGTAAGTAGTTTCTTTTCTTTTTTTTTGCAGGATTTTTTTTTCCATTAACAGCGCTGCCCCCTTGCCACAACCAAAACTCCTTCTGGGCCACATTTACAGGCGTGCTGGGCCGCATAGATCATTAATAGCAATCTGCAGAAAAAAACAAGGGACCATGGTAAATGCCAAGATTCTTCTTACAGCCTACACAGTGATTTGTGTTGGGATTGCTGCTTTAACACTGATAGTCACAAAATAATGTGAGCAAATGAACCTGTACACATGAACATCCTGACAAGCGTATGATTTCATTCATATCAAATTCAACCTTCCCTTCAGCGCTCATGAACATTAACTCTAGGTACTGTCTCTATGTTGCACTGTGGCTTTGTGAGTACACTTTGAACACTATTAAAAGTGAATATAAAGTACAAGGTTGTATCTCCACCTTTTATCTCCACAGTTGTTGTTTTTCAAAAGCCGTCCATGCAGACCCTAAATCTGTATTTTCACAGTTTCTATGGATGTTATGCGGAATTCAGAACATATGTATTATGATTAATAGTTTTAACATTTACTTATGTAGCATATTCCACAGTGCTTTCCATTTAGGAGCAGGCTCAGTAATAAAACAAGACTGTGTATTACAGACAGACAAAGAGGTAACAGGGTGCTGCTCACAGCTGACAAGCAATAGGACATCAGGGGGTAAATGTATCAAGCTGAGAGTTTTCTGGTGGGTTTAAAAACCAATCAGATTCTAGCTATCATTTATTTAGTACATTCTGCAAAATAACAGCTAGAATCTGATTGGTTGCTATAGGCAACATCTCCACTTTTCAAACCCGCCGAAAAACTCTCAGCTTGATACATTTACCCCCAGGAGTTTGATACATGAGGGTAAGTGCTACAAATTGAATGTTTGTCCCTCCAGATTGAAGTGCTTAATGGAACTATATGATTCATTTATGTTGGTTTGGGGATCAGAGGGTTCTTTGAGTATAGAAAGAAAATAAATGTAAGTTTTGAATTTATTGTACAGAAGAGGTTGTGGTCATATAGAATATTAAGGGAAATTAAGGAATTTCGCTTAAGAATTTGAAAAGTTGCCAAACAACGTAAGTTTTTTGGAACACTCAAAGGTTGTGGAAAGTCTTGTTGTACATGTCAGTGAATTATGCAGAGTGGGTGCAGCCCAAGGCAGGTATTGTAACCGAGAATGGGAAAATATAATGATTGCTGATGACAGGTGTAGATCTTGGGCAGAGAGTGTGTTTGTTGGTGCCTTTTTGTTAGTGGCTTTGTATTTGTTTTAATATAATTATTTTATATAGGGACTGACAGAGAAGTACAGTAGAAGAAGTGCATTTTGCAAGGAAACTGAGACAAGCCGCTGCATTCAAATAGATTGTCAGGGAATATATAATATAATATAGTCCAAAATGTGGGGGAGCATTGGGAAATTCCAAGGTAGTGCAGAGGAGTGTTGTCACACCAGGAACAGGGTTGTTTAGAGGATCTACTGAATATCATTCAGTTCAGCTACTGGACTCAGTGAGCTCAGCTGTCACTGCTGTTGCCCTCGCTGTTATTTTGTTGCTCATGTCCACTGCCCCATTATTGGCAACAGCTGCCTCCTACAATGGTTAACAAGTATTTCCAGCAGTGAATACTCCCACCTACTCCAAGTTGGCAGAAAACCACAAGATCAGAGCAGTGAATAGAAATTTTAGTGCCGGTAGAAAGAATAAAAATTGATGCCCCCTATCCTCCAGCGGTAGCTGATTAAACTAAATAGTCATGTCCCTGCTTCCCCCATCAGCTTTGGGTGGTCCCCCCTCTCACACAGCCCAAGTTACAACCATGCACAAGAGTGCCATTGTAGCACAAATGGGACAGAATTCCCTAGAACCAGTAGTGGAAGGAGGTAGTTTAGATAAATGGTAGAGGACAGTTTTGGTGGCCAGCTGATTACTGTTTTAAGAATTTTACAATGACTAGTTCATCTTTCATGTCTCCACATTCCACATATCAAGTATTGGTTCAAACTATGGTGAGAACATTTGATGCCCATAACCCAACATTAAGGGTGTTTACTCGTTTCTCATTTACTGCGGTACCTTGACTCACACATGTGCTCTATATATCACCGAAATACAGATATAATCATGTGCACTTACCTCACTGCTTAGGATGATGAAAGGTTAGTTAGTGAACTAGAAACAGCAGCCAGGACATTAAGCAGTATTAATAAATAGAAAACAGAAAATAAATAACACATGCTCTATTTGGATTTGTATAGTGCATTGATATTGCCTCACAACTGGGACTCTAAACTTCAAGGGAGGCCAAGCACAGGATGGTTCTTTTCTATAAACTGTTTTATTGCATCCCTTTAGACATACATTTCCTTCCTTGCACATATTCAATGAATATTATTGTGCTATATCCTATGACAATACATAGCATTTGTCTCAATGTATGATTAAACATTAAGGGATAGAAGTATAGACAATACCATGGGCATGCTCTCTCTCTTCAGTGCTTTCTATCTATCGCTTCATTTATCTCAAAGTCTTTTATAAGCAATTTTAGGATGAGTAAATTACTCTTACGAGATTAATTAATGCGAGAGTCAGACTTGCATCAGCCACATGCATTTATGTAATTGTCCACTATGGATTATATCTCCCTTCTACATGGAATTAAGAGAAAGTCCCCAGGTGACCCCAAGAAGTAACAGAACAGTATTCCCTCATTTGAGAGCAGAGAACATTTTACATTTTCTCTATATAAATATTTTTAACTACTTTGTGTACCCAAGAAAAGTAAAAATAAGTCGGATTTACTTTCTATCTACTATCGTCCGGTACCTTCTTCCGGTCTCCCAGTTCCTCACCTCCTTTTCCACTTTCATGGCCTCCTGGGTCCTCAGTTCATCCTTTGTCTCTGACTTTCAACTGCAATTCTGGTCATTGCGTCTACTATATGCCGCAGCATTGGCCTAGATACACCAACCTTCCTGAACTCCAATTCCCCGGATTTACACCTCCTGAGTCCCCAATATTCTAAGCTTTTCCCAAGCCCTGCTCTCTTGTTCCTAGTGATTAATCATCAATTTAAACCCTAAACCCTAATTTAGGCTCATACTACACTAGGGCACTGCCCTTGCCTAATCCTCCTGGTGCCCTTGCCCTCTGCCTGCCAATCCAGTCTCTTATTCTGTTTCCCCTCTACTAATGGGCCCTGCACTCATCTGATATTACTTAGGCCCTGTTTCCTGAATTGTGGCTCGGACGCTGAACTCTAGTTCCCATCCATCCTCTGACCTAGTCTAGCCTACTCAAGGATACCACTCTGGCCTGAATGGTCCTGTGCCTGCCCTCCCAGCATCTGATCCTGGGTTCTGGAATATAATACTAATACTCTTTAGCCCTGTCCTCCTCTACATTTTTCTCAAATTAAGGTCCTGTTCTCCTGGGTCATGACTGTGGACCCTGGTCTGTTGTACAACTCTGACCTAGTCCTCATTTGCCTGCATCTTGACCTGCTTACCATTAGATTTCCATCCTGTGACATGGTCTCTTGACCTGGATACCATGTCCTGGATCTCCTGAACTCTCCCTTAGACCCTCATAAGCCCACCCTTGGTTGTTCCTTGCCCTGAACTAGGTCTTCATGTCTGTTTGCCCACCTTCCACCTTTGGGTTTTGGTTATCCATCATCTAGCCCTGTTTCTCCATGGAAAATTCCATCAATTCTCTCTGGAACTGTACCCATTGTAGAATTACATATACTTTATGTTTTATCATGTGTGTATCCACCACTCAATTTTGATTTCTCATTCTTCATGATGTTTCTATGTAATAATTTGATATATCTCATATCTGTTACCTGTGCTAGCTCCCCCCTTCCACTTTCTGCTCAATTCCTATGCCCTGTGGCTCCCCCTCTTAGCATCCTGCACCCACCACCCCACCTTTGCACTAGAGTTTTCTTTGCCCTTCTTTCTTTCAGAGTCCCAGAAGAAGCCCACCCTTGTGAATCAGTAACCATGCCAATCTTATCTGCATTTACCTACTTCTCTCTTATAAACTTTTATAAACTGCTGTCTATCCATTCATGTCCTCTTAATCTCCAACTCAACTTAACCTCTTTGCCATTACAAAATTTCCCTCTCCTCTACTTACACCACTTCCCCAACTGCTCACTCCTATGGAGGCTTCTGCTTTGTCCACTGTGTCAGACCTGATGACCTGGGTTGCGTTGTGGGCAACCTTCTTTCCACCAATTGTACCGTTTTTGTAATCTCCCCTTAGCCAGAAGCAGGGTAAGGTAACACATATATGTGAAGTTAAAAGGAGCAGAGAAGGAGCACAGTAGCCAGGAACTCTGTATTTGGTGAAGGAGAGGCCACCAAAATAGAGGACAGAGTAAGAAATGGTATAAGTGGGGTTGGGCCAAGTTTCAGAGGTGGAGAGGAGGATAAAAGAGTTAGAGATGAGAAGGTCATGGAAGGAGGCTTGTTTGTTGTACACAGACCTGGCTTTCCAAGGGGCACAGGAGAAAGGTAGGGAGGGGGAACTAGAGATGTGGGTTAGATAGAAGAGTTAAGAGGAGGGTGAAGAAAAAGGGTGGAAATAGTGTGAAGCCCCAGCGTAAGGGATATTTCACTGGCAGAGAGAAGAATGGGAGAGGTGAGGGGGAGGATGTGGATAGGGAGGTGAGTGTGAGTGGCCTGTTGAGGTGTGGGCAGGGTCCTCAATTAGGTAGGAGTGACAGAGATAGGTAGAATTGATAGGTAGGGGCAGGGGTGAGAGGTCAGAGAGGAAGTGGTGTGCCAGTGAGAAGAGATAGAGAGTGCTATGCATTTTGAGAGAGATGTGGAGTCAGGGGTGATGAGGAGGTAGTGGGGAGATGGGATTTGGAAGGTCATAAGGAGGAAGGGGGGATGATTAGGCCGGTGCGGCAGAGGGCAAGAAAAAGGGGTAGTGCAGTTAAGGGGAATGGAGACTTTGAGAATGTGAAAGAGCAAGAGAGGGGGAGGTTAACTGGGAGCCAAGGGTGAGGGGTACTGGAGATGTTAAACAATAAACAATAAACAATAAAGTAAGTAAACAACAATTAGGATACAATGAAATATAAGGCTATACCGTTGCTTTAGTTGCCAAAGATAGCTAGGCTTAACATTGAGAATAAGGGAAGCACAATGGTACTATTCACAGTAGTAGACACAGCAATACACACAATGTAATGCAAAATATGATAGTTATCAGGTGGGCAGAAACAGGAATATGCATTTGTGCTGGAGATGGGAGTACAGGGCAATGGAGCAAGCAGAGGAGCCAGGTGAGCACTCGGGAAACTCAAGGCAGAGACATGATTAGCAATAATAGTTTGGGACCAGTGTATATAAGAGACATGGGGCCTCATTCATTAAGGAAAGTTAAGCAAAAGTAAGTAAACAAGGCAAAACCATGTTGCTTTGGAGAAAGAGGTAAATTTAAAAAGTGATGGTAGATTTATAGTTGGGGTAGGGCATGTCCTAGATTAACTTTATATTTCAGTGTAAAAATAAAGTTATCAAGTATTTATGTGCTACATGAAAAAGCAGCCAGTATTTTTCTTATGTACAAAATAATAAACTCATTTGCACCCCTTTCATTGCAACATGGTATTGTCCAGAAAAGTTGAGCAAGGAAATGTTTTTGTTTAACTTTCCTTAATAAATCAGGCTCATGGTTAGCAAGTGGTTCAGCAATCCAGCAGTGATCTTATCCATACTAACAGTTTAGCAGGGAGTATACAGGCAATGCACAAAGCAGGTGCACTTAAAAGAAAATGCACACGATGAAGAGTGTATTGAAACAAGTCTTTACATATTAAGTGGTTTCATATACTCACACACTCTTTGCTGCAGCAGACTAATCTTCCTCTCTCACCACTCTACGTCTGCACCCCCTCTCTGTCCAGGACTCCGCTGGGCTCCCCCTTCGATTAAGAATCCTCTTCAAGCTTCTCTCTCCGTCACCTACAAAGCCGTTTCTAACTCCACAAACCATTTTCTCTCTAACCTCATCACCATTCATAATCCGTGGCGTCAACTATATCCAGTCAACGACCTCCATCTCACCTCCCACCTGGTTAGCTTGTCTCACTATCACACTCAAGATTTCTCCCTGGCTGGCCACTTTTTATAGAACAACCTTCGTTGTTCAATCAGGCTATCCCCTAGCCTGCAAATACGTCAAAACCCATTTGTTCAGGTCAAACTACCCCTCCTCCAGCTAATCTCTCCCTTTTCCTCCCCATCCCCATTGAGCAGCGCAGCCCTCACTATTTTTTGTTGTTTTTTCGCTATTTTGTAGCATTTATCTATTTCTATCCATTTGTTTTCCTGCATTTGTTAAGTATTGCAGAGTATTATTTTGCATGCAGTGTCTTATTGGACTTATTCCCCATTGTGATCATCCAGTATGGTGGGAGTTAATGTGTAATGATGCAATCAGCATTTGTGGTTAGCAGCGCACTCTCTCACTGGTTAGATACAGAAGTGTTTGTCCTCTTTTCATGTCAGAATTTTTACATTCCTGTGAACTGTAGTCATTAATTACATATGTCAACTACTCATATTTTCTATTTCTTTGTTTTAACCCTGAATATGAATAATCATGTTGTTAGCTTGTTTCTGGCACTCCTGTGTCACTTGTAACTACAAGTGACATCCCATCTATTTACTACTTAACAATAACAGCCAACCCAACACTAATGCTAATCTCTCATCATCCAACTCTGTCTCTCATATCTTGACTAGTCCACTTCCCTCCTCTCTCAGGTGTCCTGCTGCCTCTCTGCCATCTTCTCCTGGATGTCCCAACATTTTTGTAAACTTAACATAATCAAAACTAAACTCATTGTCTATCCTCCCTCAAGAGTCTCCTCCCCTCCCCACCTCTCTATCACTGTTGAAAACACCACTATCTCCTTTGTCCCCCAAGTTAGCTGCCTGGGTCTCATTCTTCACTCCAATCTCTCCTTTACGCCACATCCAATCTCTTGCCCAAATATGTCACATCCAACTCTGTAACATCGGCTGCATGAGACCCTTTTTCTCTCGATATACCACCAAAACTCTATTCCATTCACTTCTCACCTCCATTGTTGCAACCTTCTCCTTACTGGCCTTTCCTGCTTACATATTGTTCCTCTTCAATAAATAATTAAAGTTTCTGCAAGAATTATCTTCATCTCTTGCCACTCCACTTCTGCCTCCCCTCTCTGCAAAGCTTAATACTTACTCCCTTTCCCCTTCAGAATCTTTTCAAACTCCTCAGCCTGACATGCAAAGCCCTCTCCAGCTCCATTGCTAACTATATCTCCAGTCTCATCTCCATACACACTCCCTCCCACCCTTTTTAGTAGGATAACAGCATCCACCTGACCTCATATCGGTTGAACTCATTTCACGCCCACATCTAATATTTCTACTGTGTGACCCCACTACTCTGGAATAACCTGCTTCTATCAGGCTCTTCCCTAGCCTGCAAAGGTTCAAATGATCCCCGAAAACTCACCTATTCATTTAAGCCTCCCTTTCCACCATCTAACCGGGTGATGGATAATGGGGAAGCTCTAGGGCTGCATGTGGCCCTCCGAGCCTTCACCTGCAACCCCCAACTCCTTCCACCTTTATTGACAGACTAGCTGAAATACCTGGCATTGACCATCATCATCATCACCATTTATTTATATAGTGCCACTAATTCTGCAGCGCTGAACAGAGAACGCATTCACATCAGTCCCTGCCCCATTAGGGATTACAGTCTAAATTGCCTAACACACACACACATAGACTAAGGTCAATTTGTTAGCAGCCAATTAACCTACCAGTATGTTTTGGAGTGTGGGAGGAAACCGGAGAACCCGGAGGAAACCCACGCAAACACGGGGAGAACATGAAAACTCCTCACAGAAAAGGCCATGGTCGGGAATTGAACTCATGACCCCAGTGCTGTGAGGCAGAAGTGCTAACCACTTAGCCACCATGCTGCCCCAAGTTTAAATCTTCAAGTTATTAAGTTATCAATGAGTTGGATGTAACTGTCAATATTTTAAATATAATTATCAGCTAAGATGTCTTTCAAATCCATCTAGCATATTTGGATGACATCTTCTACCCAGCGTACACAAACGAGAGATCTGCCTGGGACCCCAACCACTCCATTAGGCCTCCCAGACCAATTGTCACCCCTCTGTGAAGTTTTCATCCAAATCCATCCAGTGGAAGGGCCAGAACAGGCTCCCTGGGTCAAAGTTCTGCCTAGCATATACCAAATGGCGGTCTGACTGGGACCTTAATCCCCTAGTATGTCTTCTTTGATCTAATGTTACCAGTCTGTGAAGTTTTTGTCCAAATCCATCCAGCGGAAGGCTTGTAACAGGCTCCCTGGGTCAAATTTATGCCCAGTGTACACCAACAGAAGGTCTAATCTGGACCCTAAACCCCCTAAAAGCTGGCCTGGAACCAACTGGACCACCTCGTATTGGTTTTATTTCAACCAGTGCAGGGGTATCTGAATGCAGGTTCTCAACCATCTCCTGTCCAGCTTTCCCTTTCTATTCCACTGGTGCCGTGAGTGATTTTGGGGGTTGTTTTCTCAGTGACCTGTAACTCATATTTCTTATTTAAAATATTTCTCCTGTGTTCTAAAAATCTAGGGCTTGAATCATTAAGGAACTTAAGTCTGCTGGACAAAACCATGTTAAAATGCAAGGGGTGTAAATTAGTTTACTATTTTGCACAAAAGTTAAATACTGGCTGTTTTTTATGTAGCACAAATACTTGGTAAACTGAAATTTAAAGTTGATATTTGTGTGCTACATAAAAAAACAGACAGTATTTAACTTATGTGCAAAACAGAAAACTAATTTTCACCCCTTGCATTTTAACATGGTTTTGTCCAGCAGACTTAATTTCCTTAATGAATCAGGGCCCTAGTGTTCAACGTCCTAGTAGTTCCGCTTATATTTTGGGCTTCAGAGTCACACTCTGTCAAGTCTATAACATATTTTGTTTGACAATTTATAAAGTCCTTAATATCATGTTTTTTGTTTTGAGAAGATTTTAAAAACACTTTCTTAGAGTATCTACACGTGATACATGATTTTTTATTACATTTAAAAAAACATGATGGTTTCTTAAGAAAACTTCTATCCCAGTTTATTTTCACTTTTTCCTTTTCTCTACCTTAATCCTCCTCTCTTTCTTTAGGTATCTCTACTTTTTCTTTAAAATGACTAGGCACAAGTTGTTTTTTTTAAGGTAAGACCTTCTCTGAATATAATCTTAGGTGTATTTTGTACTGAAGGCATTCAAATCTTATCATGCTTTAAAATAGTAAAATTCTTCCTTACAACCCTCTTAATTTGGCTAGAGTAGGAGTTGAACTGATTTATAAAACAAACTTCCTCCTTTTCCCCCTTCACATTCTTTTCCAGATTTTTCTTCCTCCTAACTTATGCATCCAATAAATTTTGTCATTTAATCTTTAATGTGTCTGAAAGTGCTGTATCTAAAATATACTGGAGATAACCCTGATCTTTAAACGAGTCTAAAAGTATTTAAGCTTGTTTTAAAAAAGTTTGATCTGAACTACAATTCCTTCACAGTCTTAAAAGCTGACCTTTGGAGATATTGTTCTTCCATAACTCAGAGTGACAGCTCCTATAATTCAAAAAATGAATACCTTCAACTTCTTTGTGGTAGGTTTTTGTTACAATCTTACCCACCTCAATTGATAGGGCAATATCCAGGAAGTTGATATAGATTTTATTAATGTGTCTGGTGAATTTGAGACCAAAATTATTAGTGTTCAAGTAATCAACAAAAAGTGTAAAATATTCCACATCCCTGTGCCAAATAAAAAATAGATTGTCAATATATCTTCTATAGAGCACCAAGTTAGCCCCAAATCCACCATGCCATATATATTGTTATTCAAAGCATCCCTTGAATAAATTTGCAAAACTCAGGGCGAACCTAGTGCCCATTGCTGTCCCATGAATTTGTAAATAATAAAGAAATTATGTGTCAAAACAAAATCAATCAAATCTAAAACAAACCCATGTCATGTTGCAGCAAAGTCACCATCCTTATCCAAATAGCCTTCAATCACCTTTATACCTCCTTGGTGTGGTATATTCGTATACAAGGCTTTGATATCACATGTTAGAAATAAAAAATCTTCTTTCAATTGAATAGTTGAAATTAATTTAAAAAAATGTGTTGTATCTTTAATACATGACATGAGGAACACGACGTGGGTCTGTAAAACCGTGTCTATAAATAATGAAAGGTTAGAAGATAGTGACCCAACACCAGAAATAATAGGCCTACCAGGTGGTGATGTAAGGGATTTGTTATGAGTGTTTTGTCACTATCCAATAACGATTGTCAAATCTAGATTTGTGTTTCTAACACACAAAGATTTATTTTAAAAAGTAGCAGAATATATTCAAGCGAAATAATAATAAGTACAGCCGTTACTTATCGCAGGCGCTCTGGATCCAGTGAACAGTCATTCAGTCCTGAAGTCTGTGTTCAAGGTGACTGAACACTACATGAGAGCTACTGCTTATATGCAAACAGAGATACAGTGAAACAATGCAGATGGTATAACTTGCTTCTATTGGTCCAGGCATCAGGAGGGTCCAGGGGGTTACACATCATAGACTGATTCAATCTAAGGAATCCAAAGGTGGGGGTCTCTCCAGGGGATGAGCTCTGTTCTTCCCGCCAAACTGCTCTGTTCTTCCCGCCAAACTCCAATTACAATCAATCCATTAGCATTTGACAGTTAATATCATATTAAAGGTTTATTCCCTAACATCAATAACTAGAGTATGCAATGTGCGATCTCTTCGCCGAATTCACCGAACAGCTGCTGATGTAAAGGGGATTAATATGATATTAGACATGACACATTTCTTTTAACCTGAACCATATGTATCACTAATATGCATATAACTTATAATATTACACATAAACACTACTATATTTCGACATAAATAACTATGTGTTGCAACTACGATTAATGTGTACTATTTACAAATGTGTGTGTTGGTGCAAATGTATACTAAAGTGTAAAAACTGTTATTGCCACGTGTTGCGGCTGGATACGCCCTTCCACGCCGTAGCGTGCTCTACGCATAATTTCAGACAAAGACGATCAAGTTTGCTCGATATCAATTGAAATGACTTTATTCAATTTGCTGACTTCGACAGATTTATGTATCTTCAATAAATAATAAAATGTGTGGGGCACCAGGTGTTCCAAAAAAAGAAAACTCATCTTCTCCCTAGATTTTGTCCCATCGATGAGGGCAGTCTGTAAAAGACTTTTAAATTCCCCAAGAAATATTTTAGTTGTGTCAAACTTCAATTGTTTGTAAACAATCTCATTAGTCAGCTGTCTTAGACTCTTGGATGTAGTCCTCGGTATTCAGCACTACCAAGCCCCTACTTTTGTCGGCAGGTTTAATTATTATAGGGGGATATTTTGTTAATCTTTTAAAGCCAGTGTTTCTTGAACTGTTAAATTATCCTTCAATTTCTTTTTTTCAGCACCCATACAGAGATTTTGAAAATCATCCAATGCAGCATTGTAAAAAGCATCTATCAAACCTGTTTTATGTTGCATCTGGTTGAAATTCTGATTTTTTTTCTTTAAAGTTTTTACATTCGTCTTCCTATTAGTATCACATATAGATATTTCATCACTAGGAGAAGTATGCAACTTTCACTTTTAAGTGATTCCAAGATTTCCACTGATACATTATCTGTCAAAAATTATTGGGTTACCCTCAATATCCAGTTTTTTCAGTTTCTTATTGACAAAGTATTATTTTCTGCATAGATCTCTCACTAATGTATTCAAATCCACAAATAATTTAAAAAGATTTGGTTTGTTGGCCGGGGAATATTTGAGTCCCTTGCTAAGTAATGACAGTTCACTTGAATAAATTATTTTCTTGATAAATTAAAAATACATTTATTTATTAAGTGTATCTTTTTCTTCAATGCTTTTCTCCATCCACCTCTACATCCTCTGTATCTGAATCTGAGTCTGTTCCTCTTTTTTCTAATCTGGAGTCTCTTTCTGTAAATGGATCCTGGCCTTTTTTCTGATGATAATGTTTCTCTAATATTTCCAATAGATTGGTTTGAATTTTAGGCTTTGTGTCTCCTACAATAGATTTTTGTTTGGGAAGGGTCTTAACTCTTATTTTCCGAATCTTAAAATTATTGTCTCTTGGGGAACTCAAATCTGTGTCTAGTTTATCGACTACCTCAAACCTGATATTGGATCTTTCCTTTTTTATCTCAAATTAAGCGACCATTCTTTGTCTTTGGCCTGAAGTCTAGTCTTAGGGATATTATCCTGTTGCCCTTGCTCTATCCATCTTCTATCAGAGGGATAATATTGATGATTTCTGTAAAATTGATCTTTTCTAGGGTTCTGATCACCCCATTTTCTAGATCTGTCCTGTGAAAAGAACTATCCTTGGCTATTTATTTGTCTCCTATTAAAAGTCCTTTCTCTGTCTAATTCAAAATCATTTCTGTCTCTGTTCATTTATTATTTTTACTGTCTATCTGAAATTCTTCGTATTTTATTAAATTTTTACTAACCAATTTATAACGTTCTTGAAATTTTGGGTCTTTCTCAAAAAGTTCTTCTAAACTGTATATATTTCTTTTTCTAAATTATCAATTTTTCTATCTCTATATTTTACCAATAATGAGCGTAGACTGATTTATGAAATATTCCCGACATTCTGCCTATGAGAGAGAGTGAGATCGAATCCATTTGATGGATATATGATATTTACTTATTTACTGGCTACATGGTAGGAGTATTTCTACATAAATGTTGTGGAGATCTTTTTTGTTGGAATTTTATGCTACATTTTGTCAATCTTTTATGGGACATAATAAAACCGCCCCTTTTAAACTATATCACGCTAGATCTTTTTTGTTTCTATGGTTCTTATGTTTTGAGAGATACCATGAGGAAGGGAACAATTACTGGCAAAACATCTTATGATTATTCAAGAGGAGACGGAGAAAGGAATAGAGAATTTGCTACATGCTCATTTTTCCATATCCTCTGGTAGGAATTGATTTCTTACTTTCTATATGGAGGTGACGGTGAGGTGGAAGTCACAATTATTTCTGTCCCACGAGTGAACATCTGTTGCATATCCAGCATTGAAGGCAATATACATGATGAACTGATTACAGATGGTTTTTCTGCCACTTGGATACATATTTTTATTCTATATTTATTTTCATATTATTTGTATTAATTTTACATGTTTTTTATTATTTATGCATGATTTTTACACCATCTATTATTACTTTTAAGGAGACCTTTGGGTACCATTTAGCGCTGTGACATCTGGTAATTTAACTGTCTGTATTGCATATAATAGGTTTGTGTACCCTGTTTATTCACGATATTCGGCAGCGTTTTGGGATCATTGAGTGCTGACAGTTTTTTCTACTATATTTATATTTTACCAATAGTTTCATGAGTTCCATTAAACAAAAGTCTAAAACTTTGTTCCACTCAGATGTAAATTGAACATCATCTTTAAAGAAACTTGATTTAAATATTCTCAAACCTCATGGAATAAGTTTATCATCAAGATACTTTTGTAAGGTTACTCTATTCTTCGCCTTTACATATGTAGGCAATTTGCTAAACAACGTATATATATCTCTATTGGATTTATCATTCACATCCATAGATTTCTTATTAAGAGCCATTTCACATCTGGTTTACCTTTCCATAAACCATTTTGAAGTTGATATGAATGAATCAGCTGCTCAGTCCAACACAAAACACACTTTAATACTTAAACCCTATAGGCAATAGGGATATAACCAAGCACTAATTATTATTATATGCTCAATCGCAGAGGAATATGAAATAGATAATTAAAATTAAATATATATGCTGTTAGCAAGACCACTGTTTCCACACCTCAGAGGGGATATTTATTGGCATGTGAATTTATTTTATATGTTTTATGCTTTTAATGATATTGTTATTTTGTAATACATTTTTAACATATATGTCAATACAGTTTGTTGGTGGTATTATATTCTCTGTTTATTGTGTTTAAATATGTGACAAATACTGGAGGGCATATGGAGTGGCTTGTGACAGAAAAGCTGGTTGGTATACAAGGTGATCTGTAAAAGATAAACTGGTGGACACATGGATTTGCATATGATAAAATGGTGATGGTCATGTGTGAGATGTTGGATGGCAGGTGGTAGTATGTGAAAGAAAACCTTGTGATCATATTGGGTTGCTTGTGAAAGAAAGGCTGTGGAGCATACTTTGTGACCAGTGAGAGAACAACTGATAGACATATGTGGTGGCATGTGAGAGCAAAGATAGTTGGCATGTGTAAGAAGCTGGTGGGCATATGGACATACAGGGTGGCATGCAAGATGAAAGCTGGTGGGCATACGAAGAGGCATATGAGAGAAAAGCTGCTGGGCATATGGGATGGCATGCAAGAAAAGTTGGAGGGCGTATAGGGTGTCATGTGTAAGAAAATCCGATGCACAGGCAGTGACGTAAGAGAAATGTAGGTACTCGGGATGATGTGAGGAAAAATATTCTCCTCAGGGGAGTCAGGGTTAGGAGTTTTTTTGCTGTGCTGTGCCAGATACACTAAATCTTTTCTTTGGTGTCTGGGAAATAGGAGTTAGAACCCAAGTCTTACACCATGGCTGCTGTATCATTCCATAAAGTATTGAAGTAAACTATGTGATCAAATAAGATGGGGTTCCCACCCAGAAGATGATGCTGTGGTCCCATTCAACACTAAGAATTGTAAGGTTTGTGTTTGAGGTTTTTAAAACTTTAAATTAGGGATATATTTTCTTTGACACCACATTTCACAAAGCTGTTTAACAGGGGACAATACACACAACAAACTAACAGTCTGTTCCAATGTGATCCGATTGCTAACCATCGTATGGGTGACAATTTGGGTACCTGCATGTGCAGTAAATTGGAAGGTGATCCTTAGTTCTACATTCAGGCGCTACCTTTTCCTAACAGTGTCTATTACTTTCAGTATAGTTGAGATTTGTAAAAGTGCTCAGGAAGTGGAGTATCTGAAGATGTCCAGAAAACTTGCATACATATATTCTGTGCTAGCTAATGGCACACATGTGTGCAGTTTTTTAAACAAAGACTATGACAGTCATCACTGTCAGTTGGTACTTACACCTGCCCTGCAGTTGGTGCAAGTGATACATTTGAAACCAAGAGTACTTATGAGAAACCCAGGACTTGAATTGGCTGTATCTGCACGTGTACTGTATGTGGGCTATGTTAGTCATCCCCTTCCCTCTCCCGTTCCACCTCCCAAACCGTAGCCAGGAGTAAGTGTCATTTGCGTTTGAACATAACTGTGTTCATTGGTGTAAGTTCAGTTTTGGAAAATGCACAGAACAATTTCATCTAGGATATGGGACACAAATGGACTTAGATCTGAAGATGAACCAGGCCCTTGGTGTGCTGCAAACTGTTCTTCATTTATGTCTTCTGTCAGAAGAAAAGTTAGAACTTATAAGAGCACAGTGGTGCCATTATTTTACGTATTTAAAGTATTAAAGCTTTAGAGCTGGAATTTTGTGTACTAATAGAGAACTGTTTCTGGGTGCTAGAAAACAAATTTAAGGGGGAAAAAATGCCAAATTTTGAATATTCTAAACTTGAAAATCTCACCCCTTTTCTGCTTCCTCTTTTGCAAAACAGCAGTTTTCCCGTTTTTTGTGGAAAACGTAACTCTATGTACACAGCGTTTTAAGACTAGTTGCTTGTTTTGCTAGAAAGCTAAAGTTTGAGGGGTGAGATTATTTTTAGAAAGTTTTAGTTTTTTTACATTTTGGTAAAATCTGCATTAATTTAAAGATAGGGAATTTCATAGCGTTTACTATATATCAGTTTATTCTATGATAAATGTATCAGCTGCCTCATACATAACATAGACTCTCTGCCCCTGCCCCACGCAGTATTGTGCATTGCTAGAGGTGGACAAGAGATGAAGGAAGCATGTACATAAGAGAATGGTCACCAGCTCCCAAACTGTTTAATGGATGATCAGCTGGTGTGCAGATCCTGCTGTATGATCCCTCTGTAATATAGTCTTACCACTCAGGGGATGCTGGGAAATCAGTTCCAGCAAATGCTGTGCAGGTCTGTCCTGGTCTGGTGCGGAGAGTCAGGCTTCAGTGCTCCTAATCCAACTGCAAGGGCTCAGAACTAGGCAGCTCCGCCACTGCTGACTTATATTTATTGTGCCTATTACTTTGCGCTCAATTGATCACATTTAATCTTATAAGCATAGGTAAAAGACAGTCTATGTAGCAACCTGAATGATATCCTTGGTGTTTTGCTAAAGCTAAGCAAGACTGAGTGCTAGATTCACTAAGATTCTAGTTTGGTGGCAGTTTCATACCGCCACACATCGCCGGTGGTTTAGTGGACAAAACAGGGCAATTTACTATAGGGCAGTTTTAGGCTGCTGCAAAGTAAAATGGGTGGCGATGTGTGGCGGATTTAAAACACCTAAACCACCGGAGGTTTTGTCCAAACCGCCATCAAAACCGTCATCCAAAAGACAGGACAGGACAATTTTAATACCTGATGCCGAATAGCTTGATAGTTGAAACATGCTGTTTGAGTTATTTTGACATTCAGAACATAAGAGGAAGCACCTTTTAAATTATTGGGGCAATCAATATTTATTGATTAAAGGGCAAAATGAATGTAATATTTACTTATGGGGACAACTTTTAATTTTCATTATATCAAGTGGACAAAATTATTGAATTATTATATTATTCGGGCACTATGTAATGCCAAATTGTTCAACAAAAGTAATTGTATCAACCATTAACAATCAGTTAGTATTATTGTATATTTACATTTGCCCATAATATAATACAAAATTAATGTCCCCTTAAAAAAAAATTCCTCATAAGTTAATTAAAAATTTATTTTGCCCCTTATTCAATAAATGATGATTGGCCCAATAATTTAAATGTGAATGGTGCTTCCTATTGTGTTCTGAATGGCATAATAGCTCAAAATGCACCGAACTGCGGCAGTTTTGTAAACCCCAGCTTACTAAATCTGACGGTTTGTACGTTCATGATTGTTAAAATCGGGATGGCGATTGTAAAGTGGTGGTTTTGTAAAATGTCGATTCTGGACGTTTTAATGGCGGTTTGGACTTAAGTAAATCAGGCAGTTTTAAAACATCATAGAAAATTGACGGTTTCACCACATCACTCTTTAGTAAATCTAGCTTTGAGTCTGGTCACTTGGGGAACTTTTTCATTTTACTATATTGAACCCCTTCTGGCCTGGCTACCAGAGTTCTCATGGTCACAATCAGGTGTATGCTGTTTAGTATGACAATCTCACTGGTGTTTCTAGACCCCAGTTAGACAAGTACCGGATCTCTGTGGATGTTACTGATTGTGTGCCTAATTATGGCATACCATGATTGCCTGGGAAAAAGTAGACATATAGGGTCTTATGTAGAGTTGGACTTATTTATGGGTGAGCTTTCCACTTAAAACATGCATTTCCATACTACACATCTAACACTTACTACTTCGTATGGTTGGAGAGACAGAATAGGAAAGAGAAAGGATGGGTAAACATAGGGCAGTACAGAAAGGGCCTGTTCAGATATTGTGACTGAGCTAGACCTGGATACATATACATATTAGTCAGTCAGGGGGCAAATCTCCTGTGGGTGCTGGAGGACTGGTGCAACGAGACACAATTATGAGGACAATCACTACCACCAGCGAGCCCCTTCTGATTGGCTGCTTGCAGATTCATCCCTCCAGCTGATACTTATTGCTGATATGAAGTCATAGCTGTCTATTCACATTACTGAATTGTTATTTCCATTTGGACAGCGGCAGGAAAATAGATTCCCATTTCAAGTTAAAAGGGGAAAACAGCTGTTTCTATTTAATTATACTTTATATTGTAAATTCATTCATTAATTACACTTTAATGTCTTATGTGTATGATACTTCATTACATTATTATATTGTCCACACATAGGGTAATTTCACACTTACTTCTAACACTCTGAAGCTTTAGCTATGTGTTATCACTATGCTATTGTCATGGCACATGTATTGAATTCTGATTAGATAAAAAGCAAGTTTTTTTTAATGTATTTTACCCATTATGAAAAATACACAATATTTTATACTAAGTATTACATCACAAGTAAAAAGATAAATACATGATTATTATTGGTTTACAACTCATCACACCTCTCTTTACCACAGTGTCAAAGAAATTTTATTTTGGATGAAGACAATTTATTAATATGAAAATATTTACATTGTTTTATCTTATTTTAGTATATCATTAATATTTGATGTGGTATTATTATGTCAAATGGATCCTTGCATGTGAGCTGATGAGAGGGATATGAACAGGAATGAAGGAGTTAATTCAAAGAACAGATGTTTCTAATCAGAGATGATGAACAAAGACTTGCACAAACTTCTCCAACTTGTATTGACTGAAAGTGTTATATGTATACATTTTACTAATAGACCTATAGATGAGATAAATGAACATCTAGGTAAAATTGGGTAAAGTCCTGCATTTAAAAATAAATCTAAAATGTAGATATGTTGGATCAAAGAGCTCTTTGGGAACAGTAGCATGAAAATACAATAATATAAAGTTACAAGATGGTGATTGTAAAGAGCAGTTAGAGAAAAACAAGTACGGAAAGTTTATAGATATTGTATACATAGATATATTACATGTAGCAATACCATGTATTTTATTAGATAATATATTACAAATGTGGAAGTAAGACATATAAGTGTATGCGGATTGAATTAAGATAGAATATGTTATCTAGGTTAGGTGATTCCAGTTGTTAATGTATTTATACAAAATGATTTAAAGGAAATTGTATTGAAAAAGTATTTAATAGATATTTGACTATAAAAAGAAAGGAAAGAAGTGATGAAAAGAGTGAACAATAACCAGTATCACAACTTATTAGTGAATCAACTGGTGTACAAGTATGGATTACATTAAAAGTTATAGGCACTGCACATAGAAATATAAATTGGTTTTATATCTAAGGTTTAGCTACATTGATTGATAAAATATCAAATGCGTATGATGAAACCTTTTGTTATGTTGCAAAAGAACTTCAAGGTTTCAAAATATAGTTAATAGAACATAGATTGACCTTAAATTATTTTACTGCACAAACAAGAGGATATTGTGTAACATTACAGATGAAGTATGAAACATAAAGTTGTATTTTTCTTTGACAAATGAAAAATAATCTAGAAAAGATAATTATATGGATGAAGTAGTAAAAGTAAAGAGAGATTTTGCAAAGATACATAACATGACATTATCTGCAGTAGATACAAGGTTTCCGTTGTTAGATTAAAAACAAAATATAATAATAATTTTTCAGGTTTTGGTACACGGTTTCAATCTTTGATGCATTCATTAGGAAGATTTCTTCTCTTTATATTACAAATATTGTTAGTTATCTATTTTGTATTAAAATGTATACCAGTACTGTTGAAATTTTGTAAGAAAACATTGAGTAGAGAAATTAAGAGAGTGGATAATACAGGGGAAGAAATGATAGAACTGTATGAACAAATTAAACCTCGTAATCATAATCATCATCATCATCTATTTATATAGCGCCACTAATTACGCAGCACTGTACAGAGAACTCATTCACATCAGTCCCTGCCCCATTGGAGCTTACAGTCTAAATTCCCTAAAATAGACACACACTCACACAGAGACAGACAGAGAGGGAGACACTAGGGCCAATTTTGATAGAAGCCAATTAACCTACCAGTATGTTTTTGGAGTGTGGGAGGAAACCGGAGCACCAGGAGGAAACCCACGCAAACAGGGGGAGAACATACAAACTCCACACAGATAAGGCCATGGTCAGGAATTGAACTCATGACCCCAGTGCTGTGAGGCAGAAGTGCTAACCACTAGGCTGCTATAATACCGTGTGATAGTTTAGAGAACTATCAAATGGGGGACTGTCAAAGATATTTTATTTTGGATGAAGACAATTTATTAATATGAAAATATTTACATTGTTTTATCTTATTTTAGTATATCATTAATATTTGATGTGGTATTTTTATGACAAATGGATCCTTGCATGTGAGCTGATGAGAGGGATATGAACAGGAATGACGGAGTTAATTCAAAGAACAGATGTTTCTAATCAGAGATGATGAACAAAGACTTGCACAAACTTCTCCAATATCTTCATTGCATCCAGAGAAGCCAAAAGGATCAAGATACACCTATATACCTTCTCAGCCAATTGTAATATAACATTTGTAAATTGCAGTACAGCCTACTTTTATTGGTACTAAAAGTAATTGTCTGGAATGTGAATGTTTTCAGAGACTGAAAATGAGTGATATTATCACAGCGCAAGCTTTTCTTTTGTAAATAAACAATTATATAATTTTATTCTTAAAGTTTCTTTTGCTGAAGAAATTAAATTATTACTTAAACAACAGTTATGTCTCCGTGCCTCTTAGGACATCACAGGGTTCCTGGAAATCTCTTTTGGTTTGATAGTTTACAGAAGATTCATCTTATTTTATAAAACAGAATGTACTAGTATCAGCAAAAGCTTGGTCCATGCAAGCTAGTAAAAAAAAGGTTAATAAAAACAAATAAAATTATTTAATATTGTTTATCTTTATGTTTCAGAAATCTTGTTTTATTCTTCAGCCATTTCGTTTTACCCTCATCCAGTCATCTCACACAGTTGTGGTGTGTAAGTATACACACTTGTTACTCCTGACATAAACATGGTGTGTGTGCAAATGATATACAGTCCGACTGAGCAAACGCAGGTAAGTGCTCGTTTTCATGAGAACTTTTTATCCTGTAGATGTTCTGCACCCAAATGCCTCCAATTCTGCATAAGCCCAATTGAATGTAACAACCTAATGCAATCAGGCTTGACAATTATTAGTAAAGTGGACATCACTATTTAAATGTCTGTAAATAAAGTATTATCTTTTAATGCTTAACCACTTGGCATCTTTATATAATTACTTTACTTTTATGCAGCAACAATGTTTGAATTTTTCATCTATTAGAATTATCAAACTTTTCCGTGGCACAAAACAGCCGTCATCTGATATTGTTCATGTATATTTGTATCATTCTATGGAACATTATGTTTATCCCTCATATAAAGAGCTGGAATGACTGAGACCATTCTGATGGTTGATCTAGGAATCCTCCCAAAGACTAAGTATTGATTTACAACATTTAATACTAACTTAATACTAGCACAGTGTGTATACTGCAGTGATGGGAAAACTCTTGTTCTTTGAAGATCGCATTTGCGCCCCTCCAGCCTTCAGAGGAAGGATAGAGAACACACTGCACTCCCACCTCCTCATTATCCTCCTCTGTTATACATCGTGACCTCCTCACGTTGTACGGAGGAGGTCACGTGACGCAGAAGTCGGCTGCTCCCGCTCTGCCTCATTCTCTGCTTCAACAAAGCGGATATTAAGATCAATATATAAAGTCCATTGTCCATGCAGGAGCAGCTGGCTGGAGGGCAACAGATGAAGGCTCAGAGGCTACTGGCGACCAATCTGTTGCCCACCACTTGCTTACTCTATTAAAACTACCTATGACAAAATGTTGTATGACAAAAGAAGACAGCAAATATAAACATATGGCAATGGAATAAAAAAGTAACGTGCTCAGATAATAATTTAATGCTTTGACAAAGTGGGGTGCTGGCACCACCAAATAAGGTGGTGCCAACACGCTACCCACCGTCCATTGATTGTAGACTGTCTTTTTTATTCCATTACCCTTTCCCCTGTACGGACTTTATAGTAGCACTTGAGTGATGTATTTATGTTTTCTTACAATCCTACCCCATATAGGGTATCATAAGTTAGGTATGTACAAATGTGTGCTCAAGAGCAGCCTCACAATATGACCATATGTCTGTAGATCAAGATCAGAGATAAAAGCCATAAAAATACCAACAGGTAGGGGAGAAAACACAGACTTCTAGAGCAGTATATCTCCTGCAGAGCTGAGTACTAAGTCATAGGCAGTGACATAAAGCTTAAGCCCTACTTTATTGCCTTAGTTTTCTCCTGGCTCCTTGTGTATGGAACCTACTGCACATGTCAGAGCTTCGGATACAGCTACTAGGGTTATGTATCCAATTTACTGTTGTTGTAGAGTCCGCCCTCCATGGTGTGTAGTGGTGGTAATGATCCCAGTTATCCTATAGGGGTACTGGTGAAGACCATTACACTGTGAATCAGAGGGATCCAGGTGAGCCTGACATTACTTCCTCACTCGGTATTGTCACAATGACCAATCTTACCATTCACCTCTTGGGTTTACAACCTCTGCTTTGCCAAATATTTACATTTCAGCTATAAAATGTCTAATGGATGTTCATATTGCTAGATGTAAATTATTTACAGTTCACAATAATAAGTAGTTATTTTCCTTCCATTAACACTAATTATTCATACAGTCTGAGAATTGTATATCTTTTAGTGATGTTGGTGAAGTAATTATACTCTTCTTGATGCTGAATACTTGGTTAATATTTTCAGAAATGCTTCTTTTACTTCATTATTTCTCAAGCTGTATATCATAGGGTTTAACACAGGTGTCATAACACCATACATTATTCCAATATACTTCAGTTTGGATATGAAACTTTTGGTTTGTCCCATATACACAGTTATACTTGTCCCATAAAACATAAACACCACAATCAGGTGGGAAGCACAAGTTGAAAACGCTTTAGATCTTCCACCTGCTGAGTGGATTTTTAATATTGATCTAATGATACAAATATAAGACACCACAATGAAAACAATCTGTGTAAATACTGTAAATAAACTTATTGCAAATAAAGCAGTTTTATGAAAGATGACGTCACCGCACTCTAGCTCTACAACTGCCAGTATCTCACAGACAAAATGGTCCAAAATGTTATCTCTACAGAACACAAGAGGTTTTATGGTGGGAATAGATGCTATAATGTAACTTCCTGACCACATAATGACTGTAATAATTTTACATGTCCTCCAATTCATATATGTGGTATAATGTAAAGGGAAGCGTATTGCAATATAACGATCATATGCCATCACTGTCAGTAGTATAGACTCAGTAGTTGCTAAAAACAGACCACTCTTAATTTGTACCAGACACCCAGTGATGGAAATTCTCCTTCTCTTAGAAAATGCATCTAGCAACATTTTCGGAAGAGAACCTGATGAGTAGCACAGATCAATTAGCGATAAATTGCAAAGAAAATAGTACATAGGTGTGTGCAGCTGAGGGCTGATGATGATGATACATATCAGGAAACCATTCCCCACAATGGTCAGTGTAAACATTAGGAGAAAGAAAACAAAAAGTAAGATACAACTCTGCAAGTTCTGGGGAAATCCAATCAGGATGATTTCTGTCACAAAGGTTGTGTTTCCAAATTCCATCTTACAAATTAATATAAGATGCACAATAAGAACTGTAATAAGAATATCAGTAGTTGTGTTACACTGTTAGTCCATCACATTGGCCAAAGCTGTTTTTATTATCTAAATAAGCTCACTGTTATTGCAATTAATTTATTTTGACCCATTACACATTTTTTATATTTTGTAGTTTGTCACAGTCACAGTTCGGGGCAGAGCTCCATCTCGCTACATATAGACATTCTAGGAGGGATCTAGAACTTACCCCAGGTCACCTCAGCACAAGGCCTCTGTATTACAGATACTTAATCGAAACCACACTGCACCCCAGATTACCTGAGCTAAATCAGTACTATAGGAGGGAGGAGGCCTTATCATAACTAGAGGCCTGGTGAAAGTTTATATAGCAGGTGTGATTTTTAGGAGGAAAGAGGCAATTTCCTCCAATTCTATAATTCATGATCTTACCACAGTGAATTGGTGACTAGATCTGCGTCTCCTCACTTTAGGTGATCGCAGATGGTATCGTAGTCACAGGCGCTGGTCCAGGAAAGTCTGTTTTTCTGCAGATGGACAGTAGCTAACCCCCTCGCCCAACTCTGCAGTCAGCTCACACTCACACTGTTTCTCCAATATGCTATGTGTAGAGACCCCTATGGCTCCTCCCTATGGGAGCTTTCACTGAGAACAAAGCTACTTCCAGCCATGTGACCAAACAGTGCCATCCTGTATATTTCCCAGAAACCCTTGCACCCTATCCTTACCCAATATGGGCAGCTGACAGGAAACTCCTGGTCCAACCTTTGAGAATTCCTGTAGAGATAACAACTTCTCTTTTTATACTTTGTGGTAAATTTATCAAGCTGCAGTTTTGAAAAATTGGAGATGCTGCCTATAGCAACCAATCAGATTCTAGTTATCATTTTTATTTAGTACATTCTACAAAGTGACAGCTAGAATCTGATTGGATGCTATAGGCAACATCTCCACTTTTTCAAACCCGCAGCTTGTCAAATTTACCCCTTAGTCTTTGAACAAAGAGTTGCTGTCCCACCGTGAACATGTCAATAAAAGGGAGGGAATAGTGGGTGACTGCACTATTGCTTCCAGCATGCCCTGACAGCATACTGCCAATGTAGTTATTCTAAACTTTACAAAGGATTGAACAGATCATTAATTTCATACAGATAATCATAGACTTCATAGCTAGTCCAAGTTATATTAGCAAGGGGACATCTGGGGGGAACATAAGGGAACATAGTGTTGGAGAATCTAGGACCGTGGCGGACTGCGGTGGGGGACAGACTTGGTCGTTGCACCAAGTGGCTGGGATCCCCCGTTTCATCACCGACACTAACAAGTAACAGAAAATATACATGTAAATCAGACTTAAAGGTATGAAGAATAAATAAAATTAAACATTTATTTACCTCTGACATTTATAAAAAGTAAAATAAAAAAATAAATTCAGGTTATTGGAAAGTTCATTATGAAAGAAAGAAAAATGAATGGTAGATAGTTACTCTAGACCATGATATTATAAATGATAAGGCACCTAATGAATTAAAAGAGTTTTATCTGGTTTACAGGAAATCCATTGAGGAATAGGGATCAATGTGTCATCAATTCTCAATTTAAGATGTACAATTTGTTACTAATAAAAGGAAATGTACTTTGCAAAGAGATTGTAAAGATTGAGAAAAATGTTATGGATGGGAAATAAAATAGTAAGAAGATTGTAAAGTACATGAGAAAATTAGAGCAAAAAACATTGTGGGCCTAATTCATCAAGGAGCACAAAGCGAAAGTAATGTGAGTTTTTTAAGCAACACACGTACATCGGTGATATGCACGTCCATATTCAACAAGGAGCGGATAAAGATACATCTGTTGAGGAAATCCGGGTCTAAGTACACTTTACTATGACAGACAATAAACTGTAGGATGCGTACAATACATATGTGGAATATAAAGTCACAAAAGTGCGCACAGAAAAATAAAAAAGCTATTCAGTTAATGTCACCTGTTAATAATATAGTCATTAATGACAAAACATAAAAAGTCCCCATAAAATACATTAATTAGCATATTATTATATTATATTGCAAACCATGTTCTAGCATGCCCAGCCATCATCGTTAGTAATCGGCACTTACACCAGAATTGTATCTGTGCAAGTGACATGTACCTATAAGATGCCCAAAACTTGAGTCAGACGATGCTGTGTGCGCTCGAGCTTGGCACCCACTTACTGTGCACTAACTATGTGCATACATCCACTGTACACTAACTATGTGCATACATCCACTGTACACTAACTATGTGCATACATCCACTGTACACTAACTATGTGCATACGTCCACTGTACACTAACTATGTGCATACATCCACTGTACACTAACTATGTGCATACGTCCACTGTACACTAACTATGTGCATACGTCCACTGTACACTAACTATGTGCATACATCCACTGTACACTAACTATGTGCATACATCCACTGTACACTAACTATGTGCATACATCCACTGTACACTAACTATGTGCATACATCCACTGTACACTAACTATGTGCATACGTCCACTGTACACTAACTATGTGCATACGTCCACTGTACACTAACTATGTGCATACGTCCACTGTACACTAACTATGTGCATACATCCACTGTACACTAACTATGTGCATACGTCCACTGTACACTAACTATGTGCATACATCCACTGTACACTAACTATGTGCATACGTCCACTGTACACTAACTATGTGCATACGTCCACTGTACACTAACTATGTGCATACATCCACTGTACACTAACTATGTGCATACGTCCACTGTACACTAACTATGTGCATACGTCCACTGTACACTAACTATGTGCATACGTCCACTGTACACTAACTATGTGCATACGTCCACTGTACACTAACTATGTGCATACGTCCACTGTACACTAACTATGTGCATACGTCCACTGTACACTAACTATGTGCATACATCCACTGTACACTAACTATGTGCATACGTCCACTGTACACTAACTATGTGCATACATCCACTGTACACTAACTATGTGCATACATCCACTGTACACTAACTATGTGCATACATCCACTGTACACTAACTATGTGCATACGTCCACTGTACACTAACTATGTGCATACATCCACTGTACACTAACTATGTGCATACGTCCACTGTACACTAACTATGTGCATACATCCACTGTACACTAACTATGTGCATACATCCACTGTACACTAACTATGTGCATACATCCACTGTACACTAACTATGTGCATAGATCCACTGTACACTAACTATGTGCATACATCCACTGTACACTAACTATGTGCATACGTCCACTGTACACTAACTATGTGCATACATCCACTGTACACTAACTATGTGCATACATCCACTGTACACTAACTATGTGCATACGTCCACTGTACACTAACTATGTGCATACATCCACTGTACACTAACTATGTGCATACATCCACTGTACACTAACTATGTGCATACGTCCAATCCCCTCCCTGCTCTGCATATGAAATCGTAGGCTGTGGGAAGTGGCCTTTGTGCTCGATGATGAAGTGACCATTGCTGCGTGCACTGGCGTATGGTCCGATTCTGGGCACGCACAGACCGATTTTACACAAAATACACAGTGTATCAGCATTTACGTTCCTTAATGATTCAGGTCCAGTAAGTTTTAACCAAATCTAAAATGTGTAATGAAAAATTGTTATTCACTATTGATATATATGTATCCAAACAGACAATATATACAGTCCATTGTCCATGCAGGAGAAAGAAGAAGTACGTTAAAGAAGTTTTCTGGTATTTAATTTGCAATTTGAATTGAACTAAACATCTATATTGCACAGGAGAGCATTAGGTACATTTGCAACTGTATAAGTGCACTAAAATACAGGCAACCATGGAGGGACAGACAGAGAAGAGCAGCAGAAGAAGAAGTTTTTGCAAAGAAAATGAGACAAGCCGCTGCATTCAAATAAGATTGTCATGGAGAAGAAAATTGAAAATAATTCAAAATGTGGGAGAGCATCAGGAAATTACTCGGTAGTGCAGAGAATTGTCGTCACACCAAGAACATGGTTGTTTAGAGAATCTACTGAATATCATCTCAGTTCACCTACTGGACTCAGTGATCTCAGCTGTCACTGCTGTTGTCCTCTCTGTTACTCCTTTGGTGATGTCCACTGACTCATTAGTGGCAGTAGCTGCCTCCAACAATGGGGAACAAGTGTTTCCTGCACTGAAAACACCCAGCTACTCCAAGTTGGCAGATAACAGTGCCAATGCAGCACAGAAGTGACAGCCGTATCTAGAAGCAGCAGAGGAGGATGTGCAATTAAGATAAATGGTTACGGACCATCAGATTACTCTTTTAAGAATTCTACAATGACTAGTTCATCTTTTGTTCTCCATCTTCCACTGTCTCTTCTCATTCCATCCGTACCACACCACAATTAGCTGCAAAGAAATGTTTGACACACCACCTTTCCCCACCAACAGCTACAACTATTATTTCACTACCTTATGTATTCCACACACCTCTTAGACTGTAAGCTCATTTGGTCAGGGCAGATTATAAGTGCATAAATTAACATTTTTATAGTTTTATTGTGTGAGGTATGTGTGTATTATGGAGATAGTTGTTAAGTGTATATAAAATAATTTGGATACAGATTGATGTAAGGAACAAAGGACAGTTATTATTCATGGATGACACCTAGACAGAGAGCCCAAGGGGTATGGAATGCATTTCTGAAAAGAGTTCTCTTTAAACCTTATGTCTGTTTTAAATGCAAACTGCATTACATGAATAATGACTGAACGTAAAACAGACCAAACCATTTTACTAATAGAACAATTGTTGTCAAAACATATGCTTGCAATTTAAAATCCTTATATATCTAGAAATAGATATGTATTCATCCAACATCAATAGTCCTCTTTTCTTCACCAAACCATTTTCTAATTGAACAATTTTTCTTATAGAGCCGTAATTGTCCTTAACATTACAAATCTGAGTACATCAAGAAATACATATATGAAGTATTGGTTCATATTATGATGAAAACATTTGAAGCCCGTAACCCAACATCAAGGGTGTTTTCTCATTTCTCATTTACTGCGGTACCTTCACTCACACATGTGTTTTATGTATCACCAGGGCCGTAATTAGGGCTGTGCGACAGGGGCGACCGCCCAGGGCGCAACACCCTTTAGGTTCATTTGATTAAAATTGAGGGCTAGGGGGCGGCATTTGTCTATCTTGCCCCGGGCGCTAGAATTCTAAGTTACGGCTCTGTATATCACTGAAATACAGATAAAATCATGTCCACTGACCTCACTGCTGAGGATGATGAGAGGTTAGTTAGTTAACTAGAAACATCAGCCAGGACATTTAGCAGTATTAATAAATAGAAATTAGAAAATAAATAACACATGTTCTATTTGTATTCATAGAGTGCATTGATATTGTCACAATGCTGGCACTCTAAATCTTCAAGGGAGTCCAACCGCAGGCATGTTTCTTTTCTACAAACTGTTTTATTGCATCCCTTTAGACATACTTTTCCTTCCTTGTACATATTCAATGAATATTATTGTACTCCATCATATGATTTGTTTCAAAAAATAATTAAACATTAAGGGATAAAAGTATATACATCACCATGTTCTCTCTCTCTCTTCAGTGTTTTTGTTCTATTTCTTCATTTATCTAATAGTCTTTTATAAGTAGTTTTAGGATGAGTAAAAAACTCTTAAGAGATTAATTATTGCCAGAGTCAGACTTATTTCAGTCACATGTATTTATGTAATTGTCCGCTATGGACTATTTCCCCATTGTACATGGAATTAAGAGAAAGTCCCCCAGTGACCCTAAGAAGTAGCTGAGCAGTATTCACTCATTGTGAGCAGAAAACATTTCACATTTTCTCTATATGAATATTTTGTAACCACTTTATTTACCCAAGAAAAGTTAATGTCTGTGTGTTATTTTCTTCCTACTTTCATCCAGTACCTTGATCCGGTCTCCTGGTCCCTCAACTCCTTATCCACTTTCATGGCATCCTAGGTTCTCTATTCATCCTGTGTCTGCAACTTTCAACACTGCTCCAACCATCCCTCCCGGTCACTGCCTCTAATATTGGCTGCAGCGTCGGCTGGAGCCACCGGCCTTCCTGAACTCTAGTTCTGCATATCCCCACCTTCTGAGTTTCCAATATTCCTAGTGTCTTTCAAGCCCTGCTCTCCTGCACTGTGTGATCAATTATCAACAGCCACCTTGGCTGCACTGACCCTCCCCCCCACACTCTATTCACGCCTATACTAAGCTAGGGCACTGCCCTGGCGCAATCCCTTGGTCCTCTTTGTGCCCATTCAGCCACCAATTTTTTAATCTGTGTCCCCCCTAGTCCTGGGCACTGTACTCATCTGACATCACTTAAGCCCTGCTCGTCCTGGATTGTGACTCCAGACCTGGATTCAAGTTCCCATCATGGACGCTGTCTCTGACCTAGTTTGGCCTACTCTAAAACACGACTCTTTCTTGCCTGATCCTGGGCCTGCCCCCCAGCTTCTGATCTTGAATTCAGGAATTTATTCCTAATTCTCTTGGGCCCTGTCCTCCTCTCAATAAACCAAGGCCTTGTTCTCCTGGGTCATGACTCTGGACCTTGGATTCTTGTACCCATCGCAACTCTTTTGTTCTTTTGTTTCCCTCCTGGATCACAACTCTGGCATAGTCCTAATTTGCCAGCATCCTGACCTACCCACCGTTAGATTTCCATGCTGGGGCCTGTTCTCTTGACCTACTACCCTCTCCATGACAGTCCTGAGCTTACCCTTGGTTGCTCATTGCCCTGGACTACCTCTTCATCTCTGTTCACCCACCTTCCACCTTTGGATTTTGGTTATCCATCCTCCGGCCCTGTTTCTTCATAGATAATTCCATCTATTCTCCCTGATACTGTAGTCATTATAGAATTACATTTCCTTTTGTTTTATCATGTGTGCATCCATCACTCAATTTTAATTTCTTATTCTTTATGATCTGTAATTAATTAGTTGATGCATCATCATCATCATCAACATTTATTTATATAGCACCAGCAAATTCTATAGCTCTTTACAATTGGAATAAACATTAGAAAAACAACTCTGAGTAATACAGACAGACAGAGATTGTCCCCATTGTCCCATAGATTGCTCACAAGCTTACAATCTATGGGTCAATGGGAGTTTGAAACACAAGGGCACGTGCTATATCATATTGCACATTGGTCCAGCTAGAATGCAAAGGTAAAAAGTATTATTGAGTGGGCTGTGTGATCAGTCACACAGCAATAATGGTCAGATGGTTGTTGTCTTGTTTTAGCTGTGTGGAGGGTGGTAATAGGGTAATCTAGGGAGATTAAGATGCTGGTTGAGGAATATCATAAGCTTATCCCCAAAGGGAGTGGACAGAACAGTTAGAGATGGAAAGGTCATGATCGGAGGCCCGTTTATTGCACACAGACCTGGCCTTCCAGATGGCACAGGAGAGAGGGAGGGAGGGGTGCTGGAGATATGTGTCAGATAGTGATGTGAAGAGGGGGGTGAGATAAAGGGTGGAAATAGGGTGGGGCTCCAGTGGAAGGGATAATTCACTGGCAGAGAGCAGGAGAGGAGAGGTGATGAGGAGGATGTGGATGGGGAGGTGTGGCAGGATTGACCGCCTATGCCACCCTGTCTGTTGTTGCTGGAAACCGGCTGGGCTTACTTTGCCACTGTTCCCTTACGCCATCTTACCGCAGTAGGAGGGTCTTACAATGCTGCCACCACTGAGCACCTTTATGGCGCTCAGAATCACGTTCCTTCTGGGTAACTGTCACTGCTAGTGTACTCCTGTGCTGGTACACTTGGGCTGGTAACTCCGAACCTCTTACTATGGATCAGGGTTGGTGTGGATGCTTCCTCCTGGCCTATCACACTGAACAGAGCTGCATGGGTAGTGGGCAGAGCAGTGGTACTGGAAAACTTGGGTCCAAACCTCAGAACAGCCGGGAACGGATTACATTTTGGGTCTAATCTGCAGGTCACAGGAGTACAGAAATATTGCAGAAGTTGTCAAGCAGGTCTTTGAAGCAGAGTGATGCTTATTTCTCAAGTGTCCTGACAAGGACAGTTCCACTGATTAAAGGTATCAGTGGTCAGAGTAGCTGGAACATCAGAATGATACATTTCAATGTACAGGACAGTACTTTTTATACAGATTTGGAATAAGGATGTACCCTGTTTACCAAAACATAGATTTACATGCATCGGAAAGCTAACAATATTTACACTTATCTGTGAAATTCTAGAAATGCTGTGATGTACTGCATCTTGTTTTAGATGCAGGAAATCTAGCAGCATGCTTTAATTTAAACCTTCCTGTCTCCAAGTGCAACCTCACACATCAAAAGACCCAATTAACATATGGGGTCTTTCTTTAGAACACACATTCCCACAGAACATCACAAACCAAAACAAGCCATTTTCCCACATCACAATACAAAAACGGCTTCCATCCACAAAGTCTCAATGTATCAGATATATACATAAGAAATAGGCATTTGCTTTAGAAAGGTTAAAATAGAAAAAAAACAGTTTTCTACCCTGGTCTCAGAAAATAACGATTTCCTTACCTTAATATACACAATATCAAAAATAAGTGCATGTGCAATTATATAAATAAGCGTCCTGTGCTATTTCCTTTAAATAAATTTATGCCATAAGTTATTTATAATGGATCCAGTCACAGGAGGTGAGAGTGAGTGGTCTGTTGAGTGCTATGCATTGTGAGAGCGGTTAGGAGTCAGGGAGTGGTGAGGAGTGGTGAGGAGGTAGTGAGGAAGATGAGAGCTGGAAGGTCACAAGAGATGAGGGTAGGGATGATGTGGCAAGAGAAAGTGCGCGGCGGGTGAGAGGAATGGAGAAGGTGAGAATATGGAAGGCAATGGAGAGGAAAATAGGTGAAGATGGAGCCAAGGGTGAGGGGTAGTAGACATTGGAGAATTTAAGCAATAATGTAAGTAAACTCTAATGAAGATACAAAGAAAGATAAGGCTATACAGGCAGTTGTCAAGCTATCAGTCAGTATTTAAAGAGAGCAACACTTTTTGTTGGTATATAGGTGAAAGTAGAAAAACAAAAGGAGGAATAAAAAGACTAAATACAGATAGTGAGAGTCTTGTTGAGGGAGACAAGGTAATAGCAGATCATCTTAATAATTATTTTTGCTCAGTGTTCAAACAGAAAGAGAGGAGAAGGGGCCACAGTTAAGTTGCAATGATATTCATAAAAACGAGGTAGATAGAAATATATTTACAGAGGAGGAGAAATTCCAAACAGAACTTTCAAAACTGAAAGTAGATACCACAATGGGGCCAGATGGAAAACATCCAAGGATATTAAAACAGCTGAAAGGGGTGCTGGTAACTCCATTAACAGAATTTTTCAACCAGTCACTAGCTACAGGAGTAATTTCAGGGGACTAGAAAAGAGCCTATGTAGTCTCTCTGCACAAAGTGGAAGCAAGGAATTGAGCCTAGTGAGCCTTACATCTAATAGTAGAGACATTGATGGAAACACTCTTAAATAAAAGAGTTGTAGAATATCTCAATTCCAGTATCTTACAGGATCCCAAATAGCATAGATTTACTGGGGGAAGATCAGGTCAAACAAATCTTATTGGTCTTTTTTGATTGGATGACTAAAGTAGTAGATCAAGGTGGGGGGCATAGATGTAGCTTATCTAGACTTTAGTTTGGCTTTTAATACTATCCCATATTGTAGACTGTTAAATAAGCTCGAAATCTTGAGATTGGATTCTAAGATGGATGAATATATAAGATCTTGACTGCAGGATAGAAAACAGAGAGTTTAAATGAAGAGTAGGAGGGAAAGGTTAACAATGGAGTATCCCAGGGATCAGTACTTGGAGCAGTGTTTTTTAATATCTTTATTGGTGACATTGCAAATAATATTGAAGGGAAAGTATGCTGTTTTGCAGATGACACAAAGATATGCAACAGAGTAGACACAAAACAAATGATTGATGATCTAGGTAGATTAGAGGATTGGTCAAGAGTGTGGCAATTTACAGTTTAATGCCAATAAATGCAAAATCATGAACTTGGATCTCAAAAATCCAAATACTAAATATAACATTAACGGCACAATGATGGAAACTACTGAGGAGGAAAGGGATCTATGATTCCCTATTTCAGGTGACTTAAAGGCAGGTAAGTAATGTAACAAAGCAATGAGGATGACAAGTCAAATGCTTGGTTGCATAGGGAGAGGAATCAGTAGCAGAAAGAAAGAAGTAATAATACCATCACTGTATAGGTCATTGGTACGGCCTCATCTGGAATACTGTTTTCAGTTGAGGCCGTACCGTATCTCCAGAAGGATATAAATACATTAAAGATTGCACAAAGAAGGGCAACTAAAATGGTCATGGCCTACAACAGAAAACTTACCCAGAAAGACTAAAAGATCTTAATATGTATAGTTTGGAGAAGGGAAGAGAAAGGGGGGACATGATAGAAACTTTCAATTATATCAAGGGTTATAACAAGATACAGGAAGAAAACATTCTACAAAGGAAGAGAAGTATTAGAACACGAGGACATGTACTGACACTGGGGGGAAGAGAAGTATTAGAACATGAGGACATGTACTGATACTGGGGGGAAGAGAAGTATTAGAACACGAGGACATGCACTGACACTGGGGGGAAGTAGGTTCAGAGGAAATACTACTTCACAGAAGGGTAGTGGATAAGTGGAATAGCCTCCAACAGAGGTGGTAGAGGCTAATACAGTAGAGCAATTTAAACATGCTTGGGATAGACATAAGGATATCCCTACAAAGATCTAAGGATCAAAAAGGGTTTAAGGTTGCCATAGGTTAAAAAATGGGCAGTAAAGATAACTATGCTAAATATTGACAATAAGGAAAGCACAATGGTATTATACACAGTAGTAGACTCAGCAGTACATACAATGTAATGCAAAGGAAGTGCAATGATAGTAATCAGATGGGCAGAAGCAAGACTGTCAGTTTGTGCTGGAGATGGGAGTACAGGGCAACGGAGGAAGCAATGCAGAGAGGAGTGGAAAGCCCAGGCCTAAGAGGAAGAGGAGGAACTGATGGAGAAGGGGCAGCAGGTGGCTGTGGGCATGGTGACTGAAGGTAAATAAATCTAGTATCATGTCCTCCTTGCTAACCTTGTTATTTCCTGTAGTCATAGGATTGATGGATCCATGTTGGTTAAGGCAATTGGTGGTTTGGTGTCACTTCATATACTTGCATTCAATTTTTGCTGTTCCCTCAGTCCATTTTTGCTTACAGCAACAAGTGTGTGATATATGTAAATGTTTGCAATGTGCACTTATTTGACATTCTGTTAGCGCAAAGAAAAAGTCCAAAAAAGCTATGTCCATCAATGAGACCCCATTCAGCGAAATGTTTGATGTAGGGTGTAGTTATGCAATGATTCATTGTTGAAAAAAACATGAATGCATCAATATGTTCAATTCGTTTTTTTCTACATATGCTTCTGAGAATGAATTTCACTTGCTATTTGAAAACACTATCAGAGGGCGTATCTGCAGGGCCTGTGGAAAGAAATACTGAAGCTGCCAAACTTGCCTAGCAAATATTCAACAAAACCTTGATGTGATGGAGGAGAGCATCTGATTTTTAGTGGTTTCAATTTAAATAAAAATTATTTTGTATTTTATAAAAAAATATAATAATAATAATAATAGGCCAGCTGTGCATGAGGAATGACTTCCGGTGGGCAGCGATTAGTGTGAGGCAATGGTTTTTTTCAGTTTCCACATGCGAGAGTAAAGACTCTCCCAAACTGAGAAAAACACTGTGAGGCTGGTGCAGTTTTGGGTGTATCGAGGCTGCTATCTATAGTGTGGAGAGCAAGTTTTTTCTTTTCCACCAGAGTGTGGCCCCATATGCTCTAGGACCACTGGAGCATTTATAACATGCACTGGTGTGGAAAATTAGAGGAATCCATAGATCCTATGGACCACGGATCTCAAGGTACTCTAGGGAAATATATGCCAAACCTGTATGAAGCCTGAAGGGCAGATACCGGAAATATTTTGGGCCTTCCCATGTGATACTGAGTGGTGGCAGATATGACTGCAGAGAAGCCTGCTACCGTGCTATTTTGGCTATGGTTGATGGAAGAAATACCTGTTAATAGAAGGTGCCGTACTGGGGTATATATTCCCCACTAGCTGTTAAAGATCTGAAGTGTGAGAAGAAATATTAAAAGTGGCAGATTTTAATGTGTGTTCATGAGGTAAAATTACCTCACGAAAATGAGTTTGACCCCTCAACTCGTAAATTTAGCCTTTACTACCCCTCCCACGGGGGGAAAGGGGGATGATGGAAGTTAACTGACTTGACTATTCTAATTTTTTTGTCAAATAATGTCAGTATACCAAATTTCAGGTCAATTGGATGAGCCCTTTCTGAGAAAATAGTTTTTTACACACACACACACACACACACACTAATGCACGCCTCTACACATGTGCGTTCTAGGGTAAAATTACCTCACGAAAATGAGTTTGAGCCCTACCAAATTTCAGCCCTTTTTGAATTTTTTTTCCCACACACACTAAGAATTTAGTAGGTCAGTGTATAACTCCGCCCAGCAGGTGGCGCTGCAACTTGGTTTTTTTTTTCACACACACACAGACAGACAGACGCCACTAAGCATTTATATATTATATATATATATATATATATATATATATATAGATAGATATATATGGAAAATGATAAAAATGTACAGTGCGCCTCAAGATAACACTCAAAGTCTTTGTATGGTATAAACTCCAATCACAATTCCGTGACCTTTCACAATGTTTTTGCATATTTCTTGTAGCACTAGCATTGTGTAGCCGCGCGTCTTCCCCACTTTCAGCCCGATCTCCACTGGTAAACAAATAGCTAGAACATCAAACAAACAGGGGCGCTTCCATAGTGCATTATTTTCATTTATTAGTTAAAATCACATGTAAAAATACACGTACCAGAGATCCTGACGAAGTTGTTTTATACGAAACGCGTAGAGGATTCAAGGTGTACTAGCTGTGAGGACTGCAACTTACAAACATTTATGAGTGTCATCTTCGACATCTTGTATACCTCGCAAATCATCTTCACAATAAGGATATGTAAATATGATTTTATTTGTGTGCTGCTTTGATGCAGTAGTTTATAATTAAATCAAGAGGAGAAAATGTTGAAAATGGTTGAACTCAATGCTAGATGTAAATTCTACATAGAATATGTTATGGCATTATGTACTTTTGTTTTTATGTTGGTATTTGGAAATATGGTGTCTTCTATATTTAGAAATCAGACTTCGACATGACTTTTCCTTTATCTGCCCCATTTACGAGTAAAAAACGTGGAGTGGCAATTCTTCATCACCATCAACATTTATTTATATAGCGCAAGCAAATTCCGTAGCTCTTTAAAATTGGGGACAAACACAGTAATAAACAATGCGGGGTAATACAGACAAAGAGGTAAGAAGGACTTGCTAGCAAGCTTACAATCTATGGGACAATGGGAGATAAATACATTAGGTTAAGTGTACATATAGCATTTTGGTCCAGCCCAATTGCAAAGGTAAAAGTGATTTGTATGCTATATGTTTTATGCACACAGCATTGTTGGTCAGTGGATCAGAGGGTTATTGTCTTGTAGGAATTGTGTAAAGTGTGGTAATAGGGTAACCTAGTGAAGTTAAGAGGGTTGTTGAGGAATATTATAAGTCTTCCTGAAGAAGTGGGTTTTCAGAGAATGTTTGAAGGTTTGTAGACAGAGGAATACACTTTTAATACCCTCTTCAGAGGCTTTTAGACATTATTGTGCGAGGGAGGAATTCCATAGAATGGGTGTTTGGAAAAAGTCCCAGAACCAGAAATGGGAGCATGTAATGAGAGTGGAAGAGAGACGCAGATCTTGTGCAGATTGGGGGTGTCGACTTAGAAGATATTTCAAGACACGTGAGGAGATGTGTGTTGGTGCAGTTTTGTAGGTTAGTAGAAGTATTTTATATAGGATTCGTTAGAAAACAGGCAACCAATGTAGAGACTAACAGAGTGGCTAAGCAGAGCAAAAATGATATTCCAGGAAAATCAATCTAGCCACTGTGTGCAGAAGAGATTGTAGGGGCGAGAGTCTTTTTTGGAGAAGACCAGTAAGAAGGGAATTGCAATTGTCGATGGGGGAGATGATGAGTGCATGAATTATAGTATTTGCAGTGTCTTGTGTAAGATATAAGCGCATTCTGAAAATGCTTTTCTAAATGTATGCAACATGACTTAAATATAGAGTCTTTATTGGAAACAAAGGATAGTTCAAGGATCACACCTAGGCAGAGAGTTTGTGGGGATTATGATTATGCTGTCAACAGAAATAGAAATGTCATGTAGGTAACTTCTGGTGGCGGGTAAGAATATTATTAACTCTGTTTCTGAAAGATTGAGTTTGAGTTGACGAGAGAACATCCAAGATGAAATGTCAGAAAGACAGTCAGTAATGTGGAACAACACAGATGATAAGAGATCAATATCGGGAAGGCAGATATGTTTTCGTGGATAATGTTATTAATGATGACAAATTAACTATTCTTAATATTTATGCACCAAATTTCCTCAATCGTAATTTTTAACTAAAGGTCCCTTAACTTTTGATGCAATGTACTACTTATATTTTGATTGTTGGTGGGGGATTTAATATTATAGACAATCCAGAATTAGATCAATTGGTTATACCCACTTTAAAACCATATTTGTGTACAGAAGGTATTTATAAGATGAAATCTCAGCATAATTTGGTGGAGCCTTGACGACTTTTCAACCATACTGATAGATTGTATACCTATCATTCTAAGGTTACACATTCTAAGGAATACGCTTTCTCATATTGATTAGATTTTGATTCAGACAAAACACTCTTCTTCCACGAATTATGTATGCCAATATAGAGAATATTCTTATTTCTGACCATGCCCCTGTTATGATAGATATTGCTAAGCTTGAACGTGCCCTTCTCGGACTGTGGCGCTTTCCAACATATTTAGCACAAGATGAAAATTTTCAATCATATCTTAAAAATAAATGGGGCGAGTATTTAAATAATAGCGTACAACATCGGAATGATCCGGTACTTTTCTTAGCAGGCATCTAAGTCGGTCATTAGAGGTTTTGTTATAGCATATTCTATAGAAAAAAATGAGGAATATAGAGATTGTTATCAATATTTACATTCAGCAATAAATATGTGTTATAGTATGTTTAAGGAAAATCCAATTCCTTCCAATTTGGAGACTTAAAAAAAAGTAAATCTTTGCTGGAAACCTTCCTATTGAATTATGCAAATAGTAGAATAGCATATGACACCCAAAAAATGTATCGATGGGGTAATAAAACAGGAAAGCTTTTAATTCATATGGCGAAACAGCGAAAGCCAAGATCTTATATTACCTCTGCTGTAAGCCGATACACAGGGGAGAGACGCATTTCTCCACATGATATCGCTAAGCAATTTCATCAATATTATACTAATTTATATACAGCACCTTGTTTTGATAAAGCAAAGAGGCTTCAATAATTTCTTATAGAGGAGAAACTCCCTAAATTGTCTATTTCTCAGAGAGATATGCTGAATGCTGAAATTAACAATGGGGAAGTATGATTGGCTATTGTTGATATTTTGACCTTACAAAGCTCCGGGCTCAGATGTGCTTAGTGGTGATTATTATAAAATCTTAAAGTGTATATTACACCTGTTCTTACTGATCAAATTTAAAAAAAATCACTGACATCATATTCCAGTGCCTAATTTCAATGAAGCATATCCTATTTTATTACTTAAGCCAGAAAGGTATCTGGAGTTTGTATCTTCTTATAGGCCAAACACGCTTCTTAATCAGGACTTTAAGGTCTTGGGCAAAATTAGGGCAAATAGATTGCAGTCTATTATTGCAGTCTATTATGTCTGTTATGCTTTCTTTGTTGACAGATCAGCTGATTTTTACCCAGGTTAGACATGCAGGGAAAGGCATACGAACAGCTTCTGCTGCTGTGGTTTCATCTTACTACTAAAAATACACAGAATATTGTTTTACGTTTAGATGCAGAGGAGGCCTTTGATAAAGTTTCATGGTCTTTTCCACATAGGATTTTTGAAATGCGTGAATATGGATTTTTTTTTTTTCAAAATGTATACAACATCTTTATGATAATCCATGTAGAAAAAAGAAATTTCTTGACCTGGGTCAAGGAAAAAAAGATCAGCATGAGCACTCCTGTCAATATTATATATCCTCATTCAAGATATAATATAACTTTTATTGGTCAGTTTAAAATCAATAGATCAAAGAAAAGTGTAATATAAAACATAAAACAATACAAACAGTGCATCCACAATATTGTGTGTAGTAAACTGTATGTGGCACCCTGCAGAGTCGGTACACAAAATAAGTTTGGACAAGCTCAGTCTCAAATAAAGATTTAGATATTATGTGTTACATTACACTTTATCCTCAAAGCTTGTAGTGAGAGTATCATAAATGATTACTGATTGAACAATAAAAGTTCCTGGTCTGAGTGAGGGAAGAGGTATTAGGCTGCAATCTATTAGGTCCCGTTAACCTTCATAATGCCATCTAGATATATGCCCCATGACCAGGAGCCTTTTTTGATGAAGGGGGCAGCAGTGTGGTGAAGAGGAAGCAGTGTGATGAGGGGGTGGGGCAGTGTGAGGAAGATGTTGCAGTGTTATGAAGGGGGCAGCAGTATCATGAAGAGGGAACAGTGTGGTTAAGGTGTCGCAGTGTGATGAAAAAATGCCTGTGTACTTAATAAGTCCGCACGCACAGCGTCAACCGTAAGAACAGAGGGAACTTGCTGAGGAGACACTTCACTACAAACCTACATTAGACAAGAGTTTTGTGAACCTCCGCACAGAATTACCAGTAAGTATAGCCATGCATTGTGACCTATAACTGCTTGCTTATATTATCTATCATTGTTTCTAGAATTTTTTATTTGCTGATATTCAAAGCAGAGGTGCTGCCCTAAGAGAAATAATCACAATAAATGCCCAAAAGGAAAAAGATAAAAGTTCTGTTGTTGTGGGGCACTCTATAGGTCATCATAGATTGTTACCAATTACGGTTAAAATCATATTTCATTACTGAAAATCTCTTAAAAATATATTATAACCATCCCCTTATGTATCTGTGACTGGCGAAATGTATTAAATAAAGATAATACATATAAGTGAAAGAAAAAAATGCGTCATGTATAAAAAGTTGCGATTAAGCAACATGGAGACCTTTTTGCTTTCGTAAAGTACTTAATTATTCTTTTTGTTTTTTACTTGTTCTTTTATTACTTTATCTATTAATTTTTCATCAGTGCAATCTTACTGATACACACACAATTTACTTGCTTAGTAAACAGTCCAAAATGTGCTAAACATAATTAACTTATATATACAACTTATAATAACTTATATATTCGCTAAGAATATCACGTTTGTCACTGTTTCATTGAAGTATGATTATTTTTTTATTTCTTCACCATCCTGTTCTTTGTAGATAGTGAGATGTGTCTGTTTTATATTTATGAAGTTATTACATTGCATTGAATTCTCCAAATAAAGAAAAAACATTCAACGTTTGCCTTAAAGTGCTGGATTTGCAACTTTTTTTAAGCTGTTACATTGATATCTCTTAGTGATCAGAGTTCTTCTTACTGCTAGACATCAACACATGTGATGATTGGATTTAGGGAGGGTGCTGCTTATATGTGTACAGAGATGGACTGGAGACTGTGGGTGTTAAAGATTAGTCCATTGTTATTATGTTTTCAAGACCAAGATTAACCTGTCATTCATTCATAGATTGATGATTCAGCCCAAGGGGCTATTTGTGCTGTTCTGCAATAAGATGTGATGATCTTGTGTTTCACAGGGTTGTTTGTTCTTTATTAATCTTTAACTCCTTAAACCATTCATATTATTGTCTACCACCCTGCATCATATTACCGCCCCATTGTTCCCTATCTTTACTTTCTGTTATCCACCTGGATACATGAACTCCTTGCTGTGTACTCTATCTGTTGCCGGCTTCTTAACAGCATTTCATTCGTAACCTCGGGTGTCCATTAGCTTCAGTATCTACCCCAGCTCATTTCTATACTTCTATAAAGATGTCTGTTAGTTTCTGAACTTTAATGACTGTTATCAGTTATTACCACTTTGTTCTTTCTACTATCGTTCTACTCCAAACCTGTGCGCTACATCGCTTTGTTATCAGCTCCTCCATAACATTAATTGTAAAGACAGCTCTTCCTTATGGCAGACCCCATCACTATGAACTTTACCTGTAACCGGGTAAAAATGAAGTGTAAGTAAAACATGAATACACATATTGATATACTTATAAGTAGATGTGCCAGAAATATACATCAAAATTATATTATGGACAGTCAAACGTTTATCCGCCAATTAAACTTGCCATATAAGCTCAGCAGGGAGTCTGCTACACGACTTGCAAATCCTGTCACAAAGACAGTAATTAGCAGTTTCATTGATACAGTCTCTAATAAGTACGTCCATATATTGTATATAAGCAATTGAGCTCACGTACCTTATGTTAATGAGAATCGGTGAGGCTTCAATTGGGTAGGGGACATGCAGCATCAGGGACCAAAGTAGGGGTGTAGGTGTCATAGGGAAATGACACCTGTGTGCAGGGGGGGGCTGTTCAATGGAGGAGCGATGGCACCTTGTATGGGGGAGCTGTGGAGAGACCACCCTTCCCTGCATATGGGTAGTGGGCGCGCTTATAACTGTGGGCACTGATGCCAGGGGAGGACAACTTATTTAAATATACTCCCTCCTTGATCCTCTCCAGTCTGGTTTCCGCCCCCTCCACTCCACTGAAACTGCCCTGGCTAAAGTCACCAATGACCTCCTCTCTGCTAAAGCCAGGGGCCACTTCTCCCTTCTCATCCTCCTTGACCTCTCTGCAGCCTTTGACACCGTTGACCACCCCCTCCTCCTTCACACCCTCCAGTCTTTCGGCCTCTCCGGCCCAGTCCTGTCCTGGTTCACCTCTTACCTTACTCACCGATCCTTCTCTGTCACCACCTCTGGGTCTCTCTCCCCCCGTCCACCCTTCCAGTCGGGGTTTCTCAGGGCTCTGTTCTGGGACGCTTACTCTTCTCTCTATACACCTCCTCCCTGGGTGAACTCATCAGCTCCTTCGGCTTCAGCTACCACCTTTATGCCGACGACACTCAACTATACCTCTCCTCTCCTGATCTCTCTCCCTCCCTCCTCTCTAGGGTGTCCACCTGCCTCTCTGCCATCTCCTCCTGGATGTCCTCTCAATTTCTCAAACTTAACCTTGCCAAAACTGAGCTCATAGTTTTTCCTCCCTCGCATACCTCATCCCCTTCTGACCTCTCCATCACTGTCGACAACACCTCTATTTCCCCTGTCCCCCAAATTCGCTGCCTTGGTGTCATCCTTGACTCCTCTCTCTCCTTTGGCCCCCACATCCTCTCTCTTGCTAAATCCTGCCGCTTCCAGCTGCGTAACATCGCTCGCATCCGGCCCTTCCTCTCCCAAGATGCCACCAAATGCCTTATCCACTCTCTGATCATCTCCTGCCTGGACTACTGCAACCTCCTCCTCACTGGCCTCCCCCACTCTCATCTCGATCCCCTTCGATCTGTTCTTAACGCAGCCACTAGGCTTATTTTCCTTTCTCGCCGCTCCTCTTCTGTCTCCCCCCTCTACCTAGCCCTTCACTGGCTCCCATTCCCCTTCAGAATCCTCTTTAAGCTCCTCACACTTACCTACAAGGCCCTCGCCAACTCCACTGTGCCCTACATCTCCACCCTCCTCGCTATTCATGCTCCATCCCGCCCTCTCCGTTCTGCCTCTGACTGTCGCCTCTCTTCCCCCCTTATAACCTCCTCCCACGCACGTATCCAAGACTTCGCCCGCGCTGCCCCCCTCCACTGGAACAATTTCCCTCCCTCCATCAGAACTTCCCCTAATCTGTCCAGTTTCAAACGGGCCCTAAAAACCCACCTTTTTCTTAAAGCCTTTCTGTCTCCCACTTAACTTCCTACCTTATCTTCTGCCTCCGTCCCCCTACTCTCCCTCTCTCCCCTGCGTCTCTCTGTCTGTCCACCCCTCCCCTTAGATTGTACGCTCCTCTGAGCAGGGCCATCTCTCCTCCTGTTTCCACCACTTCTAACTCTGCTCTCCAGCTACTTAGCCCTCCTCCTCGAGGGTCCTCCACCCCACGTCCACTCTCGCTCCCTCCTCCCCTGGGGGGGTCTCCCTGTCTTCCACGCCCTCCGTTTGTGGATCCTCCCTCCCCCTTCCCCGCCCTCTCTAGCTGTGCATTGAGCTTACTGAGTTGCTGTGCTTACTGTTTACTGTACTGTGCTGTCTCCCTTTGTATTGTAATTTGTTTGTCTCTGTACGGCGCTGCGGACGCCTTGTGGCGCCTTATAAATAATAATTAATAATAATAATAATAATAAGTACATTGGGTGGGACAACATATAAGGAGCATCCCAACTTATGCAAGTTATAAGGAAGCACATTAATAAGCACAGGTCAATGTAAATACACCTTGTTCTTTTTATTTTATTTTATTAAATTGACACATCAAGTAAATACAGAAGACTAGCCCCCTTATTGCCATAAGATATGTGTTTGCACAGAGGGACAAATAAAACACGAACAGTAGTAAAGATTAAGCACATGTGTGCAAAAGAAGCTGCTGTGTCACTGTATATGTCTAGGTCATGCATGATCTGCAGTGGGTGAAGAAGAGGACACGTTGCTATATGATGACTGAAGAGATTGATATTGCATAAAAACATTAATTAGCCTGAAAAATGATCACAGATGTATCCTATAACCACTGGTCCATAGACCATTGCAACGGCTGGCAGAGGGGAGGCAAGAAAAAGAAGAAAAACAGAAAAAGCACAGAAGAAAGAGATGAAGAGGAGAAGAGGAATAAAGACAAGTGGATATAAACATGGACAAGCTGAAGGTAAACACTTGTGGAATACAGCAGCTATCACAGCAACAGACACGTAGCTCTGTGATTTCCTGCAGCCAAATCTCCTGGATCTCTAGAGACTGATTTGCATTCCACACAACACTTTACTAGCCTATTCCTTAACCCTCCCATAATGAGATCAAATGGACGTAGCCATCCCCCAATTAAATGTTTACTCTTTAGAGCCTACTCTTCTGGAATTTCCGGGAGGCTCCCGAATTTCGGGGAGTCCTCCCAGAGTCCCGGAAGAGTAGGCAAGCCTCCCCGATCCTAAAAAATGCTGATAATCACTTAATTGAATATCAGGGGTGGGGCTTAATTGTATCATTAAGCCATGCCCCCTGCTATTCAATGCCGTGTTTGAAGTGGGGGCGGAGCTATGGTGAACTATCCTATGCCAGCCAAGGTTGGTGGCATTATAGCAGGGAAACCCGCAGTATGAAGTCCAACTGCCTGTGATGTTATTGCATTAGATATGCTTAATGTTTGTAGACACTCCCTTATATGTTTAAGCTTGAATCTTTAGTGATGGTCCCTAAGACCATGGGGAATGCTGGGAAGTGGGTGTGGCCAGTGTGCAATGTACCCAGAGTCTGCAAATGGCTGAATAAAGAGCTCAGCAGTGCCCACCCATGCTTCAGTGTCCTGATGAACTGATTTACAAGTATATTAACAAAACATGGTGTCAGAACAAGTTTTAACTGGACTGCTAGAGTTCAGAGTGTGAAAGGATCCTGCAGAAGTCTGTAAAGCTGTGACACGCAGTGTCTGAATATCTGCCTTGTGCTCTGGTCACATCAAACAGTGAGTAACTATGGATAGGCTGTCTCCTCCAGCAGGCATGCTCATGTCTGGCAACTTGTCTGAAAACTGGAAAAGATTTAAACAAAGGTTTAATATTTATCTTGCTGCATGTGGAGCTGATGCAATGGAGGATAAAACAAAGTCATCCATCTTCCTCCATGTGATAGGAGAGGATGTTGCTGGACATTTATAACAGTTTTCAGTTTGCTGAAGGGCAGAATATGGTGCTATCTTCTATAATGCAAAAGTTTGAAGATTACTTTGTGCCAAGGAAAAATGTGACATATGAAAGATATAAGTTTTTCACCTATGATCAGAAGTCTGGAGAAGGATTTGATCAGTATGTTACAGAACTGCAATCACTCAGCAAAACCTGTGAGTTTGGTGATTTAAAGGACTCACTGATTAGAGATCGTATTGTCTGTGGAATACCTGATAATGGACTCAGAGAAAGATTGCTGAGAGAGCAAGACCTAACACTAGACAAGGCAATGACTATGTGCAGATCTGCAGAAATGACCAGACTGCAAGCCAAACAGTTACACAAGGAATCTGATACTACTGTACATGTGGTAAAGAAAACAGAGCCAAGCAAACCACCATTCTCTAAAATGAAGCAGTCTAAAATGCAATCTAATAGGAAAATCTGCAGTAGATGTGGAAATACTCACAATCCTAAAATGTGCCCTGCTTATGGTAAAACCTGCATAAAATGTGGTGGACTTAATCACTTTGCCAAATGCTGTAGAACCAATAGTGAAACAAACAAAGTGCATGCCGTTGAACAAGCTACGTCTGAAGATTTTTTTGTGAATTGTATTGAACTTTGCAGTACAGACAAGAAAGAATGGATTGTTCCTTTAACAGTGAACGAGATTGTCATTCCCTTTAAGCTTGATACTGGTGCGCAGGTGAATTTGATATCGTTTCAAGACTATAAGACTTTTAGAGTAAAACCTAAAATTCATCCAGCCAATGTGAAAGTTACAGGCTACACTGGGGAGGAAATTCCTGTAAAAGGTACATGCCTAGTGACCCTGAGCTACAAAGGACAAAAGTTCAAAACATCTCTACTGATTGTGGATAAAGATGTACAACCGATTCTAGGATTAAGTTCATGTGAGAAGCTTAACTTGATAAAGAAAGTTTTCATGGTGACATCACAAGTAGAAGATGAATGCAAATCAGTGTTTACAGAATACAGAGACATGTTTGAAGGTTTAGGTTGTCTGCCTGGCGAGCATAAGATAAATCTAGACACGCAAGTTCCTCCAGTGATACACCCCTGTAGAAAAGTGCCATTTGCGCTGAGAGAAAAACTAAAACAGGAGTTAAACCGCATGGAAGCTTTGGGTGTGATACAGAAAGTTGATGAGCCTACTGAATGGGTGAGCTCCTTAGTAATTGTTGAAAAGAAAAATGGACAACTCAGAATATGTCTGGATCCAAGAGATTTAAATAAGGCTATTAAAAGAGAACATTTCAAACTACCAACCAGAGATGAAATCATGTCACAATTTGCGGGAGCAAAATGGTTCAGTAAATTGGATGCATCTTCAGGATTCTGGCAAATGAAGCTAGATGAAGCCAGCTCAATGCTATGTACATTTAATACCCCAGAAGGTCGATACAGATTCCTTCGACTACCATATGGGATATTGTCTGCTCCAGAAGTATATCACAAAAGGATACACATGATTTTTGAACACATTCCAGGTGTTGAAACAATGATGGATGACATTATTGTCTGGGGATCTACAAAAGAAGAACATGATTCTAGACTGAGACAAGTAATGGAACTTATCAAGAAGGTGAATCTAAAGCTGAACAAGGACAAATGTGAATTTGGTGTGAAAACACTTACCTTTATGGGTGACGTGATCTCGGAGGAAGGTGTGAAGCCTGACCCGAGGAAAATATCAGCCATAATAAACATGGAACGTCCTAACAACAAAGACGACGTGAGAAGATTCCTAGGAATGATTACTTACTTAGGAAAGTTTATTTCTCAACTCTCCGAACAAACAGCACCTCTAAGATGGTTGTTGGACAAAAATAATGAGTGGATGTGGTCACATGAACAAGAAGAAAGTTGGCAAAACTTGAAATGGACCATCACAGAGCAACCGGTACTAAGATTCTTTGATCCTACAAAAAGTATAAGAATTTCAGCAGATGCCTCGCAATTTGGCCTAGGCTCAGTGTTGTTACAAGAACATGAGGATACATGGCAACCGGTAATCTATGCATCAAGAGCATTGACAAGTGCTGAAACAAGATATGCTCAGATAGAAAAAGAACTTCTAGCAATCACATATGCATGTGAGCGATTTCATCAATTTGTGTATGGTCAAGCGTTTACAGTGGAAACTGACCACAAGCCATTGGTAGCTATCATGGCTAAATCGTTACATGACTGTCCCATGAGAATTCAACGAATGCTTATAAGACTACAGAAATATGATGTCCAATTGCTGTACTGTCCTGGTAAATACATGTACATTGCTGACACACTTTCCCGTGCTGTGAACAAAAGTGAAGGTTCCGAAAGTCTGATGGATAAAGAGATAGACGCATATGTTAATTTGATTGTAGCTTCTCTACCTGTGTCTCTTGCAAGACAAGAACAGATAAGAAAAGAAACAGAGACAGACATCACAATGAAAGTGTTACAAGACATCATTCTGAAAGGATGGCCAGCAGAAAAAAATGCGTGCCCACTGTCTATTCATGATTATTGGATGTACCGCACTGACCTTACGGTTGTCAATGGTATTATTTACAAAGGCAATAGAATTATTATACCTGCACGACTAAGAAAAATTATGCTGTGCAAGATACATGAAGGCCACTTAGGAGAAGAGAAATGTAAACGGAGGGCGCGTGAAGTGATGTATTGGCCAAGAATGAACCAGGACATAGCACAGACAACAGCTACATGTGAACTGTGTCTTACGTACAGACCAAAGCAAAAGTCGAGCCGCTGAGTCCTCATGCAGTGCCAGAGAGACCATACCAGAAGGTAGGCGCAGATTTGTTTGATTGTATTGGAAAAACGCACATTGTCGTGACTGATTATTATTCTAATTACCCTGAGGTGCAGACTCTACCTACAACTACTAGTAAAGCCGTAATCAGTTGCATTAAGTCAATCTTTGCAAGGCATGGTGTTCCTATGGAAGTGTTCACTGACAATGGACCTCAGTTTTCCAGCGCTGAATTTAGACAGTTTGCTGAAGAGTGGGAATTTGTCCATGCAACATCGAGTCCCCACTATCCACAGTCAAATGGGTTGGTGGAAAGTTCAGTAAAAACTGTAAAGAGTCTAATGAAAAAAGCACAAGACGGCAAAGAAGATTTCTACAAAAGTCTTTTAATCTACCGCAGTACACCTCTACAGAATGGACTCTCTCCTGCACAAATGCTGATGGGAAGGAGGATTAGAGCAAATCTTCCGATAAGTGATGAACTGCTTAATACGCATAACTCAGCATTGGTGAGACTGAGTAAGGTACGTCAACAGGAGAAACAGAAACTGTACCATGATAGGCGAGCAAAAAGCTTATCTGATCTAAGATCAGGTGACCAAGTCCGTCTCCGAGATCATGAGAAAGGCATTTGGATGCAGAAAGGTATTGTGCAAGCACAAGTAGCACCAAGATCTTATATTGTACGTACAGATCGTGGAACAGAAGTAAGAAGAAATCGGGTCGATTTAAGATCTCAACCCAACCATAGTGATGGCAACACGACTGAAGAATACCCTTCATCTGACATGTATGATGGACTTGATAATGGTGAACAAACCATGATGGAAGAAAGGTCCAACATGGTTGACGATACACAGACTTTGTGTGAAAGACCCATAAGAGAAATACACAGACCTGAGAGACTCATTGAAACGTGTTAGATGATGTTCTTAATGTTATATTGTTAAATTGTTATACTGAAGGATACAGGGCTTATCTTTAAAGAAAAGAAGATGTGATGTTATTGCATTAGATATGCTTAATGTTTGTAGACACTCCCTTATATGTTTAAGCTTGAATCTTTAGTGATGGTCCCTAAGACCATGGGGAATGCTGGGAAGTGGGTGTGGCCAGTGTGCAATGTACCCAGAGTCTGCAAATGGCTGAATAAAGAGCTCAGCAGTGCCCACCCATGCTTCAGTGTCCTGATGAACTGATTTACAAGTATATTAACAAAACACTGCCATAATGTCAAACCACCCTAGGCCGGTCAGCTGGGGGCTGGATTATCAAGGGTGGGTTCTGCAAAATAAATATAAGGTACTCTCTAGGTTCAACCAACCCCATGCAGATTACTACTGAGGGCAATTCCCATACACCTGGTCTGGTGGGTGTGGGTTAATAATACCTCTTTCATACTATCACCCCGGCAATATCTCGGGTATATGAACCCGAAATTTTGCCGGGGGACAGAGGCTCTTAGCTGTCAAATTCCCAGGTCGGCCGGGTTCATACTGAACCTGGTCGACCCCGGTCTGCAAAAAAAAAAAAAATGTCAATACCATTAGACTTGTAGTATTTCATCTGCGCTAAATTTCCGTCATCTGAAATTACATCATTTCTAATGGTCAGGTTGAAAATTATGCATTTAAAGTGGCAATAGCGGACCCCATGCCTGTATAATGTAATCCAGGCATAGGGTCCGCTATTGCCGCTTTAAATGCATCATTTTCTCCCTTGCCAATAGTAATGACGTAATTTCTTCATGTAACCTGCCGGACACTCAGCGATGAGGAAATATAAATATAAGAGGACTTTTTATTATTCTTTTTATTAAAAAAAAAAATATTATTTTTTTTTTACATTTTACACTAATTGGTGAAACCTGGGTCTCACCGTTCATAGTGCGGGCGACCCGGGTCGGACCCGGGAATTAGACCTGAAGTCATTCATACTGCAGCCTAAACACGGGTCGAGGCTGCAGTATGAAAGGGGTATAAGTATAAAAATAGATTAAATTAAAGATTTTGTCCATGATACATTAGAGGTCCCAGAATGCCTAGGACACAATTAAGTGTTTGGATATTGTGGCACTTGGTGAACTACAAGAATCAGCATGTTCTGGCACCCAGAGCCCACTGGGACCTGTAGTGTGCTAGGGATAAAAATCAATATTACACACAAACACCAGCTTAAAATGACTGTTATTTGAAATAAAATGACACTTACACTTCGCTATATTGCTCACCTACATCCATGTGACCACCGATGGCATCTTCTTCTTTTACAGCTCCAGATCTTGTCTAAATACAAAAACCATATGGGATGATGCACGAGTCCTGTAGTGAATGAGCTCTTAGTGGTATTACAGCCATGTTTATAACTGGGGGATTTCCCATGATCCCAACCGTGGAAATCCTCCGGTTATAGAAATGACTGCATTACCGCTAAAAGTTAATTCGCAACAGGATCTAGATCTATAAACACACTCTACTTAAGGCCCTGGGCCCTCTTACTCTCCCCATCAGGAATCATCTCTGTAAACTAGAAGCGCACATATCTCATTCCACAAAAGAAAATCTCATTTGCGCACTGTTCCACAAAGTAGGTGCACCCATGTGATAGATCTATAATCTGTTAGGAACACCCTCACTCCACCCAATTCCCTCTCCTCGGCCTGTGCAAACTGGTTCACTTTGGCAGACATAACAAAGCACTGTGCTTCATAACTGACCTGTACCTATGTGATCGTTTTCTATTGTAGTCTTTCATAACAATTTTATTTTCAGTTACTCCCATAAATGAACAATTCCTTCAGTGGATTTCCTGCTGCTTGCTCAGAGATTTTTATTTGTTACAAATTTTGTTTACTGTCTTACGCCCCAAATGTTCTTGATAAAATTGTACAGTGGAGAGGTTTCTGAATTACAAAGCTGAAAACACTAATAAACACACAGATGGAGTGGCATTTGTTGCAGGATTAACCCAGTGAGTGCGAAGGACGAGAGGGACCTGTCCTCTACAATTTTCCCTAAATTGTTAGGTATGAATCCCACTCATTATCAGCATTTAATGGGTTAAGAATCCCACAGATCACTCCCCACCATGGGATCTGTGGGTATTCTGATTCTGACACAGGAAAGGAATACCTCATCCATCAGGATCATGTGTGCACGCCTTCAATCAATTTCAGACTTTGGGGAAATGCCAGGGATCGGGGGGCATTTGTACAGCCTCCATCTCCCTATCCCTGACACTTAGGTAGCTGGGATACCCTTGTTTGAAAGAGGGATGACCCCTTTTTTCAAATCATGATACCTCTGTTTATTTCCTGCTGATCACTTTTGATCAGCAAGCATTAAATAAATATGTAATGAGCTCAAAAACATGCTCAGCACAGGGGTAGGAAACGCTGCAGTGATGAAAGGGTTAAGTGGAGAATTTGGATAATTGTGAGAACATTAAAAGCACAGATTATATACAGCTAACAATGTCTATTAATTCCTTCACATCTCCTGTTTCATACACAAAAACAAGTTATTCCAGCTCTATGCTCTGTACTGGCATTTTTGTGTCCTGGAAGCAGCTGGTATATACAGAGGATGGGATTTCTATGTACTGTGTATTTCATTGGTTAGATCGTCGGTTCCCAAAGTGTGCGCCGCAGCTCCCAGGGGTGCCGCGGCGCTGTCACAGGGGTGCAGCGGCGCTGTCACAGGGGTGCAGCGGCCCTGTCACAGGGGTGCCGCGGGAAAGCCAGAAAAAAACAAACAAAACATAAACTTACCAATCCGCACGGTGCCAGGACCCAGCATCCTCTCCTCCTATCTCACGCAGCTATAGTGACAAGCTGCGTGAGAGAGAGGGAGAATGCTGGGTCCCGGCGCCGCGCGGATTGGTAAGTTTATGTTTTTTTTGTTTTTTTTTTCTGGCTGGCCGCGGCAGAGGGGACAGAGTGAGAGGGAGCGTGACAGAGGAGAGGGGACAGCATGACAGAGGAGAGGGGACAGCGTGACAGAGGCCAGAGGAGGGGGACAGAGGCCAGAGGAGGGGACAGCATGACAAGAGGGCAAAGGAGAGGGGACAGTGTGACAGAGACCAGAGGAGGGGGGGGCAGAGGGCAGAGGAGGGGGCAGTGTGAGAGGGCAGAGAGGGCAGCGTGAGAGAGGGCAGAGGGGGCAGCATGAGATAGGGCAGTGTGTCTGGATGCAGAGGGGCATTTTTGCATACAACTAAATAAGTATTTCTGTCCTGACCTAAATACTTCTTACATATTTTTGACCCAACTACTTCTAAAACAGGACTGCTCAGTAATTATTTTGGAGGGGTGCCTTGAAAATAATATGGAGACTCTAAGGGTGCCGCGAACTGAAAAAGTTTGGGAACCACTGGGTTAGATCATCAACATATGTCAGTCACCAAAAGCTACAGCAATGAGTCAATGAATGCGCTGTCACTGAGTGAGGTGCCGGCCTAGTATCACAGAGAATGGAATAAAGTTCTGGGCAGCCTCTGAGCCTGTCACTGGCTGTACTGAATACTCTCCCAACTTCAAAGTGGCCGAGAGACTGGACAGCAGGGGGCGCACTAAGCCGATCACCTCACGTCCAAACCAGGGACTAATTTGTGACTTTCTTGTCCCACAGCTGCATTGCAGTAATTATTGGTTTCAGCTTATAACCTTACTTCTATCTCCTACAGGTAACAGTGACAGTAATATATATGTGCTGAATAATTGTAAGTTGCATTTAGTTTATGTATATATTTCATATTGATGATTGTAAATCTAGTTTATACCTGATAACCTTCAGCAACCATTGAGACATTCACCATATTTATATTGTCTAATCTAAGATATACAGGATATAATCTATTGTGCACACATCGGCTACATTGATTTTCCTTGCACACCGTTCTTCCTCTGCTGAGCCACTCTGTCAGTCTCTACATTGGCTGCCTGTATTTCAACGAATCTAATATAAAATTCTTCTACTAACATACAACACAACCGTCTCTGTCTCTAATAGATGAGTTTGTCCACTATCCGAGCGGCTGGCTGCAGATAAATGGTAATTGTTACTATTTCACCAATGAAGGGAAAGCGAGAATGAATGTAGTGGGCGACTGTTAGAGGAGAGGAGCCAGACTGGCCAATGGATGACTGCATCATGAGGGCACCAGGCAAATGAGTGAATGTGTTTTATGCTAATACAAATGACTATGATATTTCTTTATATACACAAACAAAGACAAAGTTTTCTAAATGGGGCACTATAAAGTCTAATCTGCATAAATGTATTTATTTATCATTAATTAAAGCTTTGTAGTTTACCCAGCATCGAAGTATTAAAGTAATAAGTGAGAAGCGAGATTGCTGTGAGCTAACATTTTATTGAAAGCACCGAATGGCCGATGTATTGTAACAAATAGGTGGAGAGAAATACCCTATATCCTCAAGATAAACGAGCATGAGAAAGCTGAATGGTTTAGTCCGTCCATTATATATCATACTTGCCTACTTTAAGGCACTGAAGTCCGGGAAATCCCGGACAGGGGGTGTGACTAGAGGGTGGGAGGGGGCAGCGGTCAATCGCGTCATTTTGGCCCCACCCCCCACGTTGAAAATGATGTTTGATGCAGGGCCAAAATGACGCGATTCACCACGAATCGCGTTATTTTGGCCAGGTTTTTGCCGGATGCGAGAGACCCGGATTTAGGTAGTCTCCCAGACATTCCGGGAGAGTTGGCAAATATGTTATATATCAACGTGTCCTCAGAGGATAGTAATGACAAATATATAAGCTATGCTATAATTACTTCCCCCAGTAAATATTTATAGGATCAGGGGAATAACCCTATTCATTTGGAAAACAACCTGATTTTTTTTTTTACAGCAATATTTTCCTTTCTGTTTCTCTTTCTGTTAATACCATAATAGAAAAATAGAATTCCCCATACAATGGTGGGGCTTTCGTTGGCAGTAAAACTGCTTGTTACCGTTTGATAAGTAGCGATTAATAGAACTCTTTGAAATATCATTGTTTGGTCTCATAGATACTGCAGTAGGTGTGGTCAAAATTATTTCAATGGGCCCCAAATATTCTTACACTCAAATAAATACCTGCAGTAGGTGTGGTTTAAAACAAGTTAATATAATTAGTATATTCAATATATTCAAATTTTACATACAAAACTGTATATCTAACTAAAAAAGATATTCTGGGATGTCTAAAAATAAATTAAGTGCAAATTTAAACAGTAACACTTAAAAAACAAACTCTGTGCATCCATGTACTAAAAATGAAAGTGTAATTTGTGGATTATGCTAATACTCGATGGTATCGGACTATGACATTCATCCATAAACTTGTAACTGCGATTTGATTTAGAGTAACTTCTTGGACTCCATCTCTCAGCTATTAATCATTTCAAGGCAAAATTCCAGGTTTGATGATACTGTAGTTGTAGCCAGAGGCGGATTTAGACCTCATGGTGCCCTAGGCAAGTCATTGGTTTGGGCCCCCCCCCGGGGCCCCCCACACGCCCCCCCAGACCCCCACATGCACCCCCCCAGCCCCCCCACACCCCCCTCTCCTCCCTGAAACAATCCATAGCATTATATTTTTTTAGCATAGCATATACTCCTATAGTTAAGTAGAAGGGTAAGCTATGTGCCGCCGCACATCACACTGCTCCTCCTGCATCACCATGCGGCCCCTCATTATTGTCCCTCTCATCACACTGTGCCCTCCTTTATCATTACACTGCATCACACTGTGCTCTCCTTTATCATTACACTGCATCACACTGGGGTCCCAGCAGTTAAAGAATAATGTCCATGGACCCCATATTTTGTCAAAGGATCTACCAGAATTTTGAATTATACTAATCATATACTCCATACGATGAATATTAAGCTCAGTGGTCGAAGTGGAAGTTTAGAAGTGGTGGTATGAAAAATGTAATGGGAATGTAAACAATTGAATGGAATTTTATTTTTTTACAATGAAGGCAGCATGAGAAGTAACGGTATGGCCGACTACCATATACACCCCACTTCCACCACTGCTTACCTCTCAGTTCACACAAATTGTACTTTATGATTAACACCTAAGTTTAGTTAAAGATAATTACCATGTCAAGAAACTGCAGTTCAGGGTTAGTAAGCCCAGTAATGAAAAAACAGCAGTCTCCTATCACTACCACGTCATAGACCGTCCACCACTACAGTTACTGACTGCAGTCCTCTACCTACAGAAACATGAAAAAGTGCTGGAATGTAATAATCATGTTAATATGTCAGTCTTCTGCATGAATCCCATAGTGCAACATTTAAACAAGTCAGACCTCCTCATAATATAAATCCCACCAGATTCAGGATAGTTGGCAGACTGTGCTGCTCTCTCCTACCTGTTCTTCTCACTTTCATCACTTGTGGCTGCTGTGTCTTTAGATTAGTTGCTGCTTGTCTGGATCCTGGAATGTTGGAGACCCTATTTGGAAAAAAAAATGGGTACATGAAATTTAGTGAACTCCAACCAGCCCCAGTGTTAAATCAATATAGCACCCACATTTTATAAGTAGGCCTCCCTCCAACCAGAACATTAAATTAATAGTGTTACCATTTAAAAAATAAACCTATTTCCCTCCCACAAACAGCCCCTCACACACACACATAATGTAAATACACTGGCCCCTCACACACACAGTGGCCCCTCACACACACATAATACACACACACAGTGGCCCCTCACACACACATAATACACACACACAGTGGCCCCTCACACACACATAATACACACAGACAATGGCCCCTCACACACACATAATACAAACAGGCAATGCCCCCCCCACACACATAATACAAACAGACAATGGCGCCCCAGACACACACACAGTGGCCCCTCACACACATAATACAAACAGACAATGGCCCCTCACACACACATAATACAAACAGACAATGGCCCCTCACACACACATAATACAAACAGACAATGGCCCCTCACACACACATAATACAAACAGACAGTGGCCCCTCACACACACATAATACACACAGACAATGGCCCCTCACACACACACATAATACACACAGACAATGGCCCCTCACACACACATAATACACAGACAATGGCCCCTCACACACACATAATACAAACAGACAATGGCCCCTCGCACACACATAATACACACACACATGCATAATACACACAGACAATGGCTCCTCACACACACATAATACACACAGACAATGCAGGGCCCTCTTAACAACATTTGGGGCCCCCGGGCAAAGCAGTGCACCGGGGCCCCTATATATATATATTAAAAAAAAAATGATTATATATATATGGGCCCTGCAGCCCAGGGGCCCGTCAGAGACATCCATTGCGGAGTGCAGCACGGAGGAGGAGACCAGGGAGGGAGCCGGATCGCCAGCTGAGAGCAAGGTAAGTATTTCCTTCTTCTTTTTTTCAGGAACTTTTTTTTTTAGCTGCCTCTGACGGGCCCCCTGGCCTGCAGGGCTCCCGGGCACCTGCCCATCATGCCCTATGGAAGAGACGGCCCTGAGACAATGGCCCCTCACACACACATAATACACACACACATAATACACACACACACACACACACACACTATTAATATACTACCCTACCCCTCCCCCAACTTACCATTTTACATCTAGGAGCTGTGCAGTCTTCTGTGCAGTCTTCTGTGCATCCCCTTCACACATTGGACGGCACCTGTCATGTGGTGCACGTCCCATGTGACACACATCAGGCCGCACAGAGGAGGGAGGGTGGAGACCAGCCTCCACAGTAGCCCCTCCCCAGTCTCGTGGAACCCCCCGCCCCCCGACTCCCCCCCCCGCATGAGTCGCAAGGAGGGCGGGGTGTTGCGAGTCGGCGGAGGGGCCGAAATTTATTTTTTTCTCTTGTGCCCCCCAGCTGGGCCCCCAGAGAACCGCTAGGCCCTAGTCAGGTGCCTAGGTTGCCTAGCGGTAAATCCGGCCCTGGTTGTAGCCACAATAGGAAGTCATTGTACAACCCCACAGAAAGGTTTGTGTAAAATAAAATAATTTTATTTTCTAAAAAAAGATATAAAGGGGCTTATTTACTAAGTATGTTATTGTAAGATGTAATAAATGGGTATTTAAAAATAAATTATTTTTTTTTTTATCAAAATATACCTATATCAATGTAAAAAATATAGTTAATAAAATCAATAACATTAATAACATATGGTCACCACTGATGTTAAACTATATTAATCTAAACTATCCAATATATATACCTATAATAAATAAAGCATTGCAGTTAATAATATTTCTTCACATTTGATATAATACGTGTAATAAACAAAACCATATAGTTAACATTAAAAACTAAAAAGTGACCCATTTGCACACGTTCATATACAATGTTCATTGATTGGTAATGTAATTAATCAATTAGTAGTACAGTATTTCCACAGCACCATACACTTATTTTTTATAATATGATTGGCTTAAATTTGTAATTTTTTATTTTTTTTTACCATAAAGGACATTTGGTTCAGAACCAGGTAACATAAAATTTAAATGTAATTCAGATGACCAAAATTTTGTAGTTTAATAATCCACGATAATTTCAATGTTTCATGTTTTTGAGTTTTAGTCTTACATTTTTATACATGAAATATTGTACTCTAAGGGCACGTACAGAACAAATTAAATTTTTTATTAAAATATTTAAAACTCATAGAATATGTTACTTTAACCTTATCATTTGTAACACTAATACCGCTTTCATACTGCCGCCCCGGCAATATCCCGGGTTTTTCAAGGCGGGTTTTTGCAGGGGCTCGGAGTGTCCCAGCTCAGAAACACCATTCATACTGCACCTCGGACCCGGGAATTTCCCGGGTTGACCCCATTCATACTGCACAAGTCTGTGCCCTGGCAATTTGTGGGAGTCATCACCAGAGCACTTTTTATTGGCTGAAAGCTGGAATATGAAAAAAAACCTCTCTCTCTCTCCTTGCACCGTTCATAGTGCAGGCAACCCGGGTCCGACCCGGGAATTACCCCTCGATAAATCCCGGGTTGAAGACCCGGGTTTTTAGACCCGGGATTTTTCACTTGTACCATTCATACTGCACCAAGACCTGGGTCGTTTCAGCTCGCCCCGGCAAAAACCCGGGATTTTGGTGCAGTATGAATGGGGTATTATATTGTAGTCTAAATTTTGTAAAAACAATACAGTGTGGGGGATGAGTGTAAATCTGGTTCAGATAGCACATTCAATGTTTTATCTGATCTCTTATGGTTGGTCTACATTGTATTCTCAATGTGGCTGTGCAGCAGAATCAATGTGTATATATATATATATATATATATATATATATAATTAAGATCTTAAGATAAGTGTGTTGCTGGTCAAATGATGTAACTCACACACATACACACAATGCAGTAGTTTACTGTATGTATCTTTATCTTGTGACCTTTAAACTTACATGTCTTCTCCTAAAACGTAATTGAATGAAAAAATGTTTCTCACTTTTTTCTTTATAGAACCCAACAATTCTATAACTGGACTAAATGTATCTTGATAATAAAAGGTTAGCTAATCAGCTCTTACATTGTGTTGCAATGTATCTCTTGTTATCATTGTGTAATACAGCAATACACTATAAAGTAGCAAAAAAACAAAGTTATATACAAAATAACTATATACTATATTATAATATATTTTGTGGCACATAAAATTAAATATTTTTTTTTACACTTTTCAGATGTCTTCATACTCTAGCAGCAAGGTGGCTAAGTGGTTAGCACTTCTGCCTCACAGTGCTGGGGTCATGAGTTCAATTCCCAATCATGGTCTTATCTGTTTGGAGTTTGCTCCAAGTTTCCTCCCACTCTCCAAAAACATACTAGTAGGTACTAGTAGGTTAATTGGTTGTTATCAAAATTAGGGCTAAGCGGGCTTGGATTCCTGTTCGGGTATTCCCGCCGATCGCAAAACTCAGAACGAGGAAAAACCTTGTCATCCCGCCGTCGGATCTTGCGAGATCCGGATTAATATTATTCCCCGCTGCCCGCCGCCATCTTCACCCGGGCATTGGAGCTTGGATTGAAAACACCTTTCAGACTTTTGCCTTGAAAAAGCCAAGAAGCGTTGGCGTTTTGTTTCACCTATCCTCATTGCCTCTTATTTCAATCAAGAATCGCTCCCCAGTTTCAACTAGGAAGGGTATTTCACATAACCCCAGCGATTCTTGTTACTCAGTTTCCTCCAATTTTCGCTACCTCCGCATTATAACAAAGTTCACTGATCCTGCAGTATAAGTCCATTGGTACTGCTATATAACAAAGTTCACTGATCCTGCAGTATAAGTCCATTGGTACTGCTATATAACAAAGTTCACTGATCCTGCAGTATAAGTCCATTGGTACTGCTATATAACAAAGTTCACTGATCCTGCAGTATAAGTCCATTGGTACTGCTATATAAAAAAGTTCACTGATCCTGCAGTATAAGTCCATTGGTACTGCTATATAACAAAGTTCACTGATCCTGCAGTATAAGTCCATTGGTACTGCTATATAACAAAGTTCACTGATCCTACAGTATAAGTCCATTGGTACTGCTATATAACAAAGTTCACTGATCCTGCAGTATAAGTCCATTGGTACTGCTATATAACAAAGTTCACTGATCCTGCAGTATAAGTCCATTGGTACTGCTATATAACAAAGTTCACTGATCCTGCAGTATAAGTCCATTGGTACTGCTATATAAAAAAGTTCACTGATCCTGCAGTATAAGTCCATTGGTACTGCTATATAACAAAGTTCACTGATCCTGCAGTATAAGTCCATTGGTACTGCTATATAACAAAGTTCACTGATCTTGCAGTATAAGTCCAGTGGTACTGCTATATAACAAAGTTCACTGATCCTGCAGTATAAGTCCATTGGTACTGCTATATAACAAAGTTCACTGACCCTGCAGTATAAGTCCATTGGTACTGCTATATAACAAAGTTCACTGATCCTGCAGTATAAGTCCATTGGTACTGCTATATAACAAAGTTCACTGATCCTGCAGTATAAGTCCATTGGTACTGCTATATAACAAAGTTCACTGATCCTGCATTATAGGTCCGTTGGTACTGCTATATAACAAAGTTCACTGATCCTGCAGTATAAGTCCAGTGGTACTGCTATATAGCAAAGTTCACTGATCCTGCAGTATAAGTCCAGTGGTACTGCTATATAACAAAGTTCACTGATCCTGCAGTATAAGTCCAGTGGTACTGCTATATAACAAAGTTCACTGATCCTGCAGTATAGGACCATTGGTACTGCTATATAACAAAGTTCACTGATCCAGCAGTATAATTCCAGTGGTACTGCTATATAACTCCAGTCCAGTGGTACTGTCCTTTGCCGCATATAATTTTTAAAGCTTTTGTCGGGTGTGTGGCGTTTAGGGGTACGCTCTCTTGTGCTGCATATAATGGAGTACAAAAATTTGGAGGATAATATAGGGAAAGATCAAGAACCACTTCCTCCTAATGCTGAAGCTGCTGCCACTAGTCATGACATGACGATGAAATGCCATCAACGTCGTCTGCCAAGGCCGATGCCCAATGTCATAGTAGAGGGCATGTAAAATCCAAAAAGCCAAAGGTCACTAAAATGATGAAAAAAAAGAAATTAAAATCATCTGAGGAGAAACGTAAACTTGCCAATATGCTATTTACGACACGGAGTGGCAAGGAACGGCTTAGGCCCTGGCCCGTGTTCATGACTAGTGGTTCAGCTTCACACAACGATCTAAGCCCTCCTCCTCCCCCCCCTAAAAAATTTAAGAGAGTTAAGCTGTCATCAACAACACAGCAAACAACTCTGCCTTCTAAAGACATGGCATCACAAATCCCCAAGGCGAGTCCAAGGGTGTTGGTGGTTGCGAAGCCTGACCTTCCCATAACTGTACGGGAAGAGGTGACTCCTTCCACCATTTGCAGCACGCCCGCTGCATATGCTGGAAGGATCCCCCACAGTGCAGTTACAGATTTGGATAATGAAGGTGTCAATGTTGTACACCAGGAGGAGGATATTGATGTAGCTGGCGCTGGGGAGGAACTTGACGAGGAGGATGCTAATGTGGTTTTCTTAAATGAGGCACCAGGGGGGGATACAGTTGTTGTCCATGGGATGAAAAAGCCCATCGTCATGCCTGGCCAGAAGACTTATAAATCCACCTCTTCGGTCTGGAATTATTTCTATCCCAATCCGGACAAGAAATGTATTGCCATATGTAGCTTATGTAAAGCTGCAATAAGCAGGGGTAAGGATCTTGGCCATCTAGGGACATCCTCCCTTATACGTCACCTGAAGAACCTTCATAATTCTGTGTTTAGTTCAGGAACTGTGGCTAGGACCGTCAGCAGTCCAGTGACACCAAAATCCCTTGGTGCCGTTGTATCCACACCAGCAACACCCTCCTCGTCAATTTCCTCCTCAATCTGGATCGGAGATAGTCCTGCAGGCCATGTCACCGGCATGACTGAGTCCTCTTCAATCCGGGATTCTTCCGGAGGATCCTGCAGCGCTAAGCCTACTACTGCCGCTGCTGCTGTTGCTGCTTGGAGTCGGTCATCTTCCCAGACGGGAAGTCATAAAACCGCTACGTCTTTCACTAAGCAATTGACCGTACAACAGTCATTTGCCATGAGCACGAAGTACGACAGCAGTCATCCTATCGCAAAGCGGATAACTGCGGCCTTGACAACTATGTTGGTGTTAGACGTGCGTCCGGTGTCTGCCATCAGTGGAGTGGGATTTAGACGGTTGATGGGGGTATTGTGTCCCCGGTACCAAATCCCGCCTAGATTCCACTTCACTAGGCAAGCGATACCCGGGATGTACAGAGAAGTACGAAAAAGTGTCCTCAGTGATCTGAAAAATGCGGTTGTACCCACTGTCCACTTAACCACGGACATGTGGACAAGTGGTTCAGGGCAAACTAAGGACTATATGACTGTGACAGCCCACTGGGTAGATGCATTGCCTTCTGCAGCAACTTCAGCAGCAGCATCAGTAGCAGCATCTCCGAAACACCTGCTCGTTCCAAGGCAGGCAGGTTTCAGTATGAGGCACAACGCCGACAACCTCTTAGAGAAACTGAGGGAAATCATCTCGCAGTGGCTTACCCCACTTACGCTCTCCTGGGGATTTGTGGTGTCGGACAGCGCCAGTAACATTGTGTGGGCATTACATATGGGCAATTTCCAGCACGTGCCATGTTTTGCCCACACAATAAATTTGGCATTATCTTAAAAGGGACAGGGGTGTGCAGGATATGCTTGCGGTGGCCCGCAAAATTGCGGGACACTTTCGCCATTCTGCCACTGCCTACCGAAGACTGGAGCACCATCAAAAAAGCCTGAACCTGCCCTGCCATCACCTCAAACAAGAGGATGTGACGCGCTGGAACTCCACCCTCTATATGCTGCAGAGGATGGAGGAGCAGCAAAAGGTCATTCAAGCCTACACAGCCACCTACGACATAGGCAAAGGAGTGGGAATGCGCCTGAGTCAAGCGCAGTGGAGACTGATTTCCGTGTTGTGCAAGGTTCTCCAGCCGTTTGAACTTGCCACATGAGAAGTCAGTTCCAAAACTGCCAGCTTGAGTCAGGTGATTCCCCTGATCAGGCTGTTGCAGAAGCAGCTGGAGAAAGTGATGGAGGAGCTGGTAAAGCATTGTGATTCCACAAAGCATGTAGCTCTTGTGGATGAAGCCCTTCGTACACTTTGCCAGGATCCGAGGGAGCTCAGTCTTTTAAAGTCAGAGGAATACATTCTGGCCACAGTGCTCGATCCTCGGTTTAAACCGTATGTTGTGTCTCTGTTTCCGGTGGACACAAGTCTACAGTGGTGCAAAGACCTGCTGATCGGGAGATTGTCATCTGAAGAGGACCGTGACATGCCAACAGCTCCTCCTTCATTTTCTTCCACACCTGTGGCTGCGAGTAAACAGCTGAGATTTCCTAAACGACCCGCTGGCGGGGATACAGAGAACATCTGGTCCGGACTGAAGGACTTGCCAACGATTGCTGACATGTCTACTGTCGCTGCATTGGATTCTGTCACCATTGAAAAAATGGTGGAGGATTACTTTGCTGACAGCATCCAAGTAGACATGTCAGACAGTCCTTACTTGTACTGGCAGGAAAAAAAAGCAGTTTGGAAGCCCCTGTACAAACTGACTCTATTTTACCTGAGTTGTCCCCCCTCCAGTGTGTACTCGAAAAGAGTTTTTAGTGCAGCAGGGAACCTGGTCAGTGAGCGGCGAAGGAGGTTGCTTCCGCAAAATGTTGAGAAGATGATGTTCATCAAAATGAATTATCAATTCTTCAATGAAGACCAGCAATGGCCTCCAGAGACTACAGAGGGACCTGTGATTGTGGAGTCCAGCTGGGACGAATTGATAATGTGTGAGGATGAGGAAGTACACACTGAAGGGGGCGAGGAATTAGAGGATGAGGATGAGGACGACATCTTGCCTCAGTAGAACCAGTTTACTTTGTACAGGGCGAGATGAATAGCTTTTTTTGTGTGGGGACCCAAACAAACCAATTATTTCAGCCACAGTAGTTTGGTAGGCCCTGTCGCTGAAATGATTGGTTTGTTAAAGTGTGCATGTCCTTTTTCCGCAGCATAAGGGTGGGTGGGAGGCCCCAAGCACAATTCCATCTTGCACCTCTTTTCTTTCTTTGCCAGCTCGTTTTGTGGGGGTCCAAATGAACCAATCATTTCAGCCACAGTTTTGTAGGCCCTGTCGCTGAAATGATTGGTTTGTTAAAGTGCGCATGTCCTATTTCACCAACATAAGGGTGGGTGGGAGGACCCAAGGACAATTCCATCTTGCACCTCTTTTTTTGGCATTGTGTGCTCTTTGGGGCCTCGCTTTTCAAACTGCCATCCTGTCTGCCACTGCAGTGCCACTCCTAGATGGGCCACGTGTTTGTGCAGCCCACTTGTGTCACTTAGCTTAGTCATCCAGCTGCCTCGGTGCAACCTTTTGGCCTAAAAACAATATTGTGAGGTGTGAGGTGTTCAGAATAGACTGGAAATGAGTGGAAATGAATGTTATTGAGGTTAATAATAGCGTAGGAGTGAAAAAAAAAAAAACACAAAAAAAACATAAATCTGGATTGTAGCTGTTTTTATGCTTTTTAAAAATAAAATCAGAACCCAAAACCTTGAGGGGGGTGTTTTGGCAAAACCCATTAGAACCCAAAACCTGAAGGTAATCAGAACCCAAAACCCAAAACACGGAAAGTGGCCGGTGCACATCCCTAATCAAAATTGACCCTAGTCTGTCTGTGTGTGTATCTATATTAGGGAATTTAGACTGTAAGCTCCAATGGGGCAGGGACTGATGTGAATGAGTTCTCTGTACAGCGCTGCAGAATCAGTGGCCAGTGCCGTAACTAGACAATTTAGTGCCCTGGGCGAGACAGGGCACCGGTGCCCCCCATCTAAGTGGGAGTGACATTTGCCAAGTGGGTGTGGCCAACCTAATGTGGGGGTGTGGCTAGCACTTTACTAAAAGAATTCTGTTACACATACAATGAAGTTCATTGTTTCCCTGTAAGGAAGTATGTCAATGTTTACATTTAGTTGTGAAATACAAGCAGGTTGACAGTGTACAGCCTAGCCTGATTAAGTTATTGAATTATATTATAATATAAACAGCCTTGCATGTATAGAACAAACAATTATCACCTGAGTGTGAACTGTAGAGTATACATATAATACATATAGCTAAATACATTGGTCCTTAGCTAGAGTTAGATATAAGTCCAAAACAAAAGATCAAAATGCGCTTTTTAATACAAAAATACTAAAAAGGAGTATGTATTAATACTAAAAAGGAGTATGTATCATTCCATATACATATGAAAGAGGGTGACATTCACAGGACACGGTGGCATGCTCCTCAAGGTGAAGAGGCAGCATGGTATTAGAAGCCGACTGCCCCAGAGCATTGCACCTTTAACCTCTCCACTGCTGGACAAGCTATCTTGAGAAAAAATTAAATACAAAAATAGAATGTAGGAATAAGTGCTCCAATTCAATCAGTCTACCTTCCCTGTCACAAGCAGCATGTAGTAAGATTCTCCCCAAATCTCAATACCACATATTTGCTAAATCTACAGTGCTCAGTGTCAGGGCATCAATTCCCACAAACAATAAAATAATATAAAATAAAATAAAATGAAAATAAAATATAAATGATAAATAAATAAATAAATAAATGAAAAATATTTGAAATAGATAAAAGGAATTGATTATGAAAATGTAGATATATAAACACTCTCACACCAAGGTGTGTATATAGATGATTTTACATGAAATCTGATCATATGTCAGTGATTTTGGAGTGTAATTGAAGGTAAACTGTCATATCCCATAACGATAATACATTATAAATGTATTGAATGATAAATGTTTATATTCCTGGGCTCCTTGGTATAGAGTCCGATTCTAGCACAATATCTTATCCGATGAAAGTAACTGATAGTACCGTGGGATGAGTTCTTAACCAAATCACTGCGATGTCACCCAATGCTGCAGATCTAGAGACTGTACTCCGGCGCGCTTGAGGTCAGGCTATATCCCAGGTAATAAATGGAGAGTTATTTCTCCTAAGGATGTTGATGTTCCACCTGCTCTGTGTCTGCCTCGCAGTGTAGTTTCCTGGCGTGTTCGCTCTAGTCATGTGATACACCCAAAACGAGGCCAGAAAATATTGTCAGTTTCACAAAACTTTATTGCACATCACAAATTTCTCAGTACTTACACTGAAGTATTTATCATTTATATTTTATTTTCTTTATATTATTTTATTGTTTGTGGGAATTGATGCCCTGACACTGACCGCTGTAGATTTAGCAAATCTATCTTGAGACAATCATACAGATTACCTGGATGCAGCAGCCACGCGCAGTAATGAAAGGCTGGATTCTTCAGTCATTTAGTTTCACAGTGCAACGAATGTGCGTTCCAAATGCCGACTTTCCTGTCAGTGGAACGCACATGCGTTCCACTGTGAAACTAAATGACTGAAGAATCCAGCCTTTCATTACTGCGCGTGGCTGCTGCATCCAGGTAATCTGTATGATTGTCTCAAGATAGTTTGTCCAGCAGCGGAGAGGTTAAAGGTGCAATGCTCTGGGGCAGGTAGCGGGTAGCTGCTGCGCCCCCTTGGGCTTGCGCCCTGGGCGACGGCACCGCCCGCACCTCCCTTGTTACGGCTCTGTCAGTGGCGCTATATAAATAACTGGTGATGATGATGATGATAGCAGAAACAAGGATTTGGAGACTACACAACTGGAACTAAGTGCACCACAGAGTAAATCCAGCCCCCCACCCCCAAAAAAAATAATTAAAAGGACGCCACACTTTTGTTTAGCTGAAAATGAGGTCCTAGTAGAGGCAGTCTTCAAAAACGACTCTGTATTATTTGAAAAGCCAGCTGCCTATAGTTATGGGACAGAGGCCAAGTAAGCGGTTTGGCGAAGTGTTGCAGAGACGGTGACTGCGGTGGGCCATTGCCGAAGAAGCACCAAAGTTTTAGAGAAACAATGTCAATATTGCAAAATTACTGTTAAGAGGAAGCTGTCCATGGTTCACCAGCACGCAGAGGGAACTGGCGGTGGTCCTGCATTGTATGTGGAAATAGTAGAATGGGAGAAAAAGATTAGGGACCACATATCTCCCACAGCAGTCAGTGGTACAGCAGCTGGAATGCACACAGGAGAGGATTCCTTGCAGAGTACATGCCTTTTACTTGTAGAATAATACATGTAAATATTTAATTAAAATGTCAAATATTTCTAACAAAAAATTGTTTGTGTTTGCCACTACAGGTGCAGTGCCAACTAATTTGCCTTCAACTTCACTTGTATCAGGTAATATTCACGTGTCTTGTGCCAGGAAAATAAAAAAATGTTATTAGTTGCAAACTTATCAAATACAGCAACGATTTTAAGTGATGCAGAGTCCACAAAGTTTATAAATGCAACTGCAGCATTAAGTATATCAGACTGAAATCATTTCTCCACTAACTCTACTTTTATTAAGTGATGCAGAAAACACATTCTTCAGGACTCCAACAGTATTAACTGATAGAGTCCAACCCTGTTTCAGATACATGGAAAAAGTGGTCCCCTATGGCGCAGACACATGTGTAGGGTGTAACAAACTGCAACAGATTCTTGTATATAAGCGAGCACACGGCTCGGCAAACATCACCTGGATTGGGGTGACGAATGGTCCCAATGCAAATAGTACCAGATATATGATGGTACAATACAATCAGCATTTATTGTTCAACAAAATCAAGACAGTGGCTCAGCAGGCATCTTGCTGAGTGTCCATTAGATAACAAATAAATAAATAGTACATGTACTTTTCAATCCGAAGGGATAATCAATAAACATGCACCATATAAATACATATACTGGAAACACAGCCAAAGGAGATATTAGTCCACCTGTAACTCCGGTAAACATACAATTAAGTGTGCACAGTCCAAGAGGATAATGTCTCTGTATATCCTTAGGAGGAGTGGATCCGATAAACAACATAGGCATCCAAACGTGATCCAGTGGAGTGAACACGCTCAGTCCAGGAGTATAAGTTTGTGGTTTAACAGGAAAAAGGACTTACCCTTAAAGGGGACGGTATCCGGGTCCTGTTTTAAAATCTTTGCTGTGTCCAGCAGCGTGACTGGTGGTAGAGCGATGTGTAGTCTCATCTGAAGTTGAAAGGTCGCGGCCGCGACTCGATTAAGGTGTAAGAAATCCTTTTTCGTAACGATGTAAAGCCACGATAGGAATGATGTGTGTCAACGTGTAACCAACGCGTTTCACCAAAATAGGCTTCTTCAGGGATAGCAATAATGGCTCATGATTCCTTTGTAGAGTTTATATAAGGCGCCTTTCTCCGTGATAGGTAGGTTTTTCAGGCCTCCTATTGGTGCTCATGGATGTGAGCAAGGTCAGCATCCAATTATATTCGGAGATTGTCATTGTGGGCGGTAGGCTGTATTGCAGTTGATCATTGGTCCTAGAGCATGATTGACGTAGACAATGGCCAATGGTGAGTAGTATGATGAGGACTACGATCGGAAATGGAACACTTGGTGTTACAGAGTTAGCAAAAGTCCATAATACTGGAGAGAAAGTGAACTCTAATGCACCGTCTGAGACTCGAAAGCAGCGGATAGAATTAAACACTTCCAGAAGCGCTGTTCTCCTATTTCGCCGGGAGACATTAATATGGACTCCTGGTCATGGTGCATAAATACACTGCCAGCACCAGATTTAATAAACATACAGTGTTCATTTACTTTTAGTCACAGCGGTCATATTGGCACAAATGAACCAAATGAACCAAAGGGATGTATTAAATGTAATAATGGAGTGGTACGCACAAAGTGCTGGTAAGTATAGGGCAGATATAGCAGTTGACAGGACTGATCAAAGGAAATGACCCAGCTCGAAATCGATGTTGAGGCCCTGTGGTGTTAGGGATTTAATGCAATAGATCCATTCAGACTCTTTTTGGGAGATGGTCTTAACATAATCCCCACCCCTCCATGGTCTAGCAATTTTCCTAATGGCAATAAATTGCAGTAGGGAAGGATCTTTGGAGTGATGCGTTGTAAAGTGTGCTGGGACACTATGTGTATCGAGGCCCTTTTTGATGTTCCTATGGTGTTCGGAAATCCTAACACTAAGTTTCTTGATTGTCCTCCCGATATACTGCAAACCACAGGGGCATTCAAGGAGGTAAATGAACCCTGTGGTGTCGCAAGTCAGTCTGCTGTCAAATGTGAATTTTTCCCCAGTGACATTGGATTGGAATGACACAATTGGTTTGGTACTAGTGACACGGCTAGTTTTACATGCACAACACTGATGGCAATGGTAGAAGCCTTCTCTGTGTCTTTTAACCAAGTACCTAAAGCGGGGTGGTTTTGGGCGGAATGGTACTGCTAACAAGTTGTTTCTTCAGATTATTGGCTTTGGTGTAAATAAATCTAGGGGTTGCTGGGAGAATTTCTTTCAATGTGGTATCCCCCAGAAGCACATTCCAGTGTTTCTTAAAAATGTTTTCGATTATCTTTGAGTCGAACTAAATTTGGTAATGAAGGGCATGGGCAAAAGTACAGGCTCTTTTTTATGGATAGTAAGAAGGTGTTCCCTATCAGTGTGTTTAATGGATTCAAGAGCTTCCTCTACTAGTTGTGGTTGGTACTCCCTTTCAAGGAACCTTTCTTTAAGAACATTGGCCTGCAAAGCAAACTGTTCTGGTTTCGAGCAATTCCGTCGGATTCTCGTGAACTGGCCCTTAGGAATGTTGCGTACCCAGTTGTTATGGTGGTTGCTGTTAAAGGGTGATTCGATTTTGAGCTGGGTCATTTCCTTTGATCAGTCCTGTCAACTGCTATATCTGCCCTATACTTACCAGCACTTTGTGCGTACCACTCCATTATTACATTTAATACATCCCTTTGGTTCATTTGGTTCATTTGTGCCAATATGACCGCTGTGACTAAAAGTAAATGAACACTGTATGTTTATTAAATCTGGTGCTGGCAGTGTATTTATGCACCATGACCAGGAGTCCATATTAATGTCTCCCGGCGAAATAGGAGAACAGCGCTTCTGGAAGTGTTTAATTCTATCCGCTGCTTTCGAGTCTCAGACGGTGCATTAGAGTTCACTTTCTCTCCAGTATTATGGACTTTTGCTAACTCTGTAACACCAAGTGTTCCATTTCCGATCGTAGTCCTCATCATACTACTCACCATTGGCCATTGTCTACGTCAATCATGCTCTAGGACCAATGATCAACTGCAATACAGCCTACCGCCCACAATGACAATCTCCGAATATGATTGGATGCTGACCTTGCTCACATCCATGAGCACCAATAGGAGGCCTGAAAAACCTACCTATCACGGAGAAAGGCGCCTTATATAAACTCTACAAAGGAATCATGAGCCATTATTGCTATCCCTGAAGAAGCCTATTTTGGTGAAACGCGTTGGTTACACGTTGACACACATCATTCCTATCGTGGCTTTACACCGTTACGAAAAAGGATTTCATACACTTCAGGCGCTTGCGCATGCGCACCTGAATCGAGTTGCGGCCGCGACCTTTCAACTTCAGATGAGACTACACATCGCTCTACCACCAGTCACGCTGCTGGACACAGCAAAGATTTTAAAACAGGACCCGGATACCGTCCCCTTTAAGGGTAAGTCCTTTTTCCTGTTAAACCACAAACTTTTACTCCTGGACTGAGCGCGTTCGCTCCACTGGATCACGTTTGGATGCCTATGTTGTTTATCGGATCCACTCCTGCTAAGGATATACAGAGACATTATCCTCTTGGACTGTGCACACTTAATTACATGTTTACCGGAGTTACAGGTGGACTAATATCTCCTTTGGCTGTGTTTCCAGTATATGTATTTATATGGTGCATGTTTATTGATTATTCCTTCGGATTGAAAAGTACATGTACTATTTATTTATTTGTTATCTAATGGACACTCAGCAAGATGCCTGCTGAGCCACTGTCTTGATTTTGTTGAATAAATGCTGATTGTATTGTACCATCATATATCTGGACCATTCGTCACCCCAATCCAGGTGACGTTTGCCGAGCCGTGTGCTCGCTTATATACAAGAATCTGTTGCCGTTTGTTACACCCTACACATGTGTCTGCGCCATAGGGGACCACTTTTTCCATATATATAGACTCTCTAGGGTTGGAACTACCCTTGTACTCCGTCCCCCAGGCAGCAACACTCACTTGCACACTAAAAGGGAGCACGGTAGCCCACCCCCTATACTCTATCCTGTTTCAGATACACCTACTGTCTTACGACAAGCTGTAGATTCTTGTAGTAGCATCGGATCTTTAACAACAGTAAGCCCCATACTGGTAGCCCGGAACGGACATCACAGAGAGAAAAAAGAAAACGAAAATGTCTGAAACGCTATTTGGAGTGGTGAAAAAAAGGGTACATATAGAAATCCAATATTTTATAAAAAGTTTTTTTTTCCATCAAGATAAAATAAATTTTACAAATCAGACACAAAACAGTCTATATGCATACCTTCTAAAATGAAGTCTGTCTAAAAATGTATTTTTCATGAAGCCTAAATTTTAATTTTTTTTATATTTTTCATAGTTAGGACCAAAAAGTGTGGAGGAGGGTGTTTTAGCTCATTCTTCAAGAAAAATAGGTAAGGGAAAATTAAAAATTTTTAGGTTTTAATTTGAAAATAACATAATAGAGACATCACATTATCATTTTAAAGGCCAGTGTGTATCATACACCTCACTGTATCAGTCATTGCAGGACGGTTAAACATATATCCATCTGTTTAAGCAACATAACAGGTTTTCTTCTCCTCCCGCAAACTGTCCAATTATTATTAATTTAATTATTTCAGTGGGGTCATGGAACAAATTGGTTTTAAAAATAAAAAAAAGTTAATATTACATTTTAAAAATATTTTTTTTTCTAATATTTTATCCAATAATGTTATATTATCTTTGAAGAGAGAGGACGTTTTTAAAAACTAAATTGAATTTTATTTAATTCTTCTCTTTCACAGAACTTAAGCGCTAAACTAAAGCTCAGCTCTATTTTAAAGCGACAGTGCGCTATAATCACACAGGACAGTAACAGGGACACCCTGCCAAAATCTGAATGTGACACTAAAAAAAAATATATTATTTGGTATGGTATTTAATGCCTTGCGAAACAAAAGAAACAGACATACCACAATCGCAACTAGTGACATTTCAAAACAAACCCAAATTATGTCTGTTACGTAGGAAAAAGCTAAAGTCTTGTTGGAAAAAGCATTTGAAACAGTTATCTAAGAAAAGGTTTGAAAATCACTTTTTTTTAGAAATGCTGAGTGACGTTAAAAAAAAATCAACATGAAATTGAAAAAAAAAATGTTATGTGTAAACTTATTAAAGAAAATTGTGCTAATGTGGCAAGTCTGGCATAAATGCAGTTGTCTAATCACACAGAGTTTATGGGTGAGTTTAGTACATTCAGTAGAGACATGCTTGTTGTACTTACACATCATTAGGCTAGGTACACACTGAAGAATTGTCCGACCTGTTATCTCAAACGATTGTACCTACAACTGAAGGTCCGATCAGTCTGGCGATTCATGCATACACACTATACAATTTACCTTCAGATCTGTGCTCTTCATCTGGTCCTTCATCTGGTCCTCTAGTCTTCGGAGAATGACAGCACAATATTCATTCATTCATTCTTGTCACATTGTCACACTGATTAAAATCGCCTTCTTATAGCTATCCACATATACTAACGAATTTTGTTAGCTTCTGTGACTCTGAAACAAAACATTCTGTCTTAGAACGAACAAATTAATTATTCCTTCTACTCTCTACATTTATTCACCAGGACATTCATCGCTAGCATCAGCTGAAAAGAGCCCGACTCTGTAAACTCTATGGAAATCGTGAGCATGAGTGTATACACACTGCATGATCAGTCTGTGATTGGTCGGAAAATATTAAACAGTACGACCAACCAAATAAAATGATAATCGGCACTTTGGGATGACTTTCGACCATCGTGTCACTATACACAGTAACCCGACTTCCGACCGAACGGTCGTATGGCGGCTTATTTGACTTATTAGACGAAAATGCTCCCGTGTGTACCTAGCCTTAAGCTGGGCACACACTACACAGTTTTCGTCCAATAATCGCCTCAAACAGCCGTCATACGACCGCTCGTTCAAAAGTCGGGTCAGTGTGTGCAGTGACACGATGGTCGAAAGTCTGCCCAAATGGACTATTATCGCCTCATTTGGTTGGTCGTACCAGTTAATATTTTCGGTCCAATCTCGTTTCCGCTGTGTAGTGTGTATAAACTTCCGACCGATCCACGACAATCCTCCGATACTTCCTCAACCTGGGGGGCGTGTGTATGTTAATTTTTTATGTCAATCCCAGTCCCACTTGGTGCGGAGTCCGCACATCACTGTGTTTTGTATCGATGTATATTGCACCTGTCTGGCTGCAGACCATTACACTTGTGTAAAGCATGTGTGTTATTACCCTTTGCGTCTTTATACACTTATACCTTTATAACCTATTAACTTTATATTAACCTTTATTAACTTATAATTGTGAAGTACCCAGAATAAACCACACAGTGTTCAAGCAACATTTTTATTGCTGGAAAAGGTACAAAAATTTTAACACACACAGAAAGATCCGCATGAGAAGTGAGCGCGCCCATACCAATCACAGAGCTAAGTACTGCAGAGTATTATTTTTAGTATTTAATATTTTTAAAGGTGCTACTGGTTTGTGACAGAACAGGTCTTGATGTCGTTTCTATTCCCTTTGATTTCTTTATCTACGAAACAAGGAAATAAAAAATGTTTAACATTTAACTTCAATATCTGTAATTTATATTCATCGACATAAATACTCTCAATTTCTCACCTTGCACACTGCTCGAGATCAGTTTATATTTTGGTCTCTGTGGTGAAATCGCAATAATAGCTGGCTTAACATCCGAGCATTCTGGAAAACAGGCGTCATTTTGGTTATTATAACGGTACAGGTATGTGCCCAAAGCATATACATGTCTACACATGTTCACTGAAATACCTTCGTGTAGAACTTCTTTAGTATATTTTTCTTTTCTTTTTTCAATTTTTCCTTGTTTGCTAACAGGTGTAACATTAGTGGTATCAGTGGTATCTAGGCCTTCTCACCGTTAATTCTTCGCTCTGACATAAAAAATTAGGTTATAAATTAGCCTATTACATTGCTTTATGTGACACTACATCTACACTACAGGTACACTACATGTGCTACTGACCTTTTTTAATGTTGTTGTCGTCCTGGTCCAGTACTTTGACCATCATCTCCACCTCACTTGGCCTCATTGGATTTGCTCTTTGCTCTTCTTGAGTATCTCCATCCCCCACCTTAACTTTTCCAACATTTTTTGGCCCTTCCAGCACCATCTCTGACTCTGTCTTCGTCCTCGTCTCCATAGCTGCAACCCCCACTGACATCTTCTCCTCACCCGCAACCCCCACTGACACCTTCTCCTCACCCGCAACCCCCACTGACATCTTCTCCTCACCCACAACCCCCACTGACACCTTCTCCTCACCCGCAACCCCCACTGACATCTTCTCCTCACCCGCAACACCCACTGACACCTTCTCCTCAACCTTAACACCCACTGACACTTGCTCACTCGCCATCTTCTGACGTTCCTCGGCGCCAAACAGGTTCCTCTGTCATTTTATACACTCAGACATGGGCGTTCATTTCTGCTGTCGACCAATCAGCGATGATGCACGCTGAGAATGGAGCATTCCATTACATACGAAGGGATTTTATTATTAGGGAATATTCATTGCATTCCACTTTAGCAGTTAAATGTTTTTCTAAATTTAATGTATATTACTAAACTTCTATTTTATATAAATGAACGAAGAGACAGTGTTGCCTTCTCTTTTTATGCAGCTTTGGGAGTTTACTATAGCGAAAGCTTTGCCCCTTTATGCTAATGTATTTGGTATCTGGTTACATTTCCCGCAAATGTCGCTGCAGTGTGTACGAAATTGAAATCATTGCTCACGACAACATGGCTGTAAAAAGTCGCTAAAGGGACATCCGCTCTTCCCTTTATCATCCTAAACAAGGCTAGTGTGTATGCAGTCCCTGGACCGAGCGATCGAACCATCGGTCGCATGTATAATCACTCGGCATAAAAAGTTGGTCGAAATTTCTGTAGTGTGTACCCAGCTTTAGGTAGTAATGATGGTAGTACACACCCATCCTCTGACAGTACCTAATTAAACATAGAGCCTCACAATCTTGAAAAAGACAGTCTTTTGAATAATTGAAAGTCAAGTAAGATTTATTTTCGGTCAAATCTAATTAACTGTTTTGTATCCAACATAATCCCAAAAATTTTTGGCTGGTATTTTTTTTTATTTTTCGAAAAAATAGTTAATAATATATTTATATATTTTATTTTATACTCATAAATAGTTGGAGATCTATTTTTGTTGGACATGCCATTTAATTTGTTTTATATTCTACATTGTTTTTTGTTTACATATATTTTACTATCTTATATGTATATTATTTTCAAATAAAGCTTTCTGTTTAATTTTGCTATAATAAAAATCCTTTTGGTTAATACCGTTGTGTTATATTTCAATATAAAGTTAACAATTTTAGGGGGGTATTCAATTGTTGCTCCGGCCGCCGGAAGAACGAGCGCGTTAAAACTATTACCGTTTATATGGTAATTACTCGCCGATGTTTACCGTATAAACGGTAATAGTTTTAACGCGCTCGTTTTTTTGCGGTCCGGAGCAACAATTGAATACCCCCCATAAAGTTCATGACTTTAAAGAGAAACTTGGACATATATCATATGTCTCTGGTAGTCCAGACAATTTGTCTTTCCAAAAGCAAATAGCTGTCTAATTCTTATCTGAAGTCATGGGCTAACTAAAGGTCAGCAAGGTTGCAAAAACAAATATAAAAAAGGGCAAGTAATGAGATGTCTTGCTAATACAATGGATTCAAAGACTGACTTAAGATATTGAGTATATGCAGGGTTACAGTATCACAGTACATTTGGATATAGTGTTTTAGCTTAATAAATATTTGTGCAGACCTAGTTATACCTCTGTAATATGTTTAATGACACAGTGATGGAAAGTGTTGTAGGGAAATTATAACGCACTATTGAGAAACAAAATAAAGTATGGTATAATTAAAGGTTATCTAACATTTCACTGGATTAGAAAAATCTTATATTACATTTATTTCATACTAAAAGTAAACACACAAAGAAGCCATTAGATGGGAATATAAAATTGAATAGTCCGCATGAAGGATACTTAATTATTGAATAGATCATATGGGTGTAGTATATAATGTACAATAGTATACTTACACATTTAATGTAATAAAAAATATTTCTTTACAAAAGCGTTTAACAACACTGATAATGTTCCTTCAACAGGTTGTGCTAAGACAATATAAAATGTTAAATAAAAGAAAATGCGTAAAATTAGCACATTTTCTTTAATGTATACTTACAGTGTTAACAAACATTTCACCTCATTTACGTTTCCCTGATCCACATATTATATGTTCTAATATAGAAGTACAATATATTATAACAACACATACATTTTGGTGTGAAGAGCAGGTGATTAGATCAAACCAAAAACCTTTGTTATGTATAAATAAAGCTCTACATATATACACCATTCCTCCAATTAATCTTAAACACATTTAATTTCAGGTAATTAACTGATTAATGTTGCTACAATGAAGGGCTACATTGTAATAACTACATTACTGGGTGACGTCATTTCAGAAACTACTGTTGTGTTGTATTCACAGCAGTCTGTGGGTATTGACTCCCAACGTTTTTCTGATACATACCTAATGTTAAACGTGAATAACGACTACATTTTGTCCATCCATCATAAATTGTGTTTGTGAAACAAGGTAATTCAGCGTTCTAAAAATATCAAAATCTAACTGAAATAAATAATATTGACCTGTGGGCCTGCTGCAGTGGACAATGTAAGTTTAAAAGAAGATCTCGTACTTTGATGACTACAGTTTCATGTTCATTATGTACGTCAAGGTGTGTGAACAATTTATAAAGAGGACAAATACAATACTACAATGCACTATTAATCCATGGAATGGTGGAGTAGGAAGTCTTGTGGTCTGGACAATGTTGTTATGTGAAACCTTGGTTTCTATAGACATAAGAAAACCAACTTTCCAAATATTAGTAAGGAGAAAATATAAAAATGTCCAGTAAAATTCCAAACCAGTGCTTTTCAAGTTGATTTCTGCACCATAGGCTGATTTGCTAGTTAACTGTTGGTACACATCTGTGGCGTTCTCCTAGGAAAGAAAAAAAATTAATCTGTGCATGCCCAGAACTGGATTATGCGCCACAGAATGTAGCAACGTTCAAGGACACTTACAACAGCCTGCAATTTCAGGGAGGGGATCAGGTGCGCACTTAGGGAGGGTTTCTTGATGCCTGAAAAAACCCCCACACTCTGTTTCACTATATGAATAAAGCTAGCTGACGATTGATGGCCCAGAATACCGTACTTGTGGGCCGCTATTCTAGTATGTAAATCAAATATGCACAGAGAGGAAGTATGTTCATACTTCCTCTCTGAGCAGCATGTGAGTGGAGCAGATAGGGAAGCAGGCCAAGAGGTACAGAGGGTGATGGAATTGTAGAAGGAGCACACAAGGAAAGAGGGCCCTGCTCCTGAGAGCTTACATCTTAAAGGGAAGGGGGAGACACAAATAGGGTGGTACCAACTGGGGGAGAGAGCCAGGACAAGGGAGTTAGGAGGTGGACTGATAGACTTGAATAAAGAAATGAGTCTTAAGGGCACGCTTGAAGCCTTTGAGAGTAGATGCTAACCTGATGGAACGTGGAAGATCGCTCCACAGCAGGGGAGCAGCTCGGCCAAAGTCTGGAAGACTGTAATAGGATTGGTCACCTGCTTATATGTATTTTATGCACTCGGCTAAGTACACCCTAGTTGGTTAAAACTGTATGTATGATTGTGCAGTTTTGAGGCTGTGCAGTTTGTCATTTTCGTATGTTTCTGCAGGTATGGGTAAGGCACTATCTGTACCTTTTCAGATAGGTTTTAGTTTTTCATTTTCTCTCTCCCTGTGTAACACCTTTAAATCTTCAGAGTACTGAGGAGAAACAGAGGGGAACCAGAAAGAAAAGCTGAAACAGAAGACTCTGAGATTCCGCTACAACACCTACGGACATAACGGACATCGGAAGTGTAAGACACTTATCTGCCTACATTGTAAATTTCCGCACTTCATCTTCAACGATTACTGACATTGAGACTCTAAGGTTATTTTAACCATGAGGAACTGTCACACGGTGCTTATTCGGCTTCCATAAACAAAGACTAAGACACTCACCTGTGCCTCATTAGCAGCTCTCAAAACCTTAGTCTTGATCTGCACATGTGCAGACTGAGTACCTGTCTGTTGCTGGCAAGATTCCTATTGGTTCCTGGTTCTGGCTCTAAACTTGAAAAGGCACCTCCTCCCATTCCTCTGGGCCTGTTGATCAAGTTACCTGTCTGATTAGGTTTCTACCTATTCTGTGTGCTCTCACCTGGATCGTCAGTGCCTCTGCTGTGCTGCTGTTTAAAGGCTATACTGCTCAAGCTGCACCTGTCTCTCCTGTGTTGCTGTTCCATGGGTTACACTACTCAAGCTGCACCTGCCTTCATTGTATTGCTGTTCCACGGGCTGGATCGCTTAAGCTACACTTATCTTCATTGTGCTGCTACTACACGGGCCGTGCTGCTCAAGTTACATCTAACTCTACTGAGTTACCCCTCCATGGACTGCACCACTCAAGATCATCTACTGCACATTTGTCTCGGTGGCTCAGTGGTTATTACAGGTCGTATCATCTAAGCTGCTCCTTGCTGGCTGGATTGTTACTTGTACCTCCTGTATCGTGCTGCCTCATTGTGGTCTCATATACCTGCTGCATTACCATCTCCACTTTGTTGCTGGACTGTTCCTGCTATTGCTATATTTGAATACACTGATTATACTGCTATATTGTATGCACTCATACTACAATGCCAGTGGCACTGCTCACCCTGTTGCTATGTTCCTTGTGCCTATTTACTAAGACTTTCTGTGATCCTTCAAGCATCATTAAATCGCTGATTGTACTTTATCCTGCATCTGTTGTCTATTCGCTGTCTGGGTATAGAACTGACATTACCAGTGTGCCTACTTCACATCAGTTACTATCACTCCCCCAGGACTCTGCCCAACACCCCTGCTAGGGGTAACATCTCTTGGGTAGATCCAAGAGTCCAGAATACCAGACCGTGACAGGAACTCTCACTACACACGGGTATCCTCACGCTCGCAAAGAAGGACTTTTGTTATATTTTCATTGTAATTGCACATTATTGCTTCACAGATGTAATCAGCATAAGGTTACTGTATTACTATTATTATGTATCACAAACAAAAACAGGCTATTGTAATCAGTACTACTTCTAAAACAGTTATTCATTTCACTTCAGTATAACACCATACTTATCTACTCTTCCTGAAATTTCGGGAGGCTCCCGAATTTCGGGGAGTCCTCCGGACTCCTGGAAAAGTAGACAAACCTCCCGGACCCTGTAAAATGCCGAAATTCACTGCATTGAATGGTGGGGTGTGTGGCTTAATTGTGTCATTAAGCCCCACCCCCACTATTCAATACCTTGAATTTCTGTATTTTATAGTAGGGGCGGGGCCATAGTGACGTAACACTCTGCATAGCTTATAATGGGTAGTCCAAACTCAAGCACACGCAGCAGAGTCTGATTCAAACTTTGAGCATCTCTCATCTAATTGTTTTTCAGCCGTATCTCTTGCTGCAGCTACAGGTCAGGTGTAAGTGCCGAGTGATAGTGATACCGGCTGTGTCTACAGCTAGAACATGTGTTTGCAATCAGCAGCAACTGTAAAAATGTATTTTGTGTACAGTAGATAATAATAACATCCTAATGAATGTATTTTATGGAAAATAAAAAAACACAACGTTTTTTATTTTTTAATATTTTATCATTAATGCCTTTATTACTAACAGGTGACATTACTTGAATAGTTTTTTTCCATTTGTTCTTTTGTGAATCTATATTCCACATAGGTATTGGACGTATCCTGCAGTGTTCTGTCTAGTAGAGAACAGCAGACCTGCACCCAAATTCATCACCGCCGGCATCTTCAGATCCGCTCCTTGGTGAATTCAGGCGTACGTATACTCAATTTACGTGCGTTTTAAATCAAATGCACATTGCACTCAGTACGCCTCTCTTAATGAATCAGGCCCTATGGTTTTTGTGTTATCTACATCCATTGAGGACCATTAAGGATAATTAATATACCACTAATTCATGAGATGCTTAATACTCACCATAAACAAATGAACAATTTTTCATTAACCCACAGAGTACACTATTGTGTTGCATTTTCTTTTTTGTAAATATTGAGAAATCCTGATTGATTTTGAAGCAACATTGTGAGCGTCTCCTAGTCCTGACACAAGTATAAGGACCACGCACAAATCTCCTCTCACCTTTTCACTTCTGATTCTGTTTCTACATGGTAACATAATAACACCTCTAACTATGACTACACATGTCCAGAAAATATACAGCCAAAATGACCAACTGACTATACCCAGCTGTAGTGTCAATGTTCCTTGATGTGGTGTAAGCTAATATTGCATGGGCATGCTTGGAATCATATATACAAGTGTCTGTCCTTGTGCGCTCACGTGTGTCTGGATTGTCTTTCTTGTATACTTTTCTAAATTTGTGTATGTTGTTTTAGTGGTTGTGATAGCTGCAATGATGCATAGAGTGTGCAAAGATCTGGATAGTATGAACATTGCTCAGATGACACAGTGATATAATATCCGTATGTTGTGTGTTATTTTAATACATCTGCTGATTCTGAGTGAGGGATGTATTATACTCTTTAAAGTACTAATTAAAGTCCCTTGTTATTGATTTCATTTTCTGTTTGGCAATGTTTTTACCTCATTGAGCTAAATCTAAGCAGACAAGACTCAATTCAATAAACTACAATATATTTGGGAATGAAGATTACTGTATACTGTTGGTGCCACTGGTGTGCCCCTTGGCTGGGGACCTATGGGCCAGGGGTAGATTATTAAACAGACTGTCAGGGCAGCTCACAGAGTTTAGGAGAGATAGTATGCCAGAGAAGAGTAGTTAATGCAGAACTTCACACGTGCCAGATTTGGTGGAACAGATCATGTTTTTTCTCAAGTGCAGCAAGACAATTTTGCCTATTTTTCTTTTAATCAAAATACGATATAAAATATAAATACACACACATTTAAAATCAGCAATCTGCAAAACCAATAATATAAAGAAAGTGGCATAGGCCCATACCAAAAGTAGATGAATACAAAGGCTCTGTATTCTGTTCGTACGTTTTTACTGGAACCTTTGAAAGTTGCGGTTGGGTGTCTCCAATTTTGTGGCACAGGTTACAAGGGTGGGAATGTCCGCTTTGATGATGGAGAACACTTTTTCCAGCTGGGACTCAAGAAATTGCTTAAAACCTGTAACAAGATTTTGAATGCCAAGATATCCTCTTTCGTAGATGGATATGGAGGATGACGGGTCCTCTTGTTCAATGGAGATCTGCAGAGATTATGGTGATTCCCGGTGCATAGCAACTTTCTCATGTCCCTTGAAATAATGAGTACTGTATGAGAGGAGCCCTTTTTGGATTTAGGCATTGAGCACTGCATGAGGAGAGTCTAGGTAGATGTCTTGAAAGATATTGAGAAGACGCAACAGAAAACAGATGTTGGTCAAATAGCGGAGTAGCTGAGTGCCTGGGAATAGAGAACAAGCCCTTTACTAACCATTGGTCCTCATAGTAGTTGAAGTTGTGGCAAATAAAAGATCATCCGGGCAGAATATAAATTGGAGAGACCTCTGTGCTGCAGGATTATAGTAATCATGTGACAGGAAATCTGTATACAGATTCACAGCAGCAGCAGCAGCAAAGTTTGTAAATCAGGGTAAGATTTCGATGCATAGTTCCACTATTTACAGTATTGTTATTGTTTATATAGGCTGAGCTCACTACTGCATTGTACTATTGCCAAGAGGGGCTTTATAGCTGGTATTTTTATGGAGGTAGTGTCTCTTGTTGAGATATCCTGTGTTATATATTTTAAGATTGCAATTTGGAGCCAGGGTTTGGATGTTATTATATGATGTCACCCCCTTGGAGAAAATGTAAAATAAAGATATAAACAACACAAAGTTGAATTTTTATCCCAAACAGACTTTTATAGACAGAAACTCTAATAGGATTTCTCTTTTCAACCTTTTTGGATGTGGGACATTTTTTATGACTGTGTGATAGCGCCAATCAATTGTTAGTTTTTACTGTATTTTGGTTCATATTTATTAAGGTTGATGGTTCTTTATCTACAAGAGGGCAGCAATCTAGGGAGCACAAAATGAATGATACTTTATATTATTGTCATGCAAATAACCACAGTCACATAATGACCTGGCACATTCCTGATGGAATGAAACCTTGTGAAGACAGAGGGGGACTTTCTGGAGAAGAAATCATTTTCTTGGCTTCCTAGGAAGCACAGATAAGCCTCTGCCTATACATTTCCCATGCTCACTATTCAGGACAGAACTAACAATAAATGTAAACTATCATAATTTCCTTCCCAACCAATTCAGAGACAGCCACTGTTCCCCTTGGTAAACTCCAGCAAGTTTGCTCAATCATTAATCAAAATAGTGCCGCAGATCTTTTGTGGAAACAAGGAGAAACACAAGATCTCCCACCCATACTTCCAAACCAAAAGTTATCTAACCTTCCCTGGAGAGATTGTGGAATAATTGAAAGTTTTCAGGACATTTGGTGAGATTCTTCTAAGAAAAAAAATCAAATCTGGGACATAATCGCCAAATTTCATTGTACAAATCCTGAGAATTTCATTAACAATGATTCCCTAATTATGTTTATCTGATGCTGAAAAAATCCAAATCACAAAAATATCAATTTGGTTAATTTCCACAAATGAATATTTCACAAGCTTCACAATTCTATCCCCAGATTTCGCAAAATATGGACTCATTGGAATGGATACAACAAATCCTCCATAACAACTACCACTTGAAATTACAAATATTACAAGGGTCAAAGACCCCTCTGACAAATACTCCTCCCTACACCCCTGTCCCCTTCCATCTCCACTCAAAAAGATCCTTTCCTTCACTCCTGAGGTATTTTACCACCCTTTAACTTTAAACATAAAATCTAATATAGTTATCTTTGCTAATTCTCCTGATTCGTATACGAGCTCCAGCAACATTTCTCAACTCCGTTCATTACAACAATTCCAACTTGTATATTATTTGGATACAGACTTGCAGACCCATTGATAAGATCAACATTAACGTTATAGTGTGCGACTTTCATTGGACACTTGGATCACATCTAACATACTTTTAGCTTTATCAATTTGAATGCAGTATTGTTATTATTATATCAATCAATTGATATTGACTGACATTGTATTCTGTGGATCATCATACCTGGTATACAGGTTTTTGTGTATTATTTTTGTGACATTTTATTAAAGGGATTTTGTGTATTTTTGCCGTGGATATTCCTCAATTGTTATTTATAACTAATTAATATACACCCTTTTGAATCCCCTCTCAGCACTGTATATATTTTTCCATCTTTATTGTCCATTTTTCCAATGGATGCAACACCATCTCCTATACAGCTGCGTTTGGTGATTCATCATAAGGTGTGAAGCTATTTTAGGCGCCAGGTGATATTATTTTGTTTTGTATAAAATCTAATACAGCCTTTGTTTAGTCTTACAAATTCCAAAGAGATTACTTACTCTTTTTTTTCAAATCTCTTATGAAATATTTAAAAAAAAAGAAATCAATGGGACTTTCCCACGTCTCCACCTGACAACATATTGCATAATGTAATTTCCTAGAGCACACAATGGTCTGACTCCTCCAGGCGAGGTTCAGCAATCTTAATCCGGACATATGTGAATCACAAAAGTTTCAATATGTCATACAGTACAGGCAGATTCAATACAGCTCTGCAACGAAATCAGGAGTTAAAATATAACTATACCTTAGTTAAAAAAAAAATTCAGTTAAATGCAAATTAGACCCAAAGTTTGCATCCTGCAAATATAACCTCTATTCTGACGGTAATTATTAGCTAGATACATTTTCAGAAACTGCTCCCTGTAGCTCAAGCTCAGAGGTGGCCTCAAAAACTGAGTGGGGCATCAAAGGGGAGTGGGGTACTTAGAGAGGTAGTGACCTGGCAAGGATGGGCCCCATAAGCACTGGGCCACATAATGGCCACACTCCTTGCACTCACTGTACTTCTGTCCCATGCTCACGTTAAACCCATTATCACACTTGACTTCACACCAGTTTACTAAAAGGTTTTGCACTTTCTAGTGATTACATATAACATATAACCACTCGCTATTCCTGTCACTCCTAACTAACATTCTGTCTATTTACAACTGCCCCATCCTCTGCCCTGTATTGTCTGATTCAGCCACCCTAACTTCTACATGTTTTGTCTCCCACCCTCTGTGCACACACTAATCCACGCTCCCCCCACTTACCTCCACTTCCCCATTCTCTAACATCTCAGCTCCTTCATGGATTACTATAGATAATCAGTTCAGATTCAGATAAATTCAACAGATCTGATGTTGGGGTTCAGAGTGAAACCAAGTCATGACTCAGTTGTTTGCACCAAAACCGGATCTGAAAGTGAGGAAAAATGTAATTTCCAGGAAAACGTTGGATCTCGCAAAATTTGGATCAATATCTTCTATATATTATTATTATTATTTATCTTTAACTTATAAGGCGCCACAAAGGGTCCGCAGCGATGTACATGACATATACTGAAAACAGAGACCCAAGACACAACATGATACAGAAAGAACAAAAATATATACAAACACGGTAACAAGGTAAAGCAAATCAGAATATTTCTGGGACAGATAGTGAAAGGGATGGTAGAAATCAGAGAAGTAGTCCGAAGCTTGAGAAAACAGGGCTAGGGAAGAAGGCCAAGACATACATAGGGTGAGGGAATAGTACAAGGAGCACACAAGGAAAGAGGGCCCTGCTCATGAGAGCTTATATTCTAAAGGGAAGGGGGAGACACAAATAGGGTGGTACTAACTGGGGGAGAGAGCCGGGACAAGGGAGTTAGGAGGAGGACTGATAGACTTGAATAAAGAAATGAGTCTTAAGGGCACTCTTGAATCCTCTCTTGTGTTCATCTGCCATTTTACAGAGTGATAGCATGTAGGGAGGATGTCAGCTACAGTACTCTGCTGTGAAAATCGCATTTAGACCAGACTACAGCACTAGGCTGGGTACACACTACAGGGTTTTCAGACGATTATCAGGTCAATCACACGATAAACAACTGTTTGGCCAGATATTAGTGTGAATGCCCCAATGATGAATGTTCCAAAAACTCACTGCATCGTTTCATTTGATTTTTAAACAGAACTACAAATTTTAACTGAATAACAATAAATATATACAACCTCTTTAAAATGCTCCCTTATAGCGATATAAAAATAAGAGAGCCACTTCACTCTATATAACAAGTTCAGAACATATACGTAGATAAATCTCAGGCACATACCATATGAAAAAAATAGGTGTAGCAGCATATGATCAAAGAGTTGATCAAATAGACATAATTTAATGTGTGCATCGAAAAAATCACCGATAACTTATCAATAGATCAAAGACAGGTCTGAGGGTCAACAATGACAATCAACCAGTTCATCTCATATTGAAGAAAACAATTCAATGTATTCTATACTTGGTCGACTCAAACGTCCTACTCTCACATAACACCACCAACGTCCATCTATGAACTGGTTGATTGTCAGAACATCTCTCTGACCAGGGGCCCCACATGTCTCCGTTTTCCTCAGACCCCTTTTTCCATTACAAATCTTTACCTGACAATGTTTGTTTCCAGTAATTCACTCTCCTAATACTGCCAGGTTAACAGATATCTGGTATTAGTCCCCCAGGACTGATGCACCTTATGTGGCACCCAAAATAAGTTAGTGGTGGGGACTTCTGAACTGTGCAAAGCTCGGCTGCCATGATTAATTGTGGAGGATTTCTTTATTATCAGCAAGTTATCATGGCCCGAGGTGAGCCCTGACTAGCTCTGCCCCCTAGTGGACACAGCAGATACTGTGTTAAACATCTCTACTATATTCAAAGTAACAATTGGTCCAAACCACACCAAGTAATCCACCAGAATTTGTCAAGAATTCCCAACCGCACGACACACATATAAATATAAGGATCCTAAAAGAAGAATAAGAAAAGAATGTGCACTTTTCCATATAATAAAATCAATTAGTCTTTATTTATTCTTGTTAAAATATTTATGAATCTTGGTTCCAAAATCAGTAGCGAAATGTATAGAAATGTAGAATGTGAACTAAAGGTGTGACTAGAAAATAAAGTTATTTAAAGGAAATTAAAATTGCAGTTATAGACTGCTACACTTTGCTGCCTGTTTGTGTATTCTTACAATAAACACTTTCATTTGTGTATCATTGATGGCTCCAAGTATTTATCCACCACTACAGTTGTGCTTATCCTTCTATTAATATTGCATGGATCTCTGGGCAGTGAAATAGATACAGATAGTCCCCCTAATATGGGGAGATTTAGATTGTGAGGTTCAGAGCCTCAAATTGTTACAGTTAAGGAATTCAGAGAATTAATGTAAATTCCCTCTTAGTGTGATTGCTGCAATGTTACCTTTCTGATTGGATGGATAACCCTAGATGTATCCTAACCTGCACAGGTGTCCATGTGTTACTGAATCTAATGGAACCTTTCAGAATGACTAGATAGTTTAATCGGAGTCCTAATACTTTAATACACTATACTCTTCCGTCTCTGCCTCCGTTCTCCCCCTTTCCTCCTCCTACCATTGTGTCTCTGTCCGTCCTACCCTCCCCTTAGATTGGACGCTCCTTTGAGCAGGGCCTCCTCTCCTCCTGTTCTCCACCACCTTATCTCTGCTCTCCAGCTCCTTGTCTCTTGCGTGAGGTCCTCCTGCCCTTCTACCCCTCTCTCTACCCCACTGGGGGCTGTCACATCTCATCTAGCTGTACATTGAGCTTCCGAGTTCAATGCTTTTTTGTTAACTATACCGTGCTGTCTTACCCTGTATCGTGTTTCTGTCTGTCCCTGTACGGCGCTACGGATACCTAGGGGCGCCCTATAAATAAAAAATAATAATAATAATAATATTCTTCATTACAACCAGTTTGGGGGGAATTCAATTAGCCATGTTACTTGCAAAAGTAATGCGGCGCTAAAACTACTACTGTTATTACGGTACTTTTAACCCGGATTTCAGCTCGCAGCAGAAAGCCGGCGTTAAAAGCACTGTAATAATGGTAATTACGCGCACTATTACCGTAATAACGGTAATAGTGCACAAGCCGCGTTACTTTCTCAAGTAAGGCGGCTTATTGAATTCCCCCCTATATTTGATTCCTGATGTTTACATTGTGATCAGTAGACATGCATATAATCAGTGTGCATTGATATAATTAGTATTCCTATAAAACTAACATGAATACAAAATAGAACTATGACACTGTAGTTACTCAGCCAACTAAAGCTGATCTTTGTTACAGGATTAATGAGTATATCATTGTGTGCCAGTGTAACATTATATGTAACTGCAATTTATTACAATAGAATAGCAGATTCTTGTTATCAGACCAAGTACACAGACATGTAACTGTTATTGTGCACAATATAAATGGCAGACTATAGGTGATTCCTATTATTGGACTGACTACATGGACATATTACCATAGAAGTGTAAAACTGAACATTGGGACAATCGATTTACCAATGTTTATAAATGTTTTAAAGAGAATAAAGACTAATTGATGTTATTATATGGGACATCCTAGCATGCCCAGTACACATTCCTTTCTGTTTCTTCTTTTAGGATTAAACATCTACACTGTAATCTTATATGTTAATCTGCAGATTATCATCACCTCAGACAAATATTTAACATTCTCCTGTTTCTTCTAAAATGTCAGAATAATCTTCTGGGTGTTTCTCTCTTGTTACAATGTTTTGACATTGAACACAACCCAGACAATGGCCAAATAATATGGTGATTCATCAGAAGGACACAGATAGGTATATAATGGTCCCATCTACTGATAGGTCTCAGACGTACTGAAGGAGGGAGAGGTGAGTCTATTATTTGTGTATATACAGGGTTTGGGCTGTGTCTGTGTTATTGGGAATTAGCAGTTTGGTGTATTGTTCTTGAACGTTGCTCTTTTCCCTCCAACCTCTGTTCACTTATTTGAAATATTCCCAAACTGACCCTTTTATCGAACCGTGATACCTGATCTTCTTCTAATCACATCAGTCTAACACACGGGGGGGGGGGGGGGGGACTTGGGCTCCTCACTTACTGTATATCATATATGTGTGTTCCCTGTACTATCTCCATAATGTTTTTACTCTTGTTCCTGTCTCCTGTTGTGTTTTTACTATTTATTATTTTTACTATTATTATTATTATTATTATTATTATTTGGGGTACTTGTGAAAGTGTACCTGTCACACAGAAGGAAGCCATTCTGTGTCCTAAATTACTGTAGGTTCAGTGCACCGGGGCCCATGGAGATAATGGGCCCCGCTGCACGGCAGATGCGGAGGATCGGAACTAACGGAGTTGGGGACCCCGTGTCCATCCTCCCAGGGGGCCCACAGCTCGCCAGTTCGGCCTCTGAGTAATTCCATATATTGGTTCATTGTGTGTAGTCGACAGGTACATTGTAATCATTTACAGGAACTATGGACCAGGTAGCGGGATCCTAATAAGTATTTATCTTACAGGTCTCTGTGTCTGATTTTCCTGAAGAATGAAGCTGTTTGTAACATTAGTTGTCCTGTTCCTGGTCTCTGGGGTCACCCATGGAGGTTGCTGTGAATGTACCCTCAGTGACTTACTGTCCCTCGACACTTATATTAAATCTGGTGGTAAGTAGCCTGTTTTTCCTTTTTATACATCATTACTCAACACATCCCAGCCCAGCAGTCACACAGGAATTCTCCTAAGTATTTCCACCTTCACAGCTGTGTAGCATATATCACAGGTAACGTTATGTCTCCGGGTATCTTCTGTTACGGTCCCAGTATATAAGGTGTCAGTGCGACAAGTCACATATAAGGACGATAGAGAAGAAACTTCCAGCATCTATCACAAACTAAATGTACATCTCAAACATTTAGTTATTTATTTTTTAATAAATTCTAATAAATAACACATATACTGTACGTAATGAAATTTATTAACAGCAATACACAAGATTTGTAAAATTAATGCTAAAACTGTAAAGAGACGTATTATTATGGAGTCCAGTAAGAGAATAATAATATTTGAATTGGAATATAAGGAGACCCCAACTGTATAATAAGTAGAGTATTGTTTACATATGGGATAATGCACCATAATCTCTTGGGATATTATTACTTCATCTCAGGGTTCTGGGACCATTTGTTATCAGTCATTGGTCATCAAGGTGACTTTTCTGCATCATTATAATGCACATGTGAAGTTACACAAGTCAGAAGTCTGGTAGTCTCAGCTTCCAGTCTATACTGAGTGCAGGACGCGAGTAACAAATATTATTTACAAAAACATTAATTGAACTGTACATGTATGTGCATTATATAGATTATACTGTACTGTAAATCATAAGGGTATTTGGCAGTATAAAGGCTGGAGACCACTGGCCAAGTGCTTTAATGCAGATTCTGCAATGCAGATATGTCTTATAATATCCTTATTATCTAGACCAGTTCTTTCCAGCTTCTCTGGTGGAGAGCCAATCACAGAGGCAGGCTAAGTATAACATGAAGTGTTGCCATATTGTGTTCAATTATTCACAAACACAGTCACAATTTACCCTGAACAGAGAACATAAACTGTCCCTGAAGTAGGGAATGCTAATACTGAGAAACATCTTTTATACTTTTTAATGTCCATCATACTACTAACACAGCTTCTTCTTTCCCCAGTCTAAACCACACAGACATCATACATCTCTTTACAAATCTGTCATGTAACCCACATTATGTGTCAACCTCTATAACACAAATCTATCAACTTCCCCACAGTGTATAATTAGTAGAGACAAACTATTCAATCATCCTTTCTCTCAGTTATCATCACACAGATACGTAGTACAAAATCTTTTATTTCACAAAGTTAACTTGTAGATCATGTGAATGGTACATGCATATCCTTACATACAGTACATATAATACAGTACAGTTCGTTGGGTAAAATAATATATTAGACACTCACAAAGGCAGTTTCCAAGTCACCCAGAAAAATGGTTCCTTTTCTGCTCAGAAATAACTCTTTGGGCTAGATTTACTAAAGGGCGGTTTGGTGAAACCGCTGGTTTTTGGCGATTTTTCCAGCGGTTTTAAAACTGACGGATTTACTAAAGCCCAAACCGCCATTAAAACGGCCAGAATGGACATTTTACAAAAAACACCACTTTACAAATCGCCATTCCGATTTTAACAATGATGAACATAGAAACCACCATCCAAACGGCCAAAATAAAGATCGTGGCTGTGAGTGGCGAGATTGCTCAACTGCATGCTGCCATTCAGAACATAAGAGGAAGCACTATTGACATTTAAATTATTTAGGCAATCATTATTTATTGATTAAGGGGCAACATTAGTTTAATAACTTATGGGGGAAATTAGGATTTTCGGAAATTCTGGGTGTGGAGGCGTGGGAAATGGGAGTAGGGAAAGATAGTTGTTTATTTCCATGGGTTGCAGTCTGAGATAGGGGGGATCACCAGCTTTAATCCAGCACTCCCATTATCCTCCATGTCCATATGTGCACGATGACATCACTCCGTACATGCAGCAGACATGGGAAACAGATGAGAAGTGTTGTTTTAATGTTTCCCTGTGACCTGTTTGTCCTGAATGTCTCGCAGTGAGGTAGAGATCAGAGCTAAGTACATTGAGAGACATTCTAAATCTAGTGTGTTGGTATTGGAAGCATTTATATGTTTAGTGAATTTGATAAGATGAATTATTGTTGTTCTTTAACATTTCACACTGATTTATGCAGTAAATTGTCACTGTGCCAAATATTGGACATTGGTTGTTTCAGTCAGATCTGTTTTGTGCAATGAAGTTATTTCCTTGTTATAAACGGTCTAATCTTGAACCTTAGTTAGGCTAAAGGTGACAAAACATGACCCAAGTACCGAGCAGTAAGGTTACTTCCATTTGGATCACAGACATGGATGGGCAAATTTGGTGATATATGGCTGTCCAATGTTCATGCCAAGTTGCTGAATCGCTGCCAGTGACATCAAGAGCTAGATTTACTAAACTGTGGGTTTGAAAAAGTGGAGATGTTGCCTATAGCAACCAATCAGATTCTAGCTGTCATGTATTTAGTGCACTCCACAAAATGACGGCTAGAATCTGATTGGTTGCTATAGGCAACATCTCCACATTTTCAAACCCGCAGTTTAGTAAATATACCCTCAAGTCATCTGAAGATGACCTCACACATAGGCCAATAGTGGTCATCTTCTCAACAGATATATGTACTTGGCAATAACTTTCCAAACTCCTACGACTGTAACTGGAATGATATTGGGCTAGTTATCTTAATCTGATATAATGGGTTACGTACGATCATCAGTATCTCTGAAAATTCTGTAAAATTATTTTATAAAGGAAAGTCTTTCTTTTATAGCTTTGTCTCTTCACCCTTCCACATTCTGAAGATTTGTAACCTTTCTTTTTTCCCCAGTAAAAGCAGCCCTGCAGAACTCCAAGCTTACATGCACTGACATTAGTGCAAAGGGGGCTTTAGTTTCTTGTCCAGACAGTAAGTTCTTCTTAGAGTTGTTGTTATAATTATTATTATTATTATTATTATTATTATTATTGTTTAATCTAAAGTATGTTAGTAGAATATCATCATATTCTTTGAATTGTAGTACAGAGAAAAAAAACGTTAAAAAACTTTGAAACTGAACAAAATTTCAAAGCAATTGTAACCAATTTATACAATAATATACTTTCCATAGATGATATTAGTATGGGGGGTGATATTGCAGAAATCTACAATCCCCCTAGTGTATAAAATATTGGTTGGAAAGTTGTAGTATGAGTGTTTGACAACAGAAGCCAAATCATCCATCCAAAGCTTATGTATCACATTGCTGAGGACTGACATAGCGAATATTAAACCTCAGCCTTTCTCTCCATAGACTACTAAAGGATCACTATACATTCAGATGCCACTTCTACTTAAACTACCTTTCACAAACCATTCCCCACAACCACACTTCCGCCATGTGTAGCCCTCCTGGGAGGATTCGATCTTAATCTGGTGTCTCTGGTGTGAACAATCTGACACTGTGCAATGGTCACAGCGTCAGCTGAGCAAGTGTCCATTCACGTGACCAACACCAGCTGAGGATGGATTGCTTATTGATAAGGGGACGCTCTGCACAACAGGGGAAATCAGTGAGAGGCGGGTACAGGGAGGTGAAAATAATGCATTTTTATGTATTACGGTTATGTTATAGCACCACGGACTCCATGTTGTTTTCTCATTTCTGCAGGTTACATCGCTACTTCATGCTCCTGTGGCTCGGCCTGTGGCTCGTGGGACATCCGATCTGACACTACATGTCACTGTCAGTGCAATAACATTGACTGGACGTCAGCCCGGTGCTGCAAGACAGCTTAAAACTGAAGAGATGGAGAAAATATCAATTTATTGTATTTATTGCATCTGTGACACAATAACAGAAAAATAAAGAACAATACAGGTTTATTATTTGCCTTTTCTTAATAGCTTTGGCTATGGTCTGAGAACATAGGGCAGACATTGAATAGTGAGCAGAAACTTACTTAGAGTTTGGATGAGTCACTTTGAATCCCAGACACCAGGGGGGAAATGTATCTTTTTTCAGCATGTTAAAATCGCGTAAAATTTTTGTTTACATTTTTTTGTTCAAAAAGATTTTAGTCCAAAATTTCTCAAATGTATTAAGCTGCGATTTTTACCCTGATGTTCAAAATCGCTGGTCATCTCTGGCGCTTTGCTGCGATGTAAAACACTCCCGTGTTTAGCTAACTCTCCCGTGTTGTCCTTATCTAGCTGCGAGATTAGTAAACACATCACTGTTACACTGTCCCTGTCTATACAGCCGGAGGTCCTGGCAGCTGTCAAAACTGTTAAAAATAGATCAAGTTAAAAAAAAAAAAGTATGTGGTCCCCCTCTATTCACTACTGCTGGTTTTGTGAAAACTGGGTAAAATTTTTGAGTGGGGTGCTCCCGATTTTTACATAACCAGCACTAGGCAAACCAGCCAGGGTTGGTGGCACTATAGTAGGAGGACACGCGGCAGGGTGGGCTGGGTGTCCTTAGAGGGGGAGCCTGCTCGATTTTTTCAGCGGATCCCACTCCCTAGGGAATCCAGCCCAGCGCTGAACAACCTGGGGTTGGTTGTCATTATGGCAGGGGGACCCTGCCGCGTGTCCCCCTGCTATAGTGCCACCAAGCCCAGTTGGTTTGCTTAGTGCTGGTTATGTGAAGATCGGGGGGACCCCACGCAATTTTTTTCCCCAATTTTCAAGTTACCAACAGTACTAGGGTTAATAGTGAATAGAGGGGGGACTCCACTCTTTTTTTTTTTTTTTTTTTACTTTTATTTATTTTTATCAGTTTTGACAGCTGTCGGACCTCCGGTTCTATAGGCAGGGACAGTGTAACAGTGATGTGTTTACTAAAATTGAGTGATGGACCAGTTGGTGTTAAGAAAGGTGTATAGGCAAATTAACTTTCGTTAGTCAATCCCAACGTGTTTCACCGTCAAAAAGGCTTCCTCAGGGATAAAAGAGTCTAAATGTACAAAGCATATCGTGGGTTTAAATGTCCCTCCTTCCAACTCATGATTGGTTGCATGTTAGCACGGGGAGGAATTAATCTGTGTGGAAATCCAATTTAGTGTTCATAAACACATGATAAAATAGTAAGTCTCTTGCCTGTACGTGCTGAAATAAATATGCACGAATTATGAATGAATGGGCTCGCACAAGCTAATAAACACTCAAAAGGATACATAGTAATATACAGCTGGAAATAGAGATAATGATCCACAATGATGGACATGTAAGAATGGAAATGAGCATCTTGCAACACTAAACAAAGTATGCCTGTATAGCGGAGTACACTAATAGAAGATGTGCACACAAAATATGGTGAAATAATTAATAGTAAGAGCAGCGATTGTGTAATGATCTAATAATATCTATATGGGAGAAAGCAGTGGCTGGCAATAGCCATTTCAAATGTAGATCAAAGTCCAAATTCAGACCATGGGGTGTCATTGATCCTAGACCATATATCCATCTAGCCTCTTCTCTTGAGATTTGAGCTATAAAGGTACAGCCTCTCCAATTGCGTCTAAGCTTCTTAATTCCCAAAAACTTAAGTGACATGTAGTCACTATTATGATGATGCATGAAGTGTACCGAAACACTGTGAGTCTCTACTTTGTTTCTGATATTTCTACAATGCTCGGCGAGTCTGATCTTAGGACTCCTGGTCGTTCTCCCTACATATTGCTTATTGCAGGGGCACTGTAGAAGATAAATGACACCAATAGTTTCACATGTGATTTTTTCTTTGATATAAAACTTTTTTTGGTTGTGGTTAGATGTAAATTCCACAACGGGTTTTGGGTTTTGGTGGCTTGGTGGTATGAACATGTGTATTTCTGCAGGTAACACATTTGTTGCAAAAATAGAAGCCTCCTGACAGTTTTTCATCCTTTAAAAGTATTGGCCAATACTTGGAAATGATGTTGGTGATTTTTTTTGGCATGAACACTGTACTGCGTGATAAACCTAACACTGGTCTGTTCCTGTGTATTCTGGACATTTTGCTCCTTTGTTTTTAAGAGGAGGTTTCTATCTGTTTCCCTTGCTGTATTGATAGCTTCCTGAATTACAAGGGAATCATAGTGTTTCTCTTTGAATTTAATGCTAAGGTCTAGTGCCTGTTTCTCAAAATCCTGCATGTCAGAGCAGTTTCTTCGTAATCGTTTAAATTCGCTGGTATGCTTTTGAGCCACTGGGGGTGATGGTTACTTGATGCCAAGATGTGATTACTGCAGTCCACTTCTTTCATAAAGGTCTTTGTACAGAAGCTGCTATCTTGGATACTGATTCCCAGATCCAAGAACTCAATCTTCTTTTTGCTAATAGAGGTAGTAAATTTGAGATTGAGATCATTATCATTGATATAATTTACAAACGACAGGAGAGTGTCGATTTCTCCTTCCCATATTACAATAACATCGTCGATGTAGCGATGCCATAGTATGATTCTTTCCACATAAGGGTTGTGCCAGATTCTGAGGTTCTCCCAGTGTGCCAGAAACAAGTTTGCGTAACTCGGAGCAAATTTTCTTCCCATGGCGGTTCCGCAAACCTGTCTGTAGCACAGCCCCTCGAACCAGAAATAGGTATGGTTCAAAATGAAACTATTGCTTCAACTATGAAGTTGATTTGTTCCTGTTTCAATGGTGATTCCATATTCAACATGCTTGTGATGTGAGAATATCCCTGGTCATGTTGAATTACCGTGTACATAGATGTGACATCGCACGTCATCATAATGTAGCTCTCTTTCCATTCCATATGGACATGACATTCAGTATTTGTGTTGTATCCATTAGGTAGCTCCTCTGCTACTAGGGGTTGCAAGAATGTATCAATGTATTTGGACAGGTGAGATGTTGGGGATCCTATTCCTAAAACAATGGGGCTCCCCGGTGGGTTGGTGAGCGATTTATGTAGCTTGGGGAGAAAATAAACTACTGGCAGTCTTGGATTAGAGGTTTACAGGAATTCATGTTCTTTTTTAGAAATGATTCCCTCCTCTTTTCCCCTGTGCAGAAATTCTAATAATGATTTGTTGTACATAAGGGTGCAACCCTCCCCCAAATGCTCATAGGTCCCATTCTACTTCAGTAGTCTTAGTGCTTCCAATACATATTTTTATTTTTCCATAACCACTATGCCACCCCCTTTATCAGCAGGTTTGATCACAATCTGGCTGTTCTTACTCAATTCAAGAAGGGCTTGCCTCTCCATATTATTAAAATTGGGCTTAAATCCGGAGGGTCTCTTGAGTTCTAATTGGTCTAGTGCCTCCTCCACCATCCTCTGGAAGGTCTCCATAAAAGCACCCTTAAGATGGCTGGGATAGAAGGTAGATGCTGGTTTTAAATGAGTGTGATGAAACTTGTCTTTACTGTAACCAACTGGAATCTGTGGGGGTCGTGCGTGGAAAAATAATTTTTTGAGAGTTAACTTGCGGACAAACTTGTGTAAGTCAATATAAGTGTTAAATTTATTTGCCCTGATGTTAGGGACAAATTTTAGACCTTTTGAGAGGACTTTTATTTATTGAGGCGTCAATGTGTGAGTGCTGAGATTGTATATTCCTTCTGTATTGATTTCTTTATTTTTAGTTTTGCACCTAAGCACTTTTCCTCCTCGTTTTCCCATTTCTCTGGTCTTTGTAATTTTCTCTTTTGATTGTTTGCCTCTATTGTGTCTTTTGTCTACTGGCATTAGAGGGGACAGTTCTTGTTGTCCTGCTATTTCTAAAAAAATAGTCCATACATTTATCTGGTTCAGACGAAATTCCCACATTCTGTGTTTCTTTATGAAAATTTTTTCTAATCTGATCCAACAATTTATGTTTTCTATCTAGGGTTTCTTCTTCAATTTTATTACTTCCCCTAGGGAATTGATTTTTAGCTAAATGATCATAATTCTGGGACTTATTGGCAGGATTTTTTGGTGTACCCAAATTGGCTGGATTGGGGGATAGGTATTTTCTGGAGTGGTCTCTATACCTCTTTGGGTGGTTAATCAGAGGTGATTTGTTGGGAACCTGTCGTTCCCTGGAATATTGGGATCTCTGATGTCCCAATTTCCTAATAACTGGATCCCCTTTCTGAAAATATATTTGAGTTTGAGTGTGAACTTTGGCCCTAATGTGGGGGTTCTGTTCCCTTTTTATTTTCCCTTTGTTCCAATTTCTATAGTCCCCTTTATAGTCTGCGATGTCCCAGAGAAATTTCTTTTGTTTAGTGGATATGGTATCTTGTATTATTTTGGTTAATTTCTCATGTGTAATTTGTTCTAATTTAATATAATCTTCCAGACTCTCAACAGGTTTCAAAGTGTTTTGTATCTGTTTGATTTCGGAGTCTATTGCCTCCAAAGAGGACTTTCTGTCTCCCACTATAAGCTTCATCAAGTCTAAGGAGCATTGGTCAAGTATGGTATCCCATTTTCTACTAAATGTGTCATCATGAGGTAGAAAAGAGGGTTTCTTTAAGTTCTTCAATCCTCTAGGTATTATATTATGTTCTATGTATTTACTCAGAGCAGCTACATCCCACCATTGTTTAATTTTAGTAATTAATAATTTCTCATACCGTAGAAAATGGTTGCATAAACCATTTTCTTCTGGTACTGGTATAATCATGGTGGGTTCTCGCGAAAAAAAATCTCATCTAGATTGATCGCTGTATTGTCTCTCTGAATGGGCATTTGTATATAGGTAGACTGCTGCTATAGGTGATAGGAACAATACAATAATATAGATGGTGAACCAAGCGCAATCTATCTTAAATGCAGAGTAAATGATGTATATGGTGCTGCCTTTAGGGATGTGAATAGTTTCCCTACCATTCAAAGATATAAAGTATGGAAAAAATTCCCTGGCACTCCAATTATGAAAATAAATCTGTAGAATATTGTAAAAGTCAAACTTTATATTACAAATAAAACAGGTGAAATCACTCTGGCCAGAGTCTAGCAGAATAGATAGGCAAACAAAAGACACTGAAAAGACAAAAGTGACAATGACTATGTATCCCAACCATAGTTGAACTATACACTATAAGTTAATGCACCTGCAAGTCGAATAGGAGTCAGACTATCCAACACTGACTACAAGAATGTCCTTCACCCCTGCACCTTCTGTTCAAAAAGGTTCACCTCTGTCAAGGTCAAGTATGACGTGGGAAAATATGAGTTGCATCATCATGGCCCTCACATAGAGGCACTATCTGGAGGGGGCCAGATCCTCCTCTCTACCTCACTGTCCACAAGAGTCTAAAATATTTAGGGGACAAGAGGTTGAGCTCTCAGCAATTACAGTGGGAGCTATTTCTAAACAATTTCAACTTCATCATAAAATACCAGCCTGGAGTCAGCAAAGTCAAGGCTTTCACACTCTCCCAGTATTCCCTCCAACATGAGGGAGAAGCCATTATAACTCCAGGCTTAATTCTGGTAGCAGGGATCTCTTCTGAGTTCCTGGAACGGGATCCAGGCTGGATCCAGACATAAGGCGCATGAAGATAAGAGGTTCATCCCACCTGGCTGACAGATGCAGGTCCTGCAATGGGGACATGACTCACTATTGGTAGGACCTCCCAGCAATAGGCAAACAATTGATTTATTCCTCCAGGAATTCTGATGGCTGTCTCTAAGGAAATAAGGAAATATGTCACTTTCTTCATCCAATCATGCATTAACCATGCATGCAGAAAAGTACTATTAACCCTCTTCTCTGCTCTCCTGATATCCATGTCCTTTCAGAGGAGCCATGGATTCATGTCTCCATGGTATTTCATATACCGGCCTCCCTAGCTATCAAGGTACAACTACCATACTGGTGGTGATGGAGCACTTCTCCAAGCAAGTACAATTCACATCTTTGAGGAACCTTCTTTAAAACTCCAACTCTTTCAGATCTTCACAGAAGAGGTCCTGAACGATGGGTCCAGTTGTGGCTAAGATTTGGAAGGACATCTAAAAGGGGCTGGGTATTTCACTACACTTCTTGTTCAGATACAACTCCCAGTCAAACGAGCAGATGGTGTTGTGGTGATACCAGGATGTTAGGGTAGGCAACCCACGGAAAGTCTTGGTATCTACAGGGTCAGGATCCCACAGGAAAAGAAAAGGTATGGATAAAACTGTATCTTTATTACAGATAAGTGCAAACAATAGCCAAAATCCATAGTTCCTTCTATTAAGCATGTCCAATCTACTTCCTGTATCAGAAAGCGCTATTCAGTATGAAGAGCATCCATCACTTCCGGCTTTTGTGATGTCATATCCGCCCAACACAATTGCGGAAATATAGTGGTGGAATTCACAGAGAAAAACAGATATTAGATACTGGAAACTTACAAAGAGCAATCAGATACATTCTTCTATTTAGGATTTGTGGCAGCAACACTATATACGAGGTATGTCTATTAAATAATGAGACTGATTAAATAACTCACTTTTATTTATTGGTATTACAAATTTAATGTTTGCCCCCTTCAATATACTCCCCATTTGCACTAATACATCGCTGTAGTCTTGTTTACCACTGGACGAAGGCATGGAGCAAATCAATTTCTGTAACTTGTTTCAACATATCTGCTGTTTTCTTCTTTACAGCATCAACTGACTCAAAATATCTCCCTTTAAGCATTGATTTAACTTTTGGGAAATAATAAAAATCGCATGGTGCTAAATCAGGTGAATATGGAGGACGTTCAAGTGTAGTAATGTGTTTGTCTGTCAAAAAACTGCTTCACAGAAAGTGCTGTGTGAGCAGCGCATTTTCCTGGTGAAGAAAGAAACCATTTTTCCACAGTTGCGGCCGTTTCTTTCTGACTCTTTCTCTCAGCTTTTGCAAAACGTCCCTATAATAATGCTGATTAACTGTTGTGCCTTCTGGAACCCATTCTTCTAAAATTACACCCTTGATATCGAAAAAAAACAATGAGCATTGCTTTGACAAGTTTTCGTCAATCTTGGTGATGACGGTGTTTCCACAGTGCATTGACTGTCTTTTGGTTTCAGGATCGTACTGGAAGATCCAGGTCTCATAACAAGTGATTACTTTATGAAACAGGTTTGGATCTGTGTCAATTGCTGAAGAATGTCAACACAACATTCCTTGCAACCTTCTTTTTGCTCTGGAGTAAGAACCCTTGGAACCATCTTTGCACAAACTTTCGTCATGTTAAGATCCTCACACAAAATTTTCCATACTGTGTCTTTATCAATGTTCACGGATTCAGCTATCCTTCGAACACTGAGTCGGCGGTTGTTTCCAACAATCTGACTGATTATTTCTTCAGGTTCTTCGGATCTTGAAGTGCAAGTTCGTCCAGGGCGTTCATCATCATATACATTCTCATGTCCCTCGCTAAATCTTTTGTTCCACTCAACCTTGAGATGCTCACTGACCCCCATGTTTTGGTTTTGGTTTTGGATCCGTATTACCTTTGTGTTTTGGTTTTGGTTTTGGCAAAACCGCCCTTGCATGTTTTGGTTTTGGTTGTGTTTGGTTTAGTTTTGCAATTTGTTAAAAAATTGAATTTTTGGGGGCTAAAATAACATAATTTAGTGCTCCACCTGTTCCTTGGATAAGTGAGGTAATTCTTTAGCTAATAAATGTCAACGAGCACTGTCCCCCCCAGGATGTGTGTTTTTATCTGACACACACCAATCCAGGGTGGCAGTCAACGGTCTAAAAAGAGCTATTGAAATCCAAAGCAAAAAAAGGCAGTTTGGTGTCTGTCTGTATATTACACCCTACACTTATAGTTAAATAGAAAAAAAAACAGCCTGCAAAGACTGGACAATCAATAGAAATGGTGAAAGCATCTTTTCTGTTTGGTCTAGATTACACCCAAACCTTATTAGTGCAAATTAGGAAAATTACTGTTTTGTCCCTGGTAGGCCATCTTTAATTCTACAGCTACACACACCAATCCAGGGTGGCAGCCAACGGTCTAAAAAGAGCTATTGAAATCCATAGCAAAAAGGCAGTTTGGTGTCTGTATTTTACACCCTATATTTATAGTTAAATAGAGAAAGAAGCAGCCTGCAAAAACTGTAACATAAATAGAAATGGCCAATGCATCTTTTCTGTTTGGCTCTAGATTACACCCTACACTTATAGTGAAATGGACAAAACAGCAGCCTGCAAAGACTGTACGTTAAATAGAAATGCCCCAAGTCCCTTTTCCCTTTGCGGGTAGATTACACCCTACACTTATAGTGAAAGTTTTAAAAAGATGTTGTCGTCATGATCTTCAGCATCATCCTCACCCTCATCAGTGTGTACGTTATCATCACAGACTATTAATTCATCTCTGCTGGAATCCGCCATTTGACAACTGTCAGTACTTGGATGTATTTGACGGTAAAGGCCTTTTTTGTGGAAGATGTAGTTCATTTTGATGAACATCATCTTTTCCACATTTTTCGGAAGTAACCTCCTACGTCAATCACTGACAAGGTTCCTGGCTGTGCTGAATACTCTTTCAGAGTACACACTGGAGGGTGGGCAGCTTAGGTATTGCAAAGCAAGTTTGTACATGGGTTTTACCTTCCAGTATGGAAAGGGACTGTCTGACATTTCCATATCAATTAACTCTTGAAAGTTATCATCCACCATCCTTTGCATGTTAATAGTAGTATTTGATGGAGTTATGGCAAGGTCACACATTTTTTGGTAAAATCTTTCAAACCAGCCCAAATGTCAAACTGTTGTGGTCTGCCACCTGCGTCATCCCTACTTCTCTTTAAAAAGTGCAATTTTTTTCGAGCAGCAGCTGTCTGATTAACTGAAGGAGGAGACGTCGTCAAGCCAAGGCCCAGTTCAGCGGACAACTTGCTGACCAATAGCTCCTTGCAAATAATCACATCTTGATCATTTTGAAGCAAAGAATCATTGTAGGTCTTAAACCTAGGATCAAGCATAGTCGCCAAAACATTGTGATCCGAGTTCAAGATTTTAATAACTCTTGGATCATTGCGAAGTGAATTAAGTACTTGATTTTCAAGGCCAACATACTTTGCGGAATTGCTTTCTTTCATCTCCTCCTTCAGTAAAGCTGCTTTTCCAATAGTCGAATTAAGGGAATGACTTGGCTCAAGCTACAGAGTCTGCACTCACTTCACATGTCACAACTTCAAATGTTTCAGCACCTTACACAGCACAGAAAGGATTCCCTACTGTGCAAGAGTGAAATACATACCCCCTCCTTTCCCAATATCATGGCTTGTGCAGTATGCTTGGATGGCTTTACTCTGTTCCTCCATCCTCTGAAGCATGTACAGGGTGGAATTCCACCTTGTTAACACCTCTTGCTTAAGTTGGTGGCAGGGCAAGCTAAATTGTTCTTGGAGCTGCTGCAATCTCCTACATGCTGTGGCAGAATGCCGGAAATGTCCCTAAATTTTACGGGCCACCGAAAGCATCTCCTGCACCTCACGGTTATTTCTCAGGATGCTCTGCACCACCAACTTTATTGTGTGAGCAAAACAGGGAATGTGATGGAATTCACCCAGCTGTAATGCTCACACAATATTGTTGGCGCTATCAGAAATGACATATACTGGGAAGAGTCCAAGTGGTATAAGCCATGAATCAATGACATCCATTAGTTTTCGTAAACAAATTATCAGCTGTATGCCTTTTAGTGAAGCCGGTGATACAAAGAGTAGCCTGCCTGTGACAAATGTCACGTAATGGTGTAAATGCTGCTGCTGTTCCTGCTGGTGAAGGCGAATGACCAACCCAGTGGGCTGTCACAGTCATATAGTCTTTGGTTTGTCCACTTGTCCACATATCTGTGGTTAAGTGTACAGTGGGTAGAATGGCATTTTTGAGCCCAATACTACATTTCTACGAACGTTTTGGTATAGTTGCGGAACAGCTTTATGGCAATAATGGTGTTGCGATGGAATTTTGTAACGGGGACACAAAACATCAATTAACTGTGAAAAACCAGCTGCGTTTATTGTGGATATTGGACGCAGATCTAACACTAGCATAGTAGTCATGGCGTCTGTGATCCGCTTGGCGACTGGGTGACTGCTGTCATATTTACTTCTTCTAGCAAAATATTGTTTCACAGTTAATTGCTGTAAAGTAGTAGTGCTCTTCTTCTTGGCCTTCTTATGGGAGGAAGATTCACCCCCAGCAGCAGCAACAGCAGCAGCAGTGGGACAAACTTTCAAGCATTCTTCAGAGGAATCAATTATAGTGCAGGAGTCATCGAGTCTTTCCAAGTGGGATGCAGGGCTAACTCCGATCGCTACTAAGGACATTGATGAGGATGGTGTTGTGGGTGTAGATTGCAGCCGTCGGGATGTAGGTGAGAGAAGGGCCTAGCTTATGATGGAGTGCTTGTTATTTTTTTGCCATAAGTTTTAGCTTTTTCCAACACCTTGCCATGAACTCTCGCCAAATGGCGTAACATGGATGAGGTTCCAAGACGGTTAAGGTCCCTCCCTCGACTGACTGTGGCTTGACATACACTACAAATGGCTATACAGTTGTTGTCTGGATTGGGGTAGAAATAATTCCACACATAAGAAGTGGATTTTTTAGTTTTATGGCCTGGCATGACAATGCCCTTTTTCTTGTCACGTGCCAGAACTGCTGCCACTGGTGCAGGACTTACACAAACAACCTCATCCTCATCAACATCCTCATTAGCACCCTCATCGCCTACACAAATCTCCACCTCATCCTCTTCTAATTCCAAAGTGGCATCCTCAATTGGTGTATCACCGGCTACACTCGGGATTTTCAGGCACACATCACCAGAAATGCTGAAAGGACCCTTCTTTATGGGTACACTATCAGATTGGTCATGATTACACATACCACTTGTGGAGATTGGTGTCATTTCTGATTCTGAGCATACATTTTACTCTAATGCCTTACTGTTTTCTTCCAGCTTGGCTTTCACACGTAATAGTAGTTGTGCTACACTTTTGGACTCCAAATTACTTGGTCTTGCTTGGTCACGAGTGACCTTACAAGAAGAAGGCTCAGTAACATTTTTAGATCTTGCACTAATAGAGAAAGGCGAAGGCCTCATTCTTTCTTTGCCACTGTGTGTGTAGAATGGCATGTCGGCAATTTTTTTTCTCAGCAGTTAACTTTTCATCAGTTACACCTCTTTTTCTCTTCAACATGGTAAAAGTTTTTTTTAGTGTGTTTTTTCCCTGACTTAAAAAGACTATGTACTTTTACATAGGCTTTACCAGATGATGTACAGGGAAGACTACCATCAGGACTGGTGCCAGCAGCTGCTTGCTGATCCTGCTCATATGTGGACTGGTGTGAATCCATTTTAATGGGACTCAAAGCACTTGTAGTGGAAATTCAGAAATATATACTGCTGGTATATAATAATTTCAACACCACAAAATAGATTTTTTGGAACAGGGGAATATGTCACACCCCAAGCACTTGTAGTGCAAATTCAGAAATATATAGTGCTGGTATATAATAATTTAAGCACCAGAAAATAGCTTTTTACTACAAGGGAATATGTGACACCAAACACTTGTAGTGCAAATTCAGAGAGAAATTGTGCTGGTATATTTACAAATGCTGCAAGCAGAAAATTGTTTCATTAGGAGGGAATATGACACCCCAAACAGTTTGTAATGTTTGGAAAAATGCCTCCTCTATCCTCCTCTCTTCCTGCTCTTATAACTGCTCTCATAACTGTTCTCTCCCTGCTCTAATCCTGCCCCCTAACCCTTCTCTCTCCCTCTGTCAAATGGCGCTGGATTACTGTGGAGGCAGATATTTATGCATTTGAAACATCGCGAGAACCGAGCTTCGAGATCCGACGACGTCACACTAATGTTTTGCCTCGTTTTGAACTCCGAATCGGCGGGAGAGTACCAAGCCGGCTGGGTACTCCGATACCTGAAGTTCGGGCGGGTTCAGTTCTCGGGGAACTGAACCCGCCCATCTCTAACTCAAACACACACGCACGAGACAGGCAGTCATTCCCATAGGCCGTAGTAAGCATTTGAAACCATTCTGTTGGTGTTTTGTGCTATTCTACTAAAAAATTCAAATTGACACGTTGTTCAACTTTGAAATTTGGCATTTTTTCGGAACTCTGCAGAAAACACAACCAAACTAAATGCGACTCACAATCAACTGAACGTCATAGAGGTTTGCAGCTTGTCATGCAGGTTCAGACCAGTTCAAAGTTACTACGTATGCAGTTATAACCGGTTCTGATTGCTTTGTTTACTAGGTGGAATCACAGGCTCGTTTATTTAATAGACATAACTCGTATGATATACAGGTGGCCTATGTACATAATTTGACAGATCTATTCAGAAATATAAAGATGGTCGCTCGTATAGACAGCACCATTTTGTTGGGTTGAGTTGACAGACCTATCCAAAGTTATAATAATGGTCACTTGTGTAGGCATCACCATATTGTTGGTTAGATTATTCTATATTAGAAATGCCAATATCTTTACTAAAGAGGCATACAGTACACAAATAAAGAATATATTTATTTGAGACAATAACAAGATATATGATAAAACTGTAATTCTTATACATTATTTTTATTTTATAGTGGACCTACCCAGATATATAAAAAACGGTTGCTTATATAGGTGTCTTTGTTGGTTGGAAAGAGCTAGGTCAGAATCCTTATTACATATATATTTCTGAGTTTCAATAGATAAATACATTTAAATGAAGGTAGTTTAAAAACTGGGTCAGAATATTTATGATAGAGATTTCTGGATATGGAGTCGAAATGGAGATAATGAAAATCTCGCCATTCAAAATGGCAACATGTTCATTATGTCAACACATTTAAAAGCATAAAATTTAAAGCTTACATTACCTAATAAAAAAATAAATTAACAACTCCTCCCTACCGCTGCCACTTCCTAATAAAGAAATAAATAAACAATCCCCCCCAACACTAGCACTAGCTACTAAAAAAATAGATAAAAATTTCCCCCGACAACACTAACTAATAAAAAACAAAATAAACAATCCCGTTGCCAGGACTACCGCAGGCATTACCTAATAAAAAATGTAATAAACCAGTCCCCCCTACTGGCACTACAGTCGACAGCACATAATATAAAAATAATTAAATCACCCCCTTTCCCCCCGCTGGCACTACTGCCAGCACTGCAGACCAAATAAACAAATAAATAAACAAGTAGCAATGTTGGCACTACATAAATAAAAAAATAAAAAAGTCAGCACATAAATAAAAAAAACTGTGTTCCCGTCCCCCACACACACAAAGCTTAACTGCTGCAGAGCTTAGTGCTGCTGACCTAGGCTGGTACTAACAACATTGGGGGCGGCAAAAAGCATGGGGTCCCCCTGATAACCCCACTCGGGGTTGGTGGCACTATAGTAGGGAAACTGGTCAGCATGGGGCTGGATTCCCTAGGGAGATGCAGTCCTAAAAGTAAACCCCCCTTGGGCAACCCACTCCCAATTATTTAATTCTTTTTTTATTAGGCGGTGATGGCAGTACTGCCAAATAAGAAGATTGTTTGTTTAATTTTTATTAGATAGTGCCGGCAGCACTAACGGTTAGGGGGTTTGTTTAAATTTTTTAATAGGTAGTGGTGGTGGTAGTGCCACAGCGGCATTGCTGCTTTAAATGTAATACTTCTGTTGACATTGTGACTGTTGACATTACAACCTATGTGTCGTAGTAAAGAGACCAAACTAAAGATTATAACCTCATAAAAATGGAGCTAATTTAAAACCTATGTTTAATCCAAAGGATGTAAGTGTGTTTAACTTATGTATCCAAAACATATCCCTACAGGAAAGTTTTTTGGCAAGTCTCCACCTCTAGAATTCTAAGTGTTATGTTCTTTAGCCTTTTGATCTGTATTGGGATACTCTAATAAGTGTTCAGCGACTGCATGTGTTTCCACCTTGTTTGTAATATAAATACCATATAAATGACAATTATGTAAATGTTAAACGTGTGTATCACACCCTTTCCAAACGGTGGTGAAATTTTGGAAGGAGGTTGACTCACATATAGCAATCATTGGCACCCTTAGACTCTGCTCAGGATTCTGTGAATGCCCCATTTGTTCTTTAGCCTCAGTGTTCTTTTAATGAATTGATGTGGCTGTTTTAAAGGTGACAGACCTACACTCAGGCAACGAGGTAATGAACACAGGTGCTTTAAATAGGGAGCG